>NC_083805.1:15568263-15891334 GCF_015708825.2 Lethenteron reissneri | reverse complement strand
AAGATGTGTAAAGATGGGCTTTTTACGTGATTAATGAGGCATGAAATTTTGGGGGGAAATGGGGGCAAATTTTTCTCCATGCTGGAAAGAAACAACGGAGCACATTCTCATCACTGTCATCTCAGCCACGATCCATCCCCTACGGCTGGATGAAAATATTCACATTATTTGTAGATACAACTGATAGATCACGGCTGCTGTGATGATAATGATGATATCAAATGAATTACCTCAAGGCTAATGGAACCAGCGATACAACAAAGGCATATGAAACAGGAAATATGACAAACGAGACATAACACGAGATTTTATTTAGATAAAATGTTTTACTTCAGAACCCTGTAAAGTGATAATGAATCCAATCGTAGGGGAGCTGGAGGAGAATAGTTTTGACGGTGCCGAACCACCACCCTCCCCTGCCACAATGTGTCCACACGGCCCGCTATAAGCCCCCAGCACTAACAGACCGGGCCCAGTTAATGTGGAATGTCGGGCCAACGTTGGGCCAATGGTTCCAACGAGGTGCCAACGTTGGTACATTTTACCGAGTGGGCCCCATTTGACCAAATTGCATTGACCAGTGCGGGTGATGTATGTTAAAAAGATGCCCGTAACGGACACGGCGCGTGGAGACCTCTATCCAGCAGTCGATTGAGAATGGGCTGTACATATACTTGCATTACCGGACCACTCCCCCGAAATCCCCACCTCAACATTTCGTCTCACGACGCGCATGTGGTGGGACAAACATTTCGGGTGAACCTGAGCTACCATAGGAACGTACCTTCACCGGCCGGGGCGACCCTCAGAAGCTCCACGCGTGGGTTCACAGGACAGAAGTTGGCAATCAGCGAGTCGGCCTGGGCAACACAGAGGCAGCGGCGGCGGCGCGGTTACACGAAAGACAAGCTCGTTTTGTGGAGTAAAGAGAAAAAAAACTCAACGTGCAGTATGAAAAATAAGAATAGGTTTTACTCTTTCCAGCAATAAAACAGGCAAAGGGTAAGACATTCTTATTTTTAATACTTTGATACTGGCAAAAAGGTCCTATTATAAATGTACAGTGTTACGCGTGTAAAGTGGGTGTACAGGTAACAAACAAAACACCCCATAGTCACTGTCATCACCACTGCCTTAGAAGAGGATAGATGAACCCTTTCCCATTCGGAGAAATCTGGAAGTTGTAGGGTGGTTGTGGGGATCCCGTTCACTGCCGAATCTCGGAATGCGCAAGCGGTTCGGCGTTCATTTTATTTAGCGCCGTTGTTTTTAAAAGACATTGTTGCTCACTGCAGCAATGACCACTGCACTCTACGACAACTGGCACCAAATTGTGCCACGCCTTCCTGCGTGGCCTTATGGGAGTTTCGGTACTGATAAAGTTATTTTTATTTAGTTTTCTTCTGGTTCCGTTTTGACGACGTACACATACAAATTACACGAACGTCATCGGAATGGAATCGGAAGAAAAACTGATGACGTACATGTACAGCATTGGAATGGGTTAGGGTTGAGCAGGTCGACATTTCAGGCAATGAATGACGCCAAAGTCAGGAATCGAAACCAGGCCCCTTCTTGCTGTGATGCCCCATTCCATATTGTTTAATCCCTTTGCAGCCAAACCATTTGTTTTATTCTCAAAGCTGTGATTTAGCCAAATTATGATTTTGTTTTAAAAAATTGTTATTTCGTGCAATAATTAGTGACAGAGCTGATACCAGAGATCTGCTAGAGTTGAAGATCCGGTTTCATCACAAGTGGCCGAATTCAAATCCAGGATTTCAGTTTTGCCTTTATCTTCTTGTCGTATGGCTGTTGATGTAGATGCAGAGCAACAACTACAATTTCACATTAAGGCGGTCAAGCCGGGCAACCACGTCAGGGGCAGAGGAGGGTATCGCCGTGATGTCTCCTTCGTATTTGCGGAACAGGCATTGCGTTGATAATTGTTTTTTTACCCTTTTATCTGGCAACAAAACTGACACCTTTTTTTACAAGGAGTCATGTTTGCATAGACCACAATACCTGCAGTCGTAATGCAAACAAAAAACACAACTCTGATGGTGCACTGTCCTTGAAATTGATTGGTCCACACCCGAGACAGCTTTTCTTAGAGCCCAGTCTCACATGGTGTTGGACCTTTTGGCGTCGGCCACCTCTGTAGTCCAGTAACCTCTCGTCACGCACCTCTGGGGGTAGCTGTGCAGGTTCCTCAGATTCTGATGAAGCTGGTGACCCCACGGCAGGTTTTCGGGAATCCGAGACGAAGCACGCTTGCGCGAAAATCTGCGCTCCCGGAATCTGCGCGGAAATCTGCGGAGCCAAAACCCGAAGACGGCAAAAGCTAAGATCGACAATTCAACGTGTTTTTTTGCGGAGGGGATTATACCACACATCGGAGTTTAAACGGGAGTAATAATTAATCCAACATGGTTAGGATTCCTGAACATTGCATTGGCGGAAGCCACATTTTGACGATTTTTTCATAGGAAAAGGGGTGGTAGAACTGTCAGGTTCATGTCAAATATCATTGCAGTCCGCCTTTTTCCACCCAACACAGGAGGGAAACTCGAGTAGCGTTGGGAAGGTTCCTGCAGATTCATCGCCCCTGCGCGTCAACCCACAAGTGTCATAAACCGCCCACGCATGAATAAATTAGATTGTTGAACTATTCAATAAATACAAAAAGTCCTTTACCTTCCAACCCCTCCCCCCCCCAACACATGGGTCAAACGAGAGTGTTTTATATTTCACCCTGGCACGGCGTTGAGATTTCGCCTAATGGAATGATGACAGCCACATGGGTTCTGGTAACGTTGACCTCATTTCTCCTCCAACCAGGATAAACGTTTTTTGTTATCGTGCATCTTGTTTAACACAACACGTCTCAGGGCAGGCGTGGGGGCACAGCTGTGAGTGGCTTTTCACCAGAATTAACCAATTCCTGTCTGTGGGCTTGACGGCAGCGTTGACGCTCAGGGAGGCCAAATGCCAAAGTCGAGGTCTGCTCGCCACTTACGAGAGAGGACTCCAGGAGGAGTTTGTGTAGTTTTGCTTCGTTGAAGGGCGGCCCAGACTGCAGGTGCTATTTACGATGGTCTATCCTGCCCTCTACCAATTGAAGACAAGGGGAACTTCTTCTCCGTTTCCACAAGATTTTATTTAATAAAAAAAATCATCATCTTCCTTCTGTCCTCTCACCCGGATCCAAGATGGTATTCCTCGTCCTGTGCTGCCTTTAAATTACAAACTGTCACGTGGTCTACAGTTCGGGTCACATGGCCACAAACCGCACTCCTGAGATGTGTCTGGAATCTCCGAAATACGTGAAGGAGATGTGCACATCCTCCTGTTGATGTTCTGATGATGTTGCTGGTTATGCGCACGTCTTGAATATTCGAGGATAAAATTACTGGTGCACATCAGAAACACCATCGGACCCCTTCAAAATTTTACATTTAAAAAAAGAATCTGCTGATAATGTAAAACAGACCAAGGGAGCTTGCTTATGACATAAATGTATAGGAAGATTCCGCATTGAGCCACAGGGTGTTGGAGAGAGTTCCTTCAGCGAGCACCTATCACGTTTGACGGGCGCAACGTGTGGTGTGGCCAGCATCATGCCTGGTGGCCCCAAGTGGTGCTTGGTGCTGAGATTTACACAAAACAGCAGGTATTCATTGAAGGCTTAGCCAACCTAGGAGATGCACATAACAATTTCTGATATAATTTTGCCACTCATCTTAGCTCCAGATGGAAATGGAACTCGGCACTAACTGGCATACTACCGCTCCCCACAGCACAGACACACACAAACACACAGCACACGTAAAGCACAAACACACCAAACAGATTCCTATCTATTTCAACTTGTAGCGCCCTGACCAAGGCAATGAACAAAGAATTAGCTATTTGTACAGCAGAATTAGCGTGATGAAATGAGATGAGTTGATGCCGAGGAAGATAGTAAATTAATTTGATGATGTGCGAAATAAATGATCGTGAAAGTGACGGTGAGTGGTGAACGACGAGCAAGCATGATGAATGCGGAGGGAAGTTGGGAAAAAGAAGAGATTGGCGCTCACCTTCACAAAAACATCGCTTCCCGTTTGCACCAAATCCGTAATGGGCTGCATGAACTCGGAGTCCTTGAACAGGTCAAACGAGTAGATCGAACGGTCCAAGAATTCAGGCTCCGTCTGTTCATTGATTCCCATGTGACCGAGAGCGCCGTGCGGGTTTGGTGGCGAATTATTAAAAGGTAGGGGGCAGTTGAGCTGGAAAACACAAGGAGAGACACATATCATCATCATCACCAACAACGATGACGACGACAACGACGTGACCATCACTGCTGTCACCATGGTCACAAAGCGGCGAATTCAATGATGCACTGGAGAAGCAATCGATTTTTATCGTCTTACGTTGACGGTTCGCAGGATTCCTTCGCCCTCAAACTCGGGCACGTCGCCCGGATTAATCCTGATTTGGATCTGCACAAAAAAAAACCCACACATGGGATACAACCGACGATTAATTAAACTGTACGCTAAACGCATGACAAAAAAAGACTCGATCGGCCGTTCACCCACGCACACCACGGAGGGCAAGCGCTGCTCATGAGCACACCCGTCGTTATGCGCAAGCGTCGGGATGGACACTGAACGCCGCCGACCGCCTCTGCCTGGCTGGCAAGTTCTGAAGCTTGCAAGCCACTATTTGACCTTTCGGATCTCGCCGGCAAATGGGGCCCAGTTGCGCGGGTTTTTTGTGCCGATGCGGGGGCCTCCGTTCCTGACGTGTTGATGGAGTGCTCTGATCAATAACATCTGTACAGACCAACTGTTTTTATTAAGAAGCCTGGCTTCTGCTGATAAAACTCATAGGATGAAAAGGTTTACTCAACTACAGTTATTTAACACGAGTCTGGAAGGCCCAGTATCTGAAGGACATTTCTATTTTTACAGGGAAATACAGAATGGAGGGTCGACGCACGAGTTTTGTTTTCCTATTGGGGTAGCAGCCATGAGGGGTCGCCAGGAGTCACGCGAGCTCACCACATACGAGTTGCACAAATAAACAAAGGTCGACGATGACGTGCACAGCAATGCATCACGAGCGCGAGGTTTGAGTGTGGACAGTGGCACCACGGCTCTCGAGGGTGCAGACGGTGCAATTGCACCAGGGCCAACGGGGCTGGAGCAGCCCAGGCACCCAACCAATGACGTCAATTGGTCAGTGGTGGGTGAGTGGCATTTCATTCCTTGCCCCCAGGAGCCTCACGGAACACCATTCATCGGATTTTTTTTATTTACGATGGCGGATCGGAAACACGCAACACTGGCTTCCGTCGACTACAACGATCCCCATACATAAATACAATTCCGAGCGCGAAGGCTTCGGGGGAAGTTGGCAGCCTTCAGCGGGCCCTCCGTGCCATCTGCAACAACGGCCACCGGGCCCCCCCCCCCCCCCCCCCCCCCCCCCCCCCCAGCGGGCACCTGGTTGGAGTAGGAGATGAGGCCGTCCATGAGGGTGAAGTTGGAGCTACAGTTGTAGTAGTCGTGTGCAGCACGAAGTGAGTCTCATTCTCCATCGCCACGCACCGCTCGTCCAGCAGCGTCAGGCGCAGCGGAGTGCCGCCCACCAGCTGCACAAGCAGTAGTCGGCACGGCAACGCGCAGACATGGTCAGCTGCGATTGCGCGCGTAGCGGCGAGGCGACCCGCCGGTTCGTGGACCGGCGCTAAACGCGATTGGTCAGCGAACAGTGGGGGAAAATCAACGCGCGTGCAGCGACGATGACTTTGACTAATGACACCAAGCGCGAGTGACTGCGATGGGACGAAACCAACGAGTCTGAATGAAGACGCAGACCGAGGCGATTTACTCAATTATTGGAGACCACGGTGCAACCAAGGAAGGTCAACACACAATTGGCTATCTGCGTGTGCGTAGGTATATGAAAAGATTTACAGAGTTCAACGATCGCCTGACTTGATAATAATTACATGGGTTGGAGGGGGGGGGGGATATTTGCTCGCCCCTTATACCACCATCCATTAGGTAAGAGTGTGTTTGACAGAATTTTCAACTGCTTTAGGTCGACGAGACTAAGAGAACGATCAAATGAAATCCCCAAACTAAGACCTCAGACTACGATAACACTCCCAGCTAAGTTTGACACTGGCCCTGCCTGTAAACACTGTCCACCTGGGTCGTCTCACCCTCCACGTGCTCTCCACTCCAGCTCTACTACTACTAACACCCTCCCCAGTCAGCCCCCACCTCGGTGCCGAGTGGCTCCTTCTCTGTTCCTGCTCTCTCCCCCATAGTCTGGCATTTCCTTTCTCCGGCCGTCCACAATGGCCTCCCCCCATTTCAAGTCCGCGCTCAACGATTTCGCTTCTTCCGCTCTCCACTTGCGACTTCCTTCGCGACTTGTCTCTGTTGGTTCATTGCCGTGGCCCGTTCTCCCTTAGACCCCTCGCCCCCCCCCCCCCCGCCGCCCCCCCACTCCACGTGTTTCTTCCGTCACACAGGATCCTGGGATGCGCTCTCATATTAGATTGAGATCATTTGGCTGCCTGTACATCGCCACACGATAAGCCATTTATTGAGCTATCATTTGTGGCCTGAAAAAGAAGTGATCAGCTCAGACAGCCTTATCTGCTAAAATAAAAATTGTTTGGTTTTAGTTTATTGGTTTATTTTTTGTGATTTGCATACCTTGCCTATACTTTAAACTCCTATTGTTGTTTTGTATTGTTTATTGTTGTAACTTTCTGACCCACCCCTACTGAACATCTGTGAAAAAGAGCTTTATAGGCCATCAAATACCTCCAGCAGAAAGATTATGATGTGGATTGTGTTTATCCTTATTATATAGACATACATTTTCATAATTGAGATGTTAATTTTTACGATGATGATGACGACGGCGGTGTTGACGATGATGACGTTGACAGTGATGCTGCATATACCGACATTTGTGATGTTTGCGTAGAGATTGAAGGCAATGTTACCGTTGTGCTACAAGGACGACGACTATCGATCGATGATGATAATTACGACGACGTCAACGATGACGACGATTTTAATATCGACGATGTCGACCTATCGTGCGCGAGCGAGCACTCACAATGGACGCTTCCTTCCACACGCTCACGGTCATCTTCGTCTCCAGGCAGCGCAGGGTCACGCCCATCTCCACCTCCTTCTCCAGCACCACGTCCCCGTGGCTGTCGTGCTTCATGCCCAGGCCCGGCGGACGGTTGTGAGGGTTTCCCGAGTCAGAGCCGTCTCTCTCCGACGGGTTCACCGGCCACAGAATATCTTGCCCCAAAGGGAACGAGGAGAGCATTTTCTCATCCAACGGATAGATCTCCTTGCCGTGCTGGGACGGAAACAGCCTGACGTCTCCCAGATCAGGGAAGGCGTGGGCGGGGATGTTTATTTGAAGTCCTTCGCCATCGGGGCTGTGGGTGTGGTCATCGAGGTCTGGAAAAAGAAGACGTAGGATTTGCCATTAGATATCTGACCGAGAAGGCCCAACAACAACTAGGCGTGTGAACATCGGCAGCGGGGAATCAAAGGCAGCCAACCACCCCCTTGTGTGCTGCGACGGCCTTTGTAGATGCTGGCGAACAGCACTTGGTCCATATGGGGGATATTATTTGTCTTCGTTTCATGGGAAGCGGTAGCACAGTGGTCCGCGCACTGCGCTAGGAACACGGCGACCCGAATTGGATTCCTGCACATGGTCAACATCGGTGATGGATATCTAAACTGGTCATGGGCCTCTCCTAGGCCGACTCAGCATCTGGTGTTGTATGTAAACATCAGAACTGGGAAGACCAAGGTGGCCAGGTGTGCTGCTGGCCACACCACCCCCTCATGTGCCATGCGGACCTGAATCGATCCTCGCGAACAGCTCTTGCCCACAACACTGTCAAGGTCTACATGGGGGATCTTTGTCTTTGTGCGTGCATGTGGTACGTCTGTGTGTGCAAGCATACCAGGTGAGGGTGGAGGGTTTCTGTTAAATCCCTTTTGAGGTTGGAACTTGAGGAGAGGCACTCTGTCAACCTGCACATCTGCCAATTCTGAAAACAAAATCACACACAGATAGAAAACAACGGACAGATACAATCTTACACACACACACAGACAAATACACATGCACAATCTCACCAAGCTGGCAAGGCTGAGGCCCTGGGTTCGAATCCAGGTCTCAGCCACCTGTTATTATACCAGGTGCTAAAGTGTAGCGAGGTGATGGTCTCAGGTCACGAATTACTTCACGGAACAAAAACTCCCACATCAATTCTAGTCAGGACAATTTGTCGATTGAGTTTAACCAATCGACTGAAAGTTATAAAATCGATGACTTCGGGCCAACTTTAAAAATAGCAACTACCCCATCACATCCAGCGTGACGTGGCCAATGGTGTCGATGACATCACCAAGACCCCCCCCCCCCCCCCCATTTCCGGGTTATCGAACCGATAATTAATCCGTAGAGTCAGCGATCACTGGGATGACCGAATTACCCAGCTCTAATTACTCAGTTAAAACTATTTGTTTTTACCATTTAAGGCCCACTGAGATAAACAACTCTTTTTCAGAAGTGACCTGGCCATAAATGATAGTTCAACAAAGTGGCTTATTTGGAAATTTATGGCATCCTAAATACTATAAACGCATGATGTTGATTCTAAATGTAGTGGGGAAAAACTGGAGGACCTAGAGAAATATCCATGTAACCACAAGGAGAACATGCAAACTCCAAATATACAGGTGTCAGGGTCGGGATCGAGCCAACGACCTCCTGTACAAGAGGGGAGGTAGTTAACATCTCCCCACCGCAGAACAATTTAGCTTGTCACTATATTCCACAAACTCCATCTCCAAGGGCTAAACCACTGCAATTTGATAACCGTGCAATGCACACACGCGCATTGCAGGGCATAAGGGGTGTGCCCCCCCAGTGTTGAAATTAGGCATGTTGAATTAAGGGGACTTCAGGAGTAGTTCTGCAAAGCCAACTTCATGGGCCTTCTCTACCAAAATGTCACCCTGCTCACCATGTAAGTTCTGAAAAGATATCTCGCAACGCTGATAGCACAATTGCTCACAATTGTCTCCCCGCGCCACCCCTCAAAAAAATGTAAATCCATAATCATAACATAAATATTACATCTGTTATAGGTTCACATATGAGAGGTGAATCATAAAGTTTGTGGCCTGACAGGAGGAGGAATAGTGCAAGAAAAAAGGGAAAATTTTGCTAATCCGGATTTTTTAGCACTCGAAATGTATGGCTACAGAAGGATACTACATCTAAGCTGGACCCAAAAATTGACCAACGTAGACGAAAAGGGTTGCGGATAGAAGAAGACAACCTGATGATGCAGGCAGTGATGAGGAAACTGGCACTATTTGGGACCCATATGTAGGATGGACAACAGGAAAATTAAAAAAGTGTGTTCTTTGGAAAAAATTAAGGAACCAGAAAGAGAGGAAGACCTAACAGAGAATGGCTTCTTGATGACGACATAACAGATTGGTGCCACAAAGATGTGGCATTACTTGAGCATATTGGCACAAGACAGAGGAAAGTGGAAACGTAACGACACATGCAGTGGACACATATGGGCTATTTGTCCATCGGTTGTGATGATTTCACAACAATAGAATAATGGTCATGTTCTACATGCATTGGGTGGCAAGGTGGTGACTCTCATGCCATCGCTCGGTGCAAGAAGGGCCTAACTTCGAGCGCCTTGCTGTGTGGAGTTTGTATATACCCCCCCCCCCCTCTCGCCCATCTGTTCTGCATGGGTTTCCTCCCGTTGCTATAAAAAAAACTTCACACAATGTAACTGGTATTTGCCAAAAAAACCCCCCAATGCAATCGACTCAATTCGGATTACACAGGGCAATATCGCCACCCCTACTGCAAAACATTGGCAGGACCCTCTTTGAGACGAACAAAAAGAGTCTTGAGACTCAAGCGAGGCTTTCCTGGGTAAACAAGCACAATAGTAATAAATAGACACTCCAAGCCTAAGACGTGCCATTTAGACTCTGTCTTATCGACAGACATGTTCTTCACCTGAGGACGGCTGCTTGCGTTGTGGCCGAAACGTCGTGAGAATTATTTTATTATGCTTTATTTTTATTATTTTATTACTTCCCTTCTACGTGACTTTACCGAAAGAACCAAGAAGATGAATAGTAATACTAATAATGCATCCGTCAGCACAGCCAGCACAGCTCACGTGGGGTACCCAGGTCTGCAGGGATGGTCAGGCGGATGTGGTTGGCCTGAGCGACCAACGTGTAGGTTGCCACGGGCGACAGGCCCCGCCTCTGAGCCCAGCCAATGAGGTCGCGGTTGGGGCCCATGAGCTCCTCTCCTTGTATACGCTGCACCGTCATTAGCTGCTTGTGGGTGACGCGGCCAGACGTCTGGAAAAATGAGAAGTGGCGTTTGGGTCGAGGCAAATGGAATTCAAAGCAGTGCGATGCTCACCTGTGTGTGTGTGTTTGTTGGTGCGGGAGTTTAGTGGTTAGCGCAATAAACTTCGAACCAGGCGACCCGAGTTCAATTCCTGCTTAGGACCAAAAACAGTGAAGAATGATCGACTTAGTCCTAGGCCTCCCATAGGTGGACTAGGCCTTAAAAATGGTGCTATGCTTAAACATCAGCACTGGTAAAACAAGCGGCCAGGCGTGGTGCTAGCCATCCACCTCCTCATGTGCCGTACCGGCCTTCATTAGGTACTCGCGAACAGCACTTACACCCCAACATAGCTGATATACAAATGTGTCTATGTATTCGGCATTTATATATGGTCTCCGATAAAAAAATTTTTAAATCTCATTTTACATTAACGTTGTATTTTTCCCATTGGCTTTTATCTCATGACAAATTTCATTTGCCACATTCGCCTAAATGTAATAGGAGCATGTAACGTGCCTGTAATTCGTATAAGCCCTGGAGGGGAATTTTTACACGCTCAATTCGATTCATCTATCGTGCGCGTGAGAGTTGATTTTATCAACAAATGGGTGCAATTAACAAAAACAGCTCGACACATTCATACATAACACTGCAGCCTTAAAAAGAAAAAAATAGATAATAGGAAAGATGTGGAGCAATGGTACTTCTTCATCATCATCATCACGATCCATGGGCAGATAGCCCATAGGTGTAAATTACAAACTCTTTGGTTCTTTTGGTAAAGTCACGTAGGTATAAAATAAAATAAACCACGACGTTTTGGGCGCCGACTACTACTACGTGTTAAACTGACCGAAAGACATCCCAGGACAACTACCTCGAAAAGAGGACGATGTTCAAATCAAATCAACCTAAATCTTGACAAAGCTTTCGTCGTGATTTTTTATTTATTATTTTTCTATCTACGTGACTTTACCAAAAGATCCAAAGAGTACAAATCAACCTAGTTCATCACAGAATAACAGTGCAGTCTGTAACACCACCGGCTTTAAACGAGAAACAAGAGGACGATCCTGCGAAATCCAAGACAGGTGGCAACCCTCGAGATAACTGGAACGCGCGCACCTACGTGTGCGTGCACGTGTGTATGCGCGCATGCGTTCGTGCCCGTGCGTCGCGTACGCGTGCCGTGAGCAGAGGCAGGCCAGCCGCGGTGTGGATCACCCAGTTAACAGGCATCGGGCAGTACAGCAGCAAGACGACCTCCCGCATCACCTGGCCCCCACGCGGCCCCACGTCCACCTCCACGTGCACGTCCGTCTGCAGGCCGCTGCACAGCAGGGAGCGACAGGAGGAGGAGAACGTCACGACAAACGGGATATGACGTGGGGATCATCACGTGCCGTGGTCTGTGCAGCGCCTTGCCACTGGTCGAGAGGAATAAAAAACTTTCAAATGGCGAAATACACTCGTGTTGATGATTAAACGTCTCCTACGTCTTTCTCGTGAAAATTATCGGCACCAGCTTTGTCCAAGGAGATGTGTTTCGGTTATATGGGTCAAGATGTGAATCTAGAACAAAGGGTCTCCTCACTACACCAGGCAATAGAGTGGGCACTCATTTTGGTGGACCTGTGGTTATCACAGTGCGTTAACCACAGCGCCACCACTCCATCTTTGCTACGTAAAGTTAGCATAACATAAATAACTGGTGTCGTGTGGTCAACATTATTATGGTTGGACCATATTAATGCCAATTAGTGCTCGGCAGATGGGATGCAGCGGTGGCAAGATGTTATCTCCCTCGCCTGGTATGCAGGAGGTTGTAGATTCGATATTTGAAGTTTGCATTTCTACCCGTGGTTGCGTGGATTTTTCTCCGCCTCCAATTTTTCCCTCCATTTTGAGAATCAACGTGCGTTTACAGTATCTGGCTGCTATAAATGTCCATGTCATAAGCCACTTCACTGAGGCATCATTTGTGGCCAGGTCACTTACCTGGTAAAATAAAAAGTTTAGTTTTTAGTTTTATTAGGGTTAAAAAGGGGATGTGGTGCGTGCGTTGCCACATCCTCACGTCAAAGGACCGCTGCTTGGTGCTTCCACCTCCACAATGTGGACATCCTGGCCGGGGTGGAGGTCGGGTGCCGTGTGGGGCCTGGGCGACCTCTGACAGCCGCTGACCTCCTGCCTCTTCTCCAGCGAGACGAGGAAGCGCTGCGAGAGGAAGCCGTCCCGTGGCGAGCACGTGCCGAGCTGCGGGGGGTCTGTGAGGCAGAGAGAGCGCACACGCGGGAAGCAACCCACTTAAGCACGTGGGCTGGTGAAATGGAGAGATGCTCAAATTCTGGGAGGCTCAACCTAGACACATGGTTCGCTGGTAGCCCCTCCCCTCCATCAACCCCACCCACTCGGTCGCTAGCCCCATTCACGAAGTGAAGCAGCATCCTCCTCCCCCTGTCTGATGCTGGCCTCACCTCCTCTTGCGCATAGACCCCGCCCACTCCAGTCAACCCTGACCAGGTAGCTCCACCCACTGCCCAAGTAGCTCCACCCACTACTCAGGTAGCTCCACCCACTACTCAGGGAGCCCAACCCACGAATGAGGAAGCCCCGCCCACTTTCCAGATTGCCTCGTCCACTGCTCGGGCAGCCCTGCCCACAGCTTGCCCACCGGCCTCATGAGTTGAATATGAACCATGGTATTTAGTAGCTTCTGCATGGATATTAAAAAAAACCATGATAGGCAAACAAAGAGGGAAAATATATATATATTTTTTATGGGAGTGAGCTGCATAGGAGAACCTCACCCGCACTCAGCCGGATGTAGAAGTGGTTCGCCTGGTCGGCATGGCGATATGATGTGACTGCACCAAGATGTCTGACACTCCAGTCCAGCAAGGCCTTGCCCGAGCCGACAGGGCTGGGCTCAAACACGCGCACGCACGCCCCATGCACATGCACGCTCTCCGAGGCCTGTGCAACAACACAAAGCGGGCATTTAATGCATGCGGACGGTCAAACATACAACAGCGTCTCAACGACGGTGCGCATGCTGGAAAGCCCATTTTGACCGAGAAACCAAGTAGGCATATTCGGCTAAATTAAACGAGCAATCGTAACAGCAATTTTAACACGCTCCTGACGATTGGATGTTCGGATCAGAACTCGTATTAAACAATGCCACGAACCTTTAATAACCTGGCACGTTTGTTCACGTAACAAATGTATTAATTGGTCATGTTAGATGGAGGAGGGATTACGACATACATTTTTTTACTTTACTTACACAATCTGACCCAAAATCAATTACGAATCAATCATGACAGAAATCTTAGTAAGTAAAACAATGTTCTTGAAGTAAATGTGCAAGGTTGGTCAAACGTTCCATATCTACCGTTCACAAATGTAGACATTTCAATGAAAAGAATGGACATCGAAAGCAACTCTTACTTTGGTTTGTTATGTCTGTGTTTAAACAGCATTGCAATGTTGTGCTTTCGTTAGTGTAAAGTTACTACGGTATCGGCACGAGTAAAAATTACAGTTGCTATCGAAGAACACCATTGATTTTCAGTATCAGATTTGACTGTGGTGCACTTAAAAGTCCATGAGCTTTTTAATGAAATAAAAAAAACTAAAAAAATTTAATGAAAGGCCTCACGTGGACAATGCAGTCGAGGAGCCCGGTGAGGCCGTCCGTTTTGATTCGCCAAGCGGTGTCACCTGGCGACGCCAGGACGAGTGTCATTGGCCGGAGCGAGTCTCTGGCCCCACCCTCGGTGCTGATGTCAACCGTCACCTGAACGTTCATGGAGGACACAACAACAACAACAAGCCATCAGCACGACGGTTGCCAGCTGTGGTTTATTGGCAAGAAACACCACCGCCTAACACGTTGCCAATGGTTCGCCTGGCCGGCATGGCGATATGATGTGGCCGAGTCCCACAGCTCTCTCCGTTGCCATTCGTCTAATCAGTATTAAAGTGGATAGACCACAATGTAGGCCTATGCATTGCAAGGCAGAGTTGACCTCGACATACATCACTGTTTGCCACCAGTGTAATACACAGGGCTTGAACTTGGCTCACCTGGGATGGAGGCGCAAGTACACGAATCACTGCACCGCCACTCCCCAAACAAAGACAAAGGTCACCCGTATAGGTTCAAAGACTGGTGAGGCAAGTGCTGTTAGCGAGCACCTATGAAGGCCGGTATGTGACGCTGTTTACAAACCGTACCAGGTACTCATTCGAGGCCGAGCCAACCTAGGGGATGCCCAGAACAGGTTCAAATAATCGTCACTGGTGTTGTCCATGAGAGGGAAACGAACCTGGGTCGCTGGGATCGTAGCACAGAGTGCTAACCGCTACACTACCGCCGCTCCCCACACACACAGTCTCTGCGCTCGCAGCGTAAATACCACGTGAAACGCAGCTTTGCATCATCACCAAGTTGTTTACGTACGAGTCAACTCAAAGTATACCGTTGATTAATAACACTTTAGAGGTTAATTAAACCGCGCGTTTTCTTCCCAGGGGGTAGAGGCTGCAGGGCGCTCTCTGGCACGCCCGCTCACGCCCGTGCACACCCGCGTGCACCTGCACGGCGAGAAGGTCCCAGGTGAACACAGGAAGCACTGGCCCGGCCGTGAACCCGCGCACACATCCATCAATGCACGCGGCACACGCGCACGGCTGCTCGAGTACCTAGACGCTGCCGTGGCGTATCGGTCAGCGCGAACTCTGGACAGAGGTCACAGGAGGTTTGAACTCTCGGCACGATGGTGGAATGAATGGGTACATTATTATTATTTTTTAAATCCTCCATGGCCTGTGTCTACCCCAGCAGCATAAACAGGTCGCAGCACAGTTAAGTCAATCGGCAGGTTGCGTGTGGTAGGGTAAAATGTGCGGACTCCCACCGCTTCCAAGACGTCTAGCCAGCGTGGAAGATGAGGCCAAATGCCCTCGAGTGGAGGCGCACTTCTGCTGGCAGTGGTGTGATCAACCAATTTCAGGCCTTTTTTGTTCATATCGTCACATTGTCAGAATAGATTATATGTGTAGTTGACTGGGAATGTCACTGTGTGGTGCCGGGCTTGTGAGGCCACGGCGGAATGTCTACTATTGTGTGTACACCCCGGACACGGGGTGTAGTACCAGCCCTAGTGGGAGCTTGGGTGAGCGCTGGTTAAGTGCGATGGCCATGCACAGCGTGCAGTGCGGGCTCCCGTTGAGAGAGCGAGAGAGTGTCAGCCAGCTGGGGTTATGTTGGGGGCATGATACTCTGGCTGACCTGGGGACACGTGATTGGATAATACTGGAGGGGGACCACCGGCTAAGGGGGCCAATGGTTGGTCACGTGGTCCGGGAAGAACTCTCGAGAGCCTTCGGGCAAGGCGGCGAGAGAGATCGAGAAGGTGGGCGGGGCGAGAGGCGGAGCCAGCCCCAGCCCGGCCCGATATAAGGGGGGGGGCCCTGTGAGGGGCTCGGGGTTCTTTCTGTTGGAGAGGCAGGAGATCCACGTCAAGCTTGAAGAAGCCTCCAGCCACACGGTCCGGGACCCAGCTTGTGGTCCGGACTGGGATAGTGGAACCGTGTCTAGTTCTGCCGTAGCGTGGTTAGTTGGGTGGTCACCACCCGAGAGTGTTGTGTTAATAGCCTGGAGTATGTTGTGTTAATAGCCTGGAGTATGTTGTGCAAATAGTTGAATAAAACGTGTTGTTCCCAAGACAACGTCTGCGACTCAGTTGGACTCACTACATATGTAAATTAACTTCTGGTTCAAGAGACTATATAGGCAAATTAGTGTCTCTCACCTCTGTCCTGTCGGCATCTCGCATTTCACTCCATCTCTATTGGTCTACGTTTCTCTTATTTCGATACACATCTATCTCTTATATCTCTTCTTGCATCTCACGACGAGCGGATATATTAAATGGGCCCCCGTTTAGCCTGAACAGACTGTTGGGGTGGGTGGCCAGTACCACGCCTGGCCACTTTTGTCTTTCCAGTGGCGATGTTCACACAATCGCACAAGGTACTCATTTGAGGCCGAGTCAACCTAAGGGAGACCCAGGACTGATTCAGAAAATTGTCACTGGTGTTGGCCATGAGCAGGAATCAAACTGGGGTCGCCGGGTTTGTAGCACAGCACGATAACCGCTGCACTACTGTTCACACACGTTTACAAGCATGCACAATCACTCTCAAACCCACATTCACATTCGCACCTACACACATGCATCCACACTCACACCCACAAGCGCACACCGACACCCACAATGTTGGCCAAGAGCAGAAATCGAACTCTGATCGGCAGGTTTCGTAGCACAGCACGCGAACCACCACACTACATCTCCCCCACGCAACAAAATAACAACAACCGTCATTCGCAACCAAATGGCGGTCACATCATCATGGCAATTGTGCCAGGCTAAGTGCACTTTAAGGCCACGTGAAGTACTGAATGCCTGCTGGCAGGGGGTCACGGGACAGACCCAGGTGCCATGCGTTGACTGATGCACCCAGACACACGCACACACACGCAACGAATGCCCACCTCTCCGTCTGCCGGGGCGCTCTCAAGGCTCATGACGTGCACGCTGCGTGTGCCCGGCGTGTCCCACGCCGCCCGCATCTTCGGCGAGGAGTGGGAGCCCGCGGAGTCCCCGGCTTCGCAGCCCGACGAGATGAGGAACTCCTCCATGGAGGCCGACACCGGGTGGCCCTGGAACCCCGGCGGTGAAGTGACGCACGGCGCCGCTTCTACAAAGACAAAGACAGCCTGAACAGACTGTTGGGGCAAGTGCTGTTAGCGAGCACTTATGAAGGCCGGCATGGCACACGAGGGGGTGGGTGGTCAGCGCCACGCCTGGCTGCCTTTGTCTCCCCAGTGGTAATGTTTACATGACCAAGCCTCACTTGAGGCCGAGTCGACCATGTACACAAGAACACAACGGCATATGCAACTTCACACACGTGTGTTGTACCAAGTCACACTCGGGCATCCATACCGTCACAGGATTTTATAAACCGGCGCAAGAGACACGAAAACATCCGAACGTGCCGTGGCACTAATCAAATCTAATTTATCCTACGGTAAAGTTAAACTCGTGCATGCTAGGAATTACGTTGGGAGAGAGAAAGGAGGAACACGTGGATGAGAGAACATACGCAGGTGAAGGACATCATTTGAACACCGTTAAGCAAAGCAGGTGGGGCGTGGGCAGGGAAGCGCCACGGCTCCAAGGGACGACGGTCAAGAATAAAGACGGAGTGGTAGCCAAGGAATGGACTGCTGTCCAAGGGACATCCACCGGGGAGACGGAGCGGTGAAATGGACTCGTATGCCGGGTGCCAATCGGATCGTCGTGTTGCAGAATCGCGAGAGGTGGTGGCGGCTTGGGGAGGTCTTCATCCAGCAGTGGATTGACCACGGCTTATGACGATGAAGATGATGTGGACGTGTGGCACTTTCGAAAGATAATAAAGAAGTGCCTACTCCGTTGCGTTTTGACAACAGTCTCCAGGAATTTACCGACTTAACATTTACTTTTGCCGACAAATATTCTAAAACGCGTGATGTTGATTCTAAAGGAGGGAAAAACCGCAGGACCCAGAGAAAAATCCACAAGACCACGGGGAGAGAACATGCAAACTCCAAATATACATCAGGCGTCAGGGGTCGGGATCACACCCATGACATCCTGTATACCAGGCGAGGAAGTTAACATCCCACCACCGAACGCCCCCCCCCCCGTGCGCACACGCGTGGATCAAGATGAAGTTGACTCCGTGTTGTCCTGCAAAGGGGCCCTCCCCCACAGTTGCGGAGGCCTTTGCTGGGGGAGGTCGCTGCTGTCCCATCTGGCCTCCGATGCCTTTGCAATAACAAACAACGCGCCGCCCCCCCCACCCCAGTAAGCCCACCACCGCCGCCGCCAAGCCAGCTGGCCAGGCCCTCCAGAGAGAACGCTCAGATCGAAACAAACACGGCGCTTGCGCTCGCCCGGTCACTCCGCGTCGCCGGCGACCTCCTGTGCAATTAGTCCTGGCATTGTTTTGCGTGACCTTCACGGCATCCTCCTCCTGCCTAATGCCTTTCTTCAAAACGTGTTCCGTGACGATGTCCATCCTCTTGCCGCTGGCTTCTTCCTCCTCTGTCAATCTGCTGTTGTCGTTTGTCTGTGCCGACAGCCTTCACTGTCGGCCGAGTGGAGAGCCCACGGACAGCGCGCGGGCTTGCGAGTGCCGGCAACTGGGGAAGGGTTCTACCGGTGTGCGTTCAGGTCATACCGCGTGCCATTTGTTCGGCACCGTCTCTGTTGTCAGTACCCTGAGAAGTATATTCGGTCACGAGGTTGTTGTTTTTTTTTATATAGAAGCAGCGAAACGCAAATTGCATAAATCGCTTGGGTTTTCTGGTTTGGAAGTAACTTTGCTTCTTTTTGTCGTACGACTGCCGATGTATATGCAGAGCAACAACTACAATTTAATAACAAGGTGGTCAAGCCAGATAACCGCAGCAGTAGCAGCGGAGTGTATCGCCACGACGTCCCCTTCATATTTGTGGATCGCACATTTGCGTCGTACGGTCTGTTCTGGATGACCACAGGTCGCACAGAACTCGAGGGGTTTTAATTTTCCATGTGTGCATCAGGTATCCGCATCTGTCATGGTTTGTGGGGATGGTGTTTCGGGTGGACCACGAGCTTCGTGGAAGATCAAACTCGAGATCTTCTGTGTTGGGTCTTTCACAAGAAGTAACTTTACTTCCCGGGGTGGAGCGGCAGCAAAGTGATGGGGGCGCTGCGCTATGAACCCCTGGGACACGAGTTAAATTCCTGGCCACGGCTATCGATGTGAGCTCGCGAGCTGACATCCACCTGCACTCACCAACGTGGTGAAGAATGGTCAAACAACCACCATGAGCAGGGGTCGGCCACCAAACTAACAAGAATCCGTAACAATTTAAAAAACCCCTCAAATATTTCAAGAACCCGCAATGCATGCGAATACGAGACGGTGAGTTCGAAGCAGTCCTTAAGAGAATCGCGTGCAGTTCTGGGGCCACAGGTTTCAGACCCCTGCCCGTGACTGACACGGCATGGGAAGGCTTTCACGAGCGGCAGTAGTTTGACAAAGGGCTGCGGTATTTTGTTATAACTTGCGAATTGGACTCGACGACGTATTATACATTTATTATCATAGTGGATTAGATTGATTTAACCTTGGAAATACGTGCGCTAGGCCTGTTGACTTTGTATTGTGATCTATTAGGCATTGGGCTCTGCGGCTGTCCCCGCGTTAACCCAAGCTGCTGACACCATCACTTCCCCCTTTTGTTTTTGGGATTTTTTTGTCAATTATATAATTTTTTTATTCATGTAAACGTGACAAATGATCAACCGTCACGTGCCAAATATCAGCATTACGATTACACAGGAGAAGCTGAGTAATGTGGGACTAGCATTATCTGCTTTTAGTTATCGGAACACTGTAAACATTACAGATTCAAGCGGGAGAGACCGAGTGTCGAAACCGGTCTAGAGTTTTTGCTCGTATTGAATCAATGCTGCTGAAATGATGCCCTCCCAGAAACTTGTGTGGCAGATGGGCTGCGTATGGTTTACGTAAAGAGCCCGATTTGCTGGCTTATTTTGACTCCAGTCAAGGATTATTCCCCAAATCACAGCCACTGCAAAAAGAGCGCGGCTTTATTCCCAGTGCATTTCACTGCCGTGGAAACGCTCATGGTGGTGCATGCTGGGAAGTAAACATTCAAATTTAATATAATTTTGGGAAATTTGTATGCAATAAAAAAAAGTGTTGTTTTACAATCCTGTACTTCTACGAGCAAAAAAAGCTCCGTTTTTATTTACCGACTAAATATTCCAGCTGCGCCACCGGAGTCTCGTCACGGCACAAAGGGGTTCAATTTCAGAACTCTCCACTGTGAGCAGTGGGGAAGTGTAGAAGAGAAAACAAATCACAGTTTTGCTGAATACAGGCCAATATGCCCAAAATTCCAAGCAGCCAGCAACAAACAGAACTACAAAAAGTGTAAGAGATAACGGAGATAACTGGTTTCTTTCATTAAGCTCAGTTATAAGAACTTTGGAATAGGGATGACGGGAGCGAATTCCAAAGTCAAGCAGTGTGAGGAATAAAAGCAGATGGAGAAGTGTTGTGACCTGCAGTGTGGCGAGTGCGTGGGTGATGTTGTGACTTGCAGTGCGGCGAGTGCGTGGGTGATGTTGTGACCTGCAGTGCGGCGAGTGAGTGAGAGTGGTGAGCTGCACGCTAGCGTGGTGGTTGAACACAGCATGAATCAATCAGTGAAGTTCAGGGGCATGATAACCATGGTTGTAGTGATAGTCGAACGATAAGGAGGCAATTGACCGCCAGCGATCGAGTAACTAGAGTAAATCAGTAAGTGCCGGATCACAAAAGGTGATGTCACGAAATCTCTGAAGGTCACCTCAAGGGACCTCTTCACTACACTAGGGACATCACCTCTTCACACGCCTTGCTAAGCGTCTGTTTCACGGAAAAATAATAATTTTAAAATTGTAATCGTTAGCAGTATGCTGGATCAAGTGACAAACCAAAATGTAACGTGACGATTTTTTGGTACAGCCATAGGGCAACCGGGCTGAAGTCATCGGCTCGCCAGACGCAATATCTCGTTGAACCATATGGGTGGCCGAAGTCTGGCCCTTGAACCCAAGGGAGCTCTGCGACGCTTACCAAGCGTCTCCGCAAATCTTACAATCTCGCCCGAGCAACACGGGCCCCCTGGAAATGGGAGCAATCTGAAGGCATCGCACCGCCCAGTGAAAACCTGCTGATGTTTGCACACAGTCTTACAATAGCCAAACTGGCCGCGTGCATGCATGCACGTGCGTTTTTGATTGGTCTCGCACAGCTCGGCCAAGAACAGCGCCTTATCCGAACCCACCGTTATCTCGACGTTCTGATGGAAGCGGCGTCTTCCCAACGTAAATAAACCGATTTAAAAATAATACACAAAAAAACACGCACGGTGGAATTTTACAAGTTTCGTAAGCGCTCTCCAGACTTCCGAGACCTCAAACTAACATCCACTATCACTCTGCACAACATACTCACCGGTGGCTCATCCTATGCACTGCCATAGGAATGTGGAATTTCCACCATGCTTCTGAGCCACTTAAGGAAGTATAGCAACCCTCCCCCACCCACCACAATGCTCACCTCTGCGGGACGATTCGGACTTTTTCCAGACAAAACCCTTTCCTTTTCGAAGCAGGGTTTCATGGCCAATACCACGATGACATGTACTTTTTGAAAAAACTCTCAACACATTTATCAATAACACTGTGGCCTTAAAAAAAAGATACAATGCGTGATGTTTCGGGCAATGCTATTGCACAATGCAGCAGCAGCAGCACCACCAATTTATTTGTTTTGATATTTTTTTTTTTTGGGGGGGGGGGGGGGATTGGCCACACGTGGTAATTTTTCTGCCAAAAACTCTTGACATGAATCCCTCCGCCACCCGACAAGATTGTCACATTTACAAAAGAGATTGTTTACAGGTGGCCAATGCAGTGATAAAAATTATGAAAAAGTTCAAAGTGGCTTTGGGGTTTTATATCTTTAAAAATATATAATTATGGATAAAAAAAAATCTCTGTAGAGGCCGTAAGAATCAAAACCACACGTTTGGGCAGGCACCAGTGACATAGACTCAGGCATTAACACGAATCACGAGCGTGAGAATTTAGTACTTTCACGTTTTATGATAATTATTTTCAACTGAAATGTTATTTTCACATTTCTGGTATTGAGATTAATAAAAAAACTGGACAGTAGAGAAAAAAAAATCACAAAGAATCAATCCATATCACAATCCAGAACCATGAAAAATCATCGAATCACTGTGGTGTGAAGCGTGACATGCCTGCTAATTAGTCAATTAGTTTTGCCGCGTTCTCACCAAACAGAGTTTGGTGGTGCTGTAGAGAGAAGGAGCCTGCCTGGCATCACGCCTAACATCACAGCAGCCCAGCATTGATCACCCGACACTCGGGGGATACAGCCTTTTCGAGCGCAGTCCCAAAAATCTGGAACACCGTGCCTGCCTGCCACCGGACATCCGAAATGTGCCAAGTGTCTCTCAATTCCATGGTCTGTGCAAGACGCACCTATTGAGACTTGCCTTCCCATGAAATCTTAAATAAATAAAATGGTGTCTTTACATTTAATAATTTTATCTATTTGTATTTACACTTCTTACCTTTATTTATCCTACTCATTCTGCCCGGTTGCACTTTATTTTGCGCACGATCGCAATCTACTCTACTCAGGTCGGTGTTCGCCGCCGAGTTCGTGACGGATTTCTCGTTTCATTCTCGTTGCTGCTCCATGCCCCCGGTATCATTCCCGTTCTGCTGTACCGCCGTTCACCAATGCCTACTTTAATCGAGGGTGATATTGGCACGTAAAATAAAAAAAAATTGTTATTGATTGATTGAGCATGGGCGTTGAAGATGAATGGGGGGGGGGGGGGGAGTTCAAGTCTGGGTTTTCCCACCTGACAGCCAGCGGGGGCCACATCCGGAGCGATGAAGGCTCTCCGAGCCGCCTGCAGAGCTACGGCCCGACGAGACACAGCGCTCACGGCGACGCAGAGAGACACAGATCGGTGAGGTGAGCGATAAACCAGAGATGGAGATGAGAGAGCCGTTACCAAGGAGATACAATTGAGCAGGACTAAAGCAGGATAAACTAGACTGAGATGGGATGAGATACAGAATAGGCGTCACAGGTACAGGTATTATGACGCCACGAAGCCAAGCGACGCTCGTATTAGTGATGTGGCTGGCCAGATAATAGTTTAAGAACCCCTGGGTTAAAGGGTCATTGGCTGTATCAATGCAAGCACCGTGGGGCGCCACGGTAGCGAGATGTTAACTACCTCGCCCGGTATACAGAAGGTTATGGGTTCGATCCGGACTGACACCTGCATATTTGGAGTGTGCGTGCTCTGCCAGTGGTCGCGTGGATTTTTCTCTGGGCCCCCTCCCCGCTTTTTCCTCCTCCACATTTAGAATCAACATAACGCGTTTAGGGTATTTGGCTGCTATAAGGTTCCACGTGATAAGCCATTTCGGAGAGCTGTTATTGTGGCCAAGTCACTTCTGAAAAAGAGTTTCAGAGCTCAGCGGGTCTTACGAGGTAAAACAAGTTGTTTTTTTTACTCTGGGTTCCAATGAAGGTAGCTGCCCGTGATTTCAAGATCTCCACAACAATTTGAGACTGTACTCTCGCAGAACGCTCACCAATGACAAATAAAGTCCACGTAGGTAGGGTAGGCAGGATTACCAGGTTCTTGTGCGTAGCAAATCACTCAAATCCATCTTAATTTGGCACAGTGCCCTTCACCATACATTGCGGCGATGTGCTACACGGACAGCAAAAAGGTAATGAATGAGAAATAAAAGCAAATCAATAATTATGCTGACAAGTAAACAACGAAAGCATTAAATAGGATAGATTAAAAAAAATCAGGGCAAAAAACACATTACAATGTGAACGACAGATTATAAATTGTAACTACAAATTGGGTTTCACAAACTGCAACAGCTGGTTGCCTCCCAAACAAAATGAATGTTCGTTTTTTTTTCCACTCTCTCCTAATTTTGCATTTAGCCCAGCTGTGCGGAGCCAAGGGTGCATAACTGAATTAATTTGGCACAGAGCGAACCACTCGCTGGGTTATTACTTTCACCGTCACCAAGAGAGGGAAAGGAAAATCTCGACCTTTGGGGACGAGTGGCCTTGCCGGACCAAAACAACGCACTTTGGCTCTGAACAAGGCCCGATCTTCAAGGCATTTGTGTTAGATCGCGTACGTATGTGTCGTTAAGCCCGCCACCACCCGACACAGCCAATTAGTAAAGGCTTGTCATGTAAACAAGACATGCCTTTTCGTTACCAGTTCAGCACACCGGTTGTGTGTTGGAGAGTAAACCCACTACAACATTTACAATTATAGTGTAGTGTATAGTGTAGTATACTAGTGCAGCACACCGGTTGTGTGTTGGAGAGTAAACCCACTACAACATTTACAATTCGAGTACCATGGCGTTTCGCCGGTAATTACAACAAACAGCATCATCAGGTGACAAGCCAGAGTTGTGGAGAAATACTCCTGTTTTGGTCTTAAATAGAGGGATAAATGTGATGTCAGGTGCCAAAACCAGAGGTGGGTGGGGGAGGGGTTCATGTATTCATATCAATTACAATGGATACCCATTATTTATGCGATCTAACCCAAAAACATCGATAAAGTATAATATTGGCCAACTAGATACGCACCTTTGCGATGATGCAATGCCCGTGAGAAAAGCGGCGAGGTTTTGATTGATTGACGTGATAGACTCGGTTTTAGTCCAAGTCGGCGTCTCTCCTTGTTCAGGCAAGCGCGAGTGCGGTGTTCGCTCCCAGGCCCCTGCGCACATCTATTGCGCCCTGTCAAACTCGATAGGTGCTTGCTGGCGGAACTTTTGCCAACACCTTGTGTGGCTCAAACGCGCACGCCTTTTCCTTCATGTACTTTTTGCGAGTATCAGCAAGATTGCTCCCTGTGGCTGTGTTTATATTATCAGTGGATTATTTTTGTTAAGTGGAAATAGTTTGGAGGGATCAAAAAAGGTGTTTATGATGTGCATCCGTTATTTTATCTTCAAAAAGGTACTGGTGTAACCATCAACGTCATCGGAACATCAACAGGCCTATGCGTACATCAACTTCATGAATGGAAAATTAAAGTTTGTGGCCACGCGACCCAAACTATGGACCACACCACTGCAGTCTGCACTCCTTCAACAAAACTACGCAAACTCCCTCTCCTTGAAGCCCTCTCGTCGTGGCGAGACCTAGACATTTAGCTCTTGAACACATTCGCAGGAACAGGATGGAACACAATTCCCAGCAGTGGCCCTGCACCGCTTGAGGTGAGAGTTCCAAAGAGGACATTAATTCATCTAATTCACAAGACGGCCAATCGTGCAATTGGGACATTAAATGGAAGGGGGAAAACATACGATACCGAATAGAAAGCAAACATTTCCCGTGGTACAGAAACGTATTCACCATTGCGAGGCCTAAGGTACGACTCCAGTGGGATGATGCAACCCAGACAATGGAATGCAGAGATATCTGGAGAAACAATTTGCAGTCATTTGAGACGATTAATACAATTCACAGATTGGAACACCGATCGGCATTCGTGAGCGCGAGTAGGCGAAGCTGCCAAGTGGCTGCTCTACGAATTCTATTCCGCACCATGCGGCAAATGTCAGGAACATCGCGATTTGTATGTATGTAGAAATTATTTCGCACCGTACGTAGCCAACCGTGCTAATCAGAGCTGCGGGGAAAGGACAGGACAAACAACTGTTCTAAAGAAATGAGTTTTAAATCTAGTTTTAAAAGTGTTTAACTCATGTGGCTTCCTAATATCGCAAGGAAGAGGCGTTCCAGACGGCCGCAGAAGCGTACCTAAAAGCACGCAATGCAGTGACCATCTTTGTTCGACGGCTAGCCAAAATCCGTTGCGAGGATGACCGGAGTTCGCTTGGTGGTTTGTATGTATATATGCAGAACTCATTTCGCATCATATGTGGCCAACCGTGCTAAATCGGATGTACAGGGTAAGGGCAACAAATCAAGCACAAAAAGGAGCTCTAAAAAAAAACGAGTTAATTGCTCCGGTTTATTGCGGTGGAGCATACGAGCCGCTGCTCGGATCAATGTGGATGAGGTGGGGAACGGTGACGCGTTGTGCGTGAACACAACTTCTGATGACGTACAAGTACGTCATCAGAACGGGAAAGGGTTAGAATGGGAAAGGGTTAATAAAGTGATGACGTCATTAGTGAAATGACGTAAATCGGGGTATTACTGTAATACTGTACAAACCATGCCCAATGCCAAACAATTCATTTGCTATTTCACCTTGGTCACTTCAGTTCTGGGATTTTAAAAATGTGATATACGATCTGTAAATGCGAATCAAAAGTTAAAATAAACAAAAATATTTTACATTTCGGCACGTACCTGCTTGCAATACACAGTTGAGCCATGGCAATAATTACCACATTACACTATGTATGTAGAACTTCTTTTCGCACCGTATGTAGCCAACCATGATAGAACCACAGTTCTAGGCTGCAAGGTCCTACAGCGGTGGTTCTCAGAGTGCGGTCCCTGGACCACCAGGGGGTCCTCAACGGTCCTCCAGGTGGTCCCATGGGGGCTGTGATGCAAACGCAGATGGATCCGGCCAATAATGACAACGTTTATAGCCTTTTGTTTTGGACATTAATTAACATTTTACTCAAGGATATTGGATTTAAAAAGTTAAGTAAACAACCCTGATTAAACTACCCTAACCCCAGGATCTTAATTCCACCCCCCCCCCCCACCCCTAGAAAAACAACTGATAGCTGCATGAAAAAACATCTTCCGGGAATATGAATCATTGTGTATGACTGGTATTGAGAGAGAAGTGAAAGCGTTCGTCACCAGAGGTAGGGGGGGGGGGCTTAGTGGTCCATGGAAATATTTGCATCGGCCGAGCAGTCCACGGGCCACAAGAGTTTGAGAAATACTGCCCTCGAGTCGATATGTTACGGTTCGTGACTTTTTTGCCACACCCCGTATCGCACGGTTGCAACACTCCGTGGCCCTGAGTGTTTCCTTCAAAACAACAGAGCGTGAGAGGAGATCGCTATCGTGGGAGACTCGTATCTGGATTCTGGGGACTGGGCGAGGAAGAGGTAAAATCGCATGTGCGGCTGCGCGGTGCGTCAGCTCGCGACAACGCCAGCCCATCGCAGAGTTGGCAATTGTACCGCACAATGACGGGCGGGTTTGCCAAGCACTGGAGGATGCGTGAAATTTTTTAATAGGTTTTACCCTTTCCGATACTAAAATAGGTGTCAAGAAGTTTAAACACCAAATAGATATCGGTTTGAACATCTTAACACCTGCTTCATTGCCAGAAGTAGTAAAATCTATTCTTATTTTTTTCATACTTTAATACTGGCAAAAAGATATAGCTGCTCACCCAGAGCTCGACAATGCTCTGATATGTGCATTGTCTTTGTGCTGTTCGCCTTTTGGTGTTCCTGTCTGACACTGGTGAGACGAGGCCACAAAGAAGGCCGTCTCTGGTGTAGGCCAATCAATTTCAAAGACAATGCAATATATATTATCAGAGCATGTTAGTTTGCATGTTCACCACAAGTACTGTGTGGTCAATGCAAACTTGATTCCTTGCAAAAAAATTAGTGTTTGAAGATCTTAACACCTGTTTCATTGCGAGAAAGGGCAAAACCTCATTCTCTGCAATGGTCACTTGCAGATTTTTTTGCTTAAAGGACATTGTTTTTTGCCATGCCGAGTAATAATGACTCATCAATCTGTCAGTGGGTTTCTGTGAACGCCCATTAAAACTGGAAGCAACAATTAGTACATGGGAGGGGGTTGGGGTGACTTGAGTTCCGATTACTGTCATGGAAAAGCCACGAGGATGAACGATGTCGGATTTTGGTGAAGGCGGGGAGACGGAACGCATTGAGGACGTGCGCTGGGAGGCTCAAACAGGGAGCCCAACCATCACGCCTCTTCCTTGGCAAGAACAAAGGCAGAAGAGGAAGACAAAGACGGACGTGGTGGGAGAGGGAGGGGATAGATGTCGTCAGGAAGCGGACCCAGCTCGGCACGGAGAACATCAATGGATCTTTCGCCGAGAAGGAGTGCCGCCACACACTGATCATTGACCTCCGAATCCAGAGTTGACCACGATAGATACGAGAGAGAAAGTAGAAGCGAGGCATTGTAATCCCACGTGTGTATTTTTTTCTCACCTAATGTAATCAGAGTGCTCACGTTGTTATACGATTACAGTACTTTAAAAATGTTTATGTACGCCGTGTTGAACTTTCTTCGCTCCGTACGTAGCCAACCGGCAATAAAACACTTTTTCTCAACTTGCCGTCTTCGCAAAAACGTTTACGCATCTCGCTGACATCGCGTGCAGCGACTTGGCTATCGAGCGCCGCACAGATGGTGCATCTGCACATTTTATTTCTTGCACCAAGGGCCCGTGTCAACCACGCTAGGCCATCGGGGTCTGAGAAACAATTTTGGGCCTAGAATAGCCTCCTGTTCAAGTGAAGTAGGCCTACTTTTTATTGGATAGTACGAGGTTCAAATGCATATCCGAAAATAAATAAAAAACTATGAACTATTTTTTATCTTATTTTACTAGGTAAGGGCCACTGAACCATGTAGCTAATTTTCAGACACGACCTGGCATGAAATAGCTCCACAAAGTGGCTTATGTGGAAATGAAAAGCAGCCAAGTATTCTGAACGCATGTTGATTCTAAATTGGAGGGAAAAACCGGAGGACTTGGGAGAAAAATCCACGCGATTAGAAAGACATGCAAACTCCAAATATACAGCAGGCGCCAGGGGGGTCAGGATCGAATCCACAACCTCCTACATACCAGGCGAGGTCGTTGGTTCCATCACGCCACCGTGGCAAGGATGTTAACGACCTCCTGCATACCAGGCGAGGTCGTTAATATCCTCCCCACCCACGAGATCATAGAGATACACAACAGCGGATCAGGAAACGCAGGCCTCAGAAACGTACTTGAGGAATACATAGGCCGGCCGTGCCACTTGAACTGCCGACCCCGGAGTGAGCAGGGTCCGATTGGGAATCGCTCGCATTACAACTCAATTACCGACCAGGCGTGCCATGCACGCCGGCGAGACGCGCGGCACGTGCTCTCTGCATCGAGCCCAGAGTGTGGGGTAACTTCAACTTCTGATTGGGAAGCAAAAGGCGGACGAGTGCGCGAGTCGCTCGTAAATAAGCACAGGCGCCAAAAACAAAACAACAATTACAAAAAAAATCAGTGGCAAGCGGCCATTGGTCGTCTTATGCCGCTATTATTCTTGTGAATAAATGAGGACAAGGGAAAGCTATTGCCACGCGGGCTCTTCAAGGTTTTATGGCATACGAACACAACCAAGAGACCTTATTTGGTAAAATAAAAAAAAGTTCATAGTTTATAGACGGGGCATTGCTCAAAGCCCTTGTTGCTCTGCACGGAAGAATGGTTTTACCAATGAAACAATCGACAAATAATTTATTAAACTGAAACGAAACTACTTTTATTTTACCAGGTAAGGCCCACCGAGCTATGTAGCTCTTTTTCAGAAGCGACCTGGCCACAAATGACAACATTTATAGCAGCCGCATGTTTCTAAAATGTGGTGGGAAAAATCCACGCGATCACGGGGGAGAACATGCAAACTCCAAATATACCAGCATCAGGGCCAGGATCAAAACACAAACTCCTGTATACCAGGCGAGGTAGTTAACATCTCGCCACCATGGCACCACCAAATCAGCGCTGGGAAGACAAAGGTGGTTGGCCAGCTGGGCCTGGTTCTGTCCACACCGCTGCTCAGGTAGTGAACGAATCTCGCCCCTGGTGATGGAGGAAGTCCTCCCGGTGTACCGCAGGATTTTCAGAATCGTAGGAAAAGAAAGAAGCTCGGTGCTCGCAAGCTGCGACAAACGGAATCTCCTCCGTGCCGTTCAGTGTCCGATCCAGCTCTCACTCCTGACTGGACATCTGTGAAAAAGAGCTTTATAGTTCATTGGATTCCTCAAGTGTCCATAAAAATTATTCTGATTCTGATAAAAGGCAGACAGCAGCGGTCACAATCACAAGGCCAGCACCACGCACAGTTTAATAATAATAATGAAAGTGTGATTTCCCTGCACCAGGTACTCGTTTCAGGCTGAATTGACCAAGAGGAGGGCACCATGGTGATCGGGTTTCAGTTTCCACCGTTGCTGAGCAAGGTCGGAAATTGAACCGAGCTCTCTAGAATCTTCTTGGTTCTTTCGGTAAAGTCACGTAGAAGGGAAGTAATAAAATAATAAAACATAATAAAATTATTCTCACGACGTTTCGGCCACAACGCAAGCAGCCGTCCTCAGGTGAAAACCTCGACGGACCTGGTTTTCACCTGAGGACGGCTGCTTGCGTTGTGGCCGAAACGTCGTGAGAATACTTTTATTATGTTTTATTTTTATTATTTTATTACTTCCCTTCTACGTGATGACTTTACCGAAAGAACCAAGAAGACGAATCCCTGCAGTCACGAAAGCTTTAAATCAAAATCTCTCTAGAATCGTAGTGCAATGGGCGAATTACCTCTCAGATACCACTCCCTCTCCATGCATACAAACATCACCATACACACTTGCATAGACAACTACCAAAACAAGCACCGGCACTCGCATGGGAAGTGGCGGGGGGGGGGGTCAGCACCGAGACGGAACACCTTAGTCTCTCCAGTTGTTCATGTTCTACACACTGCAACAGCTGCTCCTTACAAAGGTCGAGTCAACATAAGAGAGGTCCTGGAACTGCTTTTTAAAATCTTTTATATTAAGTTCGCATGCTTGCTTGCGTGCTCGCTTGCTTGCTTGCGACCGTGCAAATCTTTCGGTCGTTTTTTAACCCACTTCCCGTGATCCAATCGAGCTGACATTTTCCACACAGACTCGTTGTGCCAGACAATTAATGTTCGTGAAAAAAAATTCCCAAAATGTTACACTTTTTAGGCAAAAAAAATTTATTTTACATATATTCAAACAGAACTCATTCATCGCTTTGGCTGAACGTCAGAGTGTAAGAGCCCAGAGCGTAACCCCTCCACAGGCTGTGGCAGAGTAGCGCAGTTGGTAGCGCCCTCGCTTCCCATGCCAAAGATCGCGGGATCGATCCCCGCGTCCTCCACAGGCGAATATATTTTTAAATCCTTTATATTAAGTTCGCTGCCACGCATATGTAGTAAGTATTCAGGAGGCTTTGACGACGGGGTCGGAGGCACACTTATTTATTAACACCAACTTGTGCACAGTAACGGGTACACACAGTACTTAAGAGGTTATCGTCCCCTTCACCTCGGCTACAGGGAGACACAACATCTAACCCCGCTAACCTACGCCCAAGTCCTCCACTATGGAGCTAGGGGAGGCTACCTATCCCAGCCCTGGTCAAGCTGGGATCCCAGCACCCTGAGTCTCCAGACCGGCTCTTACAAGAACGTCAGTCTGGGCTCTCGGGGCCACGCCACCGGCTTGCCCTGGTCGGCCCTGACAAGGACAGCGAGCCAGGGGAGTTCCGGGGCCTATTCTAGCTGGTCTTCACTCTTCGCTGGTTTAAGCTAATACTCGACCTTGAGCCCTCCGGCTCACCACCTTTTATAGTACTCGGCCCCCCGGGAGGGGCCCGTGGGGGATGCAGGTGCGGACGTCGGTGTGAGCACCTCCTCTGTGTACGGCTCTAACCACGCCCCTTGTGTTTGTTAGCCATCCGTGCCCATGCACAAAAACACCTCTACACATATAAAGGATTTATAGTGAAAAACTTTGTTTTTACGGGTTATACTTATATACCACTCGCCACTGATGGCCGGGAATTGAACCAAGTTTTTTCTGGGTTTGAAGAGCAATATACAAAAAATTCGCAACGCCACCGCTCCGCACAAAAGGCTACAGACAGGCAGACAGACAGACAATGACGACGGTGCCTCTTCTTCACGAAGCCTACACAGGCAGCTGGGGCAAGTTTCCATGATGGAGCAGCGACAATCTCTCGTCAGGCGATACACAACTGGTGCCAGATCATCGGTGCCATCCGCCTCTGCGTGAAGAGTGCTTGGCACGTGTCCACGTACCCCGGCAGAGAGAGAGAGAGAGTTCTTCCGCTGCGCAGTGCTCGCTCCCTTCCCTCGGGATGACGGTCACGACGCACGCACGCACGCACGGCCAAACAACAACCGCCGCTTATGTAATCCGAGGAAAACCGGGAACGACGAGCCAAGATCCGCTCAGTCAGTCGGCACGCCGCTCCACGATCTGGCACGGCCCCGCGACACAACGTCCGGGAAGGGTTCCTCATAGCCAGACGATCGCCGACGCTGCCCGCGCTGCTAAGGGGCGCCACGGTGGCAAGATGTTAACTACCTCGCCTGGTATACAGGAGGCCGTGGGTTCAATCCTGAAACTGACACCTGGTGTATATTTGGAGTTTGCACGTTTTGCTCATCATCATCATCACAGTGGCTAGGAGATGTTAACTACCTCGCCTGGTATACAGGAGGTCATGGGTTCGATCCCAACCCTGACAACGCCTGTGTTTAGAGTTTGCATGTTCTCCCCGTGCTCACGTGGATTTTTTTTTTCTGCGGCCTTCGGTTTTCCCCCTCCACATTTAGAAAAATGCGTTTGGGTTAATTGGCTGCTGTACATTTCCACACCATGAGCCACTTCGTTGAGCTATCATTTGTGGCCAGGTTACTTCGAGGTCAGTGGGCCTTACCTGGTGAAAAAAAAAAGTGATTTTAGTTCTGAGCTTCCTGGGGCACGCTCGCATGCGTCGCTCTGCTTCATCAGAGCCCCAAATACTTCAGCAAACTGAAAACGCGTTGCTCGGAACAGAGGGCATCATATCGTTTTGTTTCCACCGAGCGAGGAGTTACAATATCGACGATGGTGATAAAGTATTCTCAGCATGTGTGTAAACACAAGCCATCTGTTACGAAGGGCTAGCAACATTATATTTTTTTTTAAAAAACAGATGTTTGTCCTATGAATGTATTTATCCCTGCCATGGGGAACGCATGATTTCCATCACTTGTCCAGGAACACAATTAGCGATGGACGCAGAGCTTCTCCGAGCGGGGAGATACTTCGATTTTTATGCCGCAAAAAAGTTAGGTCCTCTTTGCCACCACCCTCTTCCGCCCTACAGCAGCGACGGCAGATTTACGACCAGACCCCACCACACGCGATCTGCCTAAAGGGTAACTTGCGGTGGCACCCATTTATACTGCTCGGTGGTACAGCGGTGGGTCGGGGGGGGTGGGAAAATTTAAAAAGCTTGTTTCAAACGCCACGCCAGGAGATCGAACTAGTGACCTCTGACCTCTGGATTGCAAGTCTATTGCCACGAGACCACCGCGGTCCACTTGATACGTGCAACACTACTGGTCGTTATTTGTAACTCATGGCTCTGCTGCTGCCCTCTAAGCGTATGAAACGTTACAGGAAAATGTGCTGGATTTTTTTTAAGGTCACCGTACATACCAGTGTTTTGCCAGCAAAACATTTAAATTATGTAATAAAAAAGAATAAGTGGGGTTGCTTTTGCGGAGACTCCTGCTACTCGGAAAACCATTGCATTCACTAGTGCATGAACGGCTCCGCTCATGTTTGGATTAACGCGATCGCTTGCTTACTTTACGTCTTACGCGAACATCCCACCAACTGGTTCGCCGTGTACGGCAGCTCCCGCTGCGAGTTTACTCTTTGCAAGCCGAAAGAGTCAAACAATTACAGCTCTGTTGATACAACTGCATTTTTCGTAAATGGAACGTTACGGGACCGCATTCATAATAATTTTGATATTTACGTTTTCAACGTTACGCGGACTTTAGCCAACAGTTTACAAATCAAAACCATGCAGAAAATGTAAACACCACCTCGGGACACTTGATGCTGAAAAAGGACCGGTGTCAACAGTGACGGTGTTTACATGAAGTAGCAGATGAAGCCTCACATTTAAAACATGCTGCGATCCGATCCGAATTTTGATCCACGAGCATATATGGAATGTTGAACTTCTTTCACACCAACCATGCTAAGATCGGGAGGTGTGGGCGAAGAACAAACTAAAACACAAAAAGGAGTTCTAAAGAAAGGAGTCTTCAATCGAGAGTTAAAAGTGCATAGCTCCAGTGGCTTCCTAATAAATCGGAAGGAAGAGCGTTCCAGACGGCCGCAGAAGCGCATCTGAAAGCGTCACGCGATGCAGTGACCGTCTTCGTTCAAATGGCCAGCCAAAAGCTGCCGCTGCTGCGAGAATGACTGGAGTTCGCGTGATGGTGTATGGTCCTCGGCGAGATCAGTGAGGTATCGTACTTCATTTGTGGCAAGCACGAGTGCGACCTTATCACAACGTATTCACTCGGCAACCAGAAGCCAATGCAGCTCTGTGAGCACCGAGCTGCCCCAGTCAACCGCAACGCGTCAGATCCCAGAAACGCAGCAGCGGTTAGCAGCTTGGGACAATGCTTCGTTGGGCGACCACAGTGCACAAGAGGTAAGGTGGAGTCGGCTTTGTGGGCAGTAGAGGGCTGTGGAGCAAAATCCATTATCTTTTCTGCACCCCCCCTCCCACATGGTGCAGGGAGGCTCTCATCCAGCAGTGGATGAACAAAAAGGGGCCTGGACACACATGTACATACATGAGCATTTCCAGTCTCAACTGGTTCAGGTCACACGCACATCGAGTTTACAAAAGCAGATGTTTCTTTGGGATTTTGCAAGCGTGGCGTAGCTATCAAAAGGCCCAGGCAGTGCATTTGCACCAGGGCAAATACGGCCGGAGGGGGCACAGGCGTCGACCACGAAGATGCTCGAACTGCATGCCACTCGCTTGGACACGCGTCTCAACCCGTGTCCACGGAGAAACGCTCCTCACACCTTGTCCACATTGATTCAAGCAGCACGCTCCCGGCTCGTACGCTCCACCAAAATAAACCATTAGAAGCGATTTCTGGTGTTTGGTTTGTCGTCCTTCTCCCGCAACTCCGATTAGCATGGATGGCCAGAATTGGCATGAAAGAAAGGTCAACGTACACGCACGAATACAAATTGGACAGGGAGCCTCGTTTCGTTATTTTTGCGCCAGGGCCCATGCCAACCGTGCCACGCCACAGACTTCCGCTGCCGCCGTGCCGATCCTCCGGGAGGCTGCTCTACGCTCCGAGCACTCAACCAACAATGAGGAAGGTCCTGCGTTCAAATCCCGACTCTGTACATCACCCCCCTGGGGCTGATGAAATGTGGACTGACCAAAACACACGGGGGGGGGGGGGGGGGGGGGGGGGGAAGGAAGCCGAAAACGGCTGCCCAAATATAGACTGGCCCCCACCATAAGAATGTGGAATTTCCATTTCTGCAGAAGGGCTGCCAAATGAAAATTAGTGTTGTCCCCTGACGTCTTAGAGGAATGTAGAGTGTTGCCATATATATTAAAAGAGTAAACACGAATGTGACTCCACTGCTTCGGGTTTACATCTGATCTCCACTGTGTACATTCACACAGGCTGGCAAACCTCGGCTTCAGTGTCTACGCATGGGACGATTGACCCCCCCCCTCCCCCCAAATCACCGCAGGCTTAAGAAAAACCGGCACAATTCGGGATCGAGATTCCATTTGAAGATTTTGTTTTCCCGCAATGCGACAAATACTCCCTTCCGCAAGAGGTTGCAGGTGGTCGCGTTCCCCAAATCACAAAAGACGGAGACACTCGCACGCACCGTTTGACGCGTGCGTCACGAGCCTCGGAAGGGGGCCAGCGGTAAGCACGGTGGGGGGCTTTGCGCTCTGGACTATGAACCTGGCCATGGCCAAGTGATATATATGTATCCAAACTGGACCTGGGCTCTTCTCTAATAAGTATTATTGGTATTTTTGGTTTTATCCAGGCAAAGCCACATCGTGCCGTAGGACCTCTTTTTCAGGAGGGTGCTATATTCTTCCTGTTATTGTTTTTTAAAAGATATTTTCGGCCAACGAATAAGCGTTTTATGCATGGAAGAGGAAACCGGAGCACCCTGAGAAAAAGACACGCACCTTGCACGAAGGGGGGCGACGCTCTATCCAACGTATAGATGGAAACGGATGGCGATCGGTCCAAGTGCTGTAGCTACCTTTTCTCTAGGCGAGCCAGGGCATGGCACCCAGATGCTGTGGTCATTGTCTGTCTTTCGACGGCACTGAGCAAGCGTCAGAGTTGTTTTGCCCACTGCGGGCAGAAATGTCGTGACCCGAGGCTGACGTCACTCTCACACACCACGCGCCACGGTCGCATGGTAGGACTGACGCTCGAGCAGATGGTGCAAGTTCAAAAGAAAAGGTTCTGGAGTGGATTTTGCACCAAACCGTTGTCACCGGCGCCGTTGGCTTCCATTGACAGAGACGCCGCGAGGATTCTAAACTAAACCAAAACATAATAAATAGGGGTTTTCCTCTATTTTTTTTCATTCAACCAAAGATCATTTTAAATTTGACCAGTTCAGGCCAACCGAGCTATGTAGCTCTTTTTCAGGAGCGACCTGGACACAAACGATCGCTCAACAACAAAGTGGCTTATCGCGTGGAAATTTATAGCAGCCATATACTCTAAACACGCGATGTTGATTTTAAATGTGGAGGAAAAAGCCGGAGGACCCGGAGAAAAATCCACGTGACCACGGGGAGAACGCGCAAACTCTAAACACAGGCGTTGTCAGGGTTGGGATCCAACCCACGACCTCCTGCACACCAATCGAGGGAGTTAACATCTCACCACCGCAGTGCCGTATTCTGTCCTCGGCGTTCCCATTATTCGACGGCGAAAATTCTTGATGACAGCCGCGGTTTGTCCGAGTTACCGACCGCCATCTCACGGCATTGTTTGACGTAGTCGACCGAATGACGCATGAGAACACCGTTTTTGTTACGAAAACGTTGTTGTCGCACGGCGATGAGCGATTCTCTCTCCAAACGCCGCTCCACTACTTTCACCTTCTGCTCGAGTGTTCAGCCGGCCGTCTGACGCGTGGCAATGGAATTACATCAGCGACCTCCGATCGGCACGGTTGGCTACGTACTGTGCGAAAGTAGAAAGAAGTTTAACATGCATACATGCAAGTGCACTCTATTTAAAAAAATGGCAAAATTGTTTTCTCAGTAGCTTTTGAAATCGAGAGGTTAAGGAATTTTTTAACAGCGGTGTGTATTGACCGACGCACCCTGCCCAACACACATCGCACACAGATTTAAAAACCCTTAAACTGTCGTGACCGTCCTATGGGCTAGACTTTTACAAACAGCAGGGTTACGCAGACTTCCACATCTCGAGGCTGCATTTCACATTCAGGGGAAAATCTGTTACGATGGTTAGAAGTGGAAGATTTCAACTGGGGTGGAGTGTTTTTTTTTTTTGTTTAAGGGCAGCGCTTGAAACGCGGAGAGCGCTCGGAACCCAACAGGCGAGCTGTTTTCCGGGGCTCCTCGCGGGAACGGAATTCGAGTTGACGGGGGGTGGGGGGGGGGCGCCTGGGGAGGGAAGCACAGATGGCGCAGCAATAAGAAATAGCGATACGGTGAAAAACAAGAGAGTGAAAAGGCCACATCTCCCCTTTCGGTGGCTTATTCGCAAAAAAGGTTCGATACGCGTCAGCCCTCAACCTAGATTGAAAACTGATTTCTTTAAAAATATACATTTTTTTATTTAAAATGAAAAATAAGTTGCCCAACACCCAAGTGCTGACCCCTCCAGAGCGATATTGAGGCTTTCTTGGGTAGAATTGCTTTTTGTGGTGTTCAGTTTGTTGTCCTTCCCCTGCATACCTCCGATGAGCATGGTTGGCTCCGTACGGTGCGAAAGAAATTCAAAACATTGTAGGTGTTTTGAACGTTACGATGAAACGTTTACAGAGTGGCCCTGCCGCCACTCGCGACGCGTGCCACTGCTGGCGAAAGAACTTCCAGGCGGCGGGAGCTCCAAAGAGCCACTCTTAGAGGACATATATCATCTTACTCTTCGACGCTGGCCAGGCATCGTAGACGAGGTGCGAGTACCCAGCACTTCGCTTCACCGTGCGCCTCTTGCCAATATGCCAACCGCGGTTCATAGTGCTGCATGGACAGAGGTGGGTGGGGATTTTATGGACTTGCTTCACCGGGAGATTAACTGCTGCCACACCATCAGACTGAATCCAAGCAGAGACTCCAGGATCGCAAGGCCAGCGTGCTAAACCACTGCAGGGAAGAGTTTGGGGTCAGCGCGAGAGCTACTGGGGTTGTTCATAGGAGCAAGTCGATGACCTGGCATGGAAAGCAATGGCTGCATGTACGTATGTTTAACTTATTTTGCACCGTACGTAGCCAACCGTGCCAATCGGGAGGTGTGGGTGAAGGCCAACAAAACTAAAACACGAAAATCAGTTCTAAAAGAAATTAGTTCTCAATCGGACCTTGACAAAGCTGTGCGCTATTTCAGTAAACTGTCCTTTGAGTCCATCAAAGTAAGCGTCATCATCGTCCCACCGGCTTTCATCCCACACCCGGGCTTGAGCAGGACACGACGCTGGGGGAAGAAATTATGGCCGACGGCCAAGGACTTAACGACGGAGCGGCAGCCGAAAAGGAGGAAAAACGCATCCAAGGGGTCGCCCGCTGCGCGAATTCCAGCGCACGTCAGGTGCTCAGCGGGTTGTTGTTGTTGTGTTGGCAAGACACGCGAGGAAAATGGTGACGACCTTGGGGGGAGGCCTTCATACACAGCCAAGGGTTGAGAGATCGCAGCTTCTACTTCCGACGACGATGACTTTCCCGTCCCATGCCGACATCCAAGAACCCTCGGCGCGCGCGCGCGTGCACGTAGGAAATGTTTGCTACGAGCAGCGGCCCGTCCGACTTGTTTGTCCACGTTTCGACAAGAACAGCTTCTCACTGGGGCGGCAGTTTTATAAGCGGGAAGGGGGAGGCGCTTGCTGACTTCATAGTCGGGGGGTGGGTGGGGGGGTAGAGAAGATATCAGCACACTTGTTATAAATGAGAGCAAAAAAATCAGCGTCAAGTGGAAAGTTTTTGCTGTGCGATGACTACGTGGTAAGTCACGAGACCTGAAGCAAGGTCGACGGGTTCAATTTCTACCGCAGGATTAACGTTGCGATGCATTAGTTTTAACAATTAAAACCACTTCCAATCTGCGATTAATGCTAATTTGTTTTCATTACAAAATAACGTGTTTAATTGACAAAAAATAAAAACTCCCAAATTTCGATTTAAAGCTTTCGTGACTGCAGGGATTCGTCTTCTTGGTTCTTTCGGTAAAGTTAAAGTGACTTTACCTAAAGAACCAAGAAGATGAACTTGGTTCAACCAAGAAGATGAACTCCCAAATTGTTACAGAACGTGGAACGAGCCCGCGACTTTCGTGTGTCAAAGGTCGCTCCCCCTCCCACACACGGATCCCCCGCCGCTACGCCCACAGCGTCTCTCTCAACTATTACTAAACTATTCTAAGGCCCAATGAGCGACCTGCCCACAAATTCATAGCTCTACGAAGTGGCTTAATCGCGTGGAAATTTATAGCAGCCAAATACTCTAAACGCAACGTTTCTAAAATGTGGAGTAAAAGCCATGCCGACCACGGGGAGAGACATGCAAACTCCAAATATACGGGCGTCAGTCGCGTTCGAACCCAATATCTCCTGTGTACCAGGCAAGAGTTAACATCTCCCCGCCGTGGCCCCCCACTGAGCTCCACTGGTTTTAATCTAAATCTACGGTAATATCTCGACTGTAAAACATCTGTACCGTCGCAGGATGCCAATGAAATACAGCCCAACAGCTCACCGGGCCCTTCCTGCTGAAATAAATAAAATAAAACATCTAAAATCCACGCTTGTTTTGCAATTTGCAAACTCTATGGATGTCACCGTTAGGATGAAGTCAACTGGTTCTCTGCCACATGTCCGCCAAACGCCACTGTCACCCAGGAGATATTTAGGTGGAGGGTTAAATGCTATTGTTCCTTTTCAGGAATATCCTATTTGGAACTATTGGCCTATTCATTTTTCGAGCAATGTCGCTTGTTTGGGAGGAAACTGGAGGACCCAGAGGAAGCACAAAAAAAAATGCAGGCCGACATTCAAAAAAGGTCCCCAATGTAACATCCAGCCTACTTGCTGTACCACCTTTTAAAGGCCACCAAGACAACCATGGATGTATTTTAAACGAGGAGTGGGACGATATAAGCCCTGTTTATTCAAATAAAAACGTTGTTAGTTGCGTACAGCCAAGTAAGATTTCCGTTATCCAAAACGGAATTTTTTTTTCTTTCTGCAAGTGGATATTGCTGGCGCCGCGTGCTGTGATCTATCGCGTGTTTTACCACTACGACTCCAGTAGCATCCCGATTATAACCGTCGACGATTTGGATGGATTTCGTCAAGTGCGGCCCATCTCCAAATGAAAGCACACCTCATTCCTCTGCGCACGAGATAACATTTAAAATCTACAAAACTTAGGAGGACGCACAATTTTTTTCCATTCCCGCTCGCAAACATTTAATTTCGTCCAACACATCGATTTCGTCCGAACAAAACAGGGCACCCACACCCACCCCACCCCACCCTCCAAACGGTAATGGGGCAAATTTTTTAACGCCGGCGCGCACGAGCAGATCAAAACGCTGGCGCCACTGGGGACCAGCGAGGACGCGTGCCGATTGCCCTCCACCCCTCCCGGCTCGCGGGGAGACAAAGGCGCGATAGGAAAGGGCGCGGCGGTGGCGGTGTCTCTCACCCCGGCCAGGGCAGAGATCGCAGCTCGGGGGACGGCAACAACAATGCTGCTCCCACCCCCCTGCCTGTCTGCTCGGCTCCGTGCACATTTTAGGCACACGAGTTTTGTTAGCGAACACCTATTTTTAAAAAAAGAATATCATCATCATTAACTGCTTTTTGTGTTTAGTTTGTCGTCCTTCCCCCGCACCTCCGATTAGCACGGTTGTCTCCATGTGGTGCGAAAGAAGTTCAATGTACAAACATCATCATCATCATCCTTGGTCAATCCAGCACTGGTCTCCTCCCCCCACCTGCCCACATCGCGTGGTCTCCGGAGGGGGCGATTTGAACATACTTCACCATGTTGGTCAGTATAGGTTGGTGAAGTGGGGGGGGGGGGGGGGGGGAGCCCAGGACCGACTCGGATATTACTCGTCGCCGATTGTAGCTATGGTCGGGAATCGAACTCGGGTCAGTGGGGCTAAGCCACTGCGCTGCCGCTAAACTCCCCCCCAAGTAAAAGTTACTTTGAACAATAAATGCCCAATTTGGACCGGTTCACATTTTGCTTGCAACCGATGCTAGGGGTGGTCACATAGGGTGTGGGAGGCTCATTGAGAGTTCTCGGTAAAGAGCAAATGCACCAGCTGTGCCCACTTGCTGTGTTTTAATCACCCGGCGCTCCACTCATTGTTGTGAGAATTGCTCCTCCGCCCTCCGCTGTTGTTGGAGGGCGACTGCCTCCAACTGCCCAGTAGCGTCCTTCACAAGCCTCCTCCAAAAGAGGCCGACATTGAAATCGCTGGTACAAGTTATTGGCAAGTCCACTTAGCTCCAAGTAAGCATTGTGAGATGCTTAGCATCTCACAATGCTAAGCAATCCACAAAGGTGGAGGTGCATAGAATAAGACGTTTTCAGCTAATTAATGATGATTAAGCATGAGGGAGGAAACCGGAGGACGTGGAGATACCCCATGCACGCATGGAGGCTGTGCAGACAACAACAGCAGTTTAGCATAGATCACAACACACAGCCTGCAATCAAGAGCACAGTGATGGTCATCCTCAAGTCAGATCGGCCTAAAAACAAATTTGTCAATGTTCATTAAAGAAACATCCCGAACAGAGACCGACTCAACCGGTCAAACAAAATCAGCACCAATCAGCAGGAAGCAGACAATGGTTGCCATTTGGAGATAATGTCTCCCTGAACATAGCACTGGATTTGCCACCACTGTGCCTCTGGAACGGCCGCTGCGAGAAAAAAAATCAAACCGAATTGAGCGCTCGCATCGCGTCGGAGAATAATCGAACGCGCGACGACCGCCGGCGCCACTTCGAAACACCGAGAAAAAACTCGGCAGATCAACGGCCGATCGTCGCTTCTCAAAAATAGCTCTCGGGGCGTGCGCGGTGAACGCGATGAACACGGTGGACGCGCGGTGCACACGTGCGTCACCGCGGCGCGCGTGACGCGGAGACCGGCAGTGCCGAGCGCCGGCCGGCTGGCCGCTGCCACTGCTGCTGCTGCCGCTATTTTTGTTCGGCGGAAGGCGGCGGCGACAGGAAAGGACGCGGCGCGCCTACAATGGCGCGTCACGGGCGGAAACGGCGGCAGCTCTTTTTCTTTAAATAAAAAAACACACAACACAATTCCACCCCGATGCCATTTGTAGGAGCCGAGCCCTCTTCGTCCCTTCGTTATCGGGGCCCGCAATCGAACGCGCGCGACCGTCGCCACCACCGCCACCGAGATTTGTTATTTCAAATATTGTTCTGAACAACTGGAGCCTGGGAGGCGGGGGGGGGAGGTACTGCTGATGTCGGCGGCGGTGGCGTCTTGGAGAGGGGCGACGCTCGGCGTCGTGCTCTTCCAGTGGGGGGGGGGGGGGGGGGGGGGGGGGGTCTGCAGCGGGATGGGGGGGGGGGTCCTGAGGGTGGTGACTTTGACGCAGTCCTCATTATCCCCGAGTCACATGGAGGGGTGGCCGGGTGGCTCAGAGTTCAGGGAAGTGGGCTACCATCACTGGCATTCTGTGTTCGAGCCACCCATTGTTAGACCGGGTTCTAAAGCGGAGAGAGTCGATGGCCTTGGCTTGGTCAACAATGACTGCGCACAAAAAAAAACTCCCCATCTTATTTACACTTAAATAAATCAAAATTACACCTTTGAGAATGAAACATTTCGGTTTGATTGACATACAACCAGAATTTTTTGCAGGGCATTAAAAGGGCTGCTCTCTGGCACGGGGTGATGCACTGTTAGCTGCGATTAAGTCGATTGTAACGTTGAAATATCGTTTAGAGAATAATTTAGGAAAATGCCAAAAACATTGCGATACTGTGGTTCTGTGGTCAGAATGCTCGGCTCCCAAATCAGGCTGCGAGTTCAATGGCCCCGGTTTGGTGCAGTGGCTGAGCACGTGACCCCGCAATGCCGCACTGGGAGGCAACGAGGGTTGGACCGACCACACAGATGTCGGGAAACTCCCTTCCCGTGGGCGTCGAGCAGGAGAAATGCAGTACAGCAACAGTGTACTCTGCCTTGTTCCGTCTGTATGGGATAGAGTGTTGCACCCTCGCACACGTAGACGTTTTTTTCCAGAAGCGCCTCCCACATGATACGCTCATTAATTGGCCAATAACACCTTAATAAAGAGAGAGGATTAGACCTTGCAGGGGGGGGGGGGGAAGGGAGGGTGGAGAGGGAAACTTCGTCACCGACTCACTGCCTGGCTGCTGCCTTTCCCTTTCCTCTGCGGCTCCTCCTCGCACCTCCGAATTGTAGCCAACTGTGCTAATTGGGAGGTACGGGTGAAGGACAATAAACTAAAAACACAAAAAGCAGCTCTAAAAAAATCAATCTAAAAGTTGAAATCATTTTAATCTCCGCTGCCCATAATCTCCTTCTGTGGTGCACATCACACGATTGCTCTGGGGTAGCCATGAACACCTGGGCTCGGTGCTGGTTTCGAATGGTAACGGGGAGCTGTATCCGACACTGCATTGTGGGCTTTGAGATGCTCTTTTGTGGCCGTCTGGAAAGCTCTTCTTTCTGATATTAGGAAGCTAGTGGAGCTATGCACTTTTAGATCTAGTTTGAAAAATCATTCCATCAGAACTGTTTTTTGTGTTTAGTTTGTTGTTCTTCCCCCGCACCTCGAATTAGCATGGATGGCTATGTAGGGTGCGAAAGAAGTTCAACATACGAGGTGGCACCGCTCAGATCCCGGTGAAAAGTGGGCGAGGCTCTGCCCAATCCTGGCCATCTGGCTCAAAACCTTAATAAATCAAACTTTGCATTAAAATTCGGGTTCAGATGTTCGTGATTCAAATCCGGGTTCAGGCGTGGAAAGTTGATGGTCTCTCCACCCAGTCACCAATGACTAGAAAAACTAAAATTACGCGAAATTTGGTTTGGTCGCTTATTTTGGTAAAGGAGAGCTGCGGACTAAATTAGTGCGCATTTTGATAGCCGTGTGACACGTGCTCTTTGCGTCTGCCACCTCATGCTCACGAGGGGCATCTTTACAGTACTTCAGAAGTAATTCCTGCTCTCGTGTCATCGTCTTCCAGGGCCGTTGTCCGACAATGCGATGCACTGCTTGCCGTGAGAGTTGCGAATGCAACAGTTTGTCTCGTGGGCAGTGTACGAGAGCAGAAATGGTAGATAGTAACAAAAAGAAGAAACCACAGCTCCCACTACTAACGGCACTTGCAGCCCCATTTAAAATCATGACACAAACTATTTTTTTTATTTTACCAGCAACCTGGTCAAAAATGATAGCTCAACGAAGTGGCTTATCATGTGGAAATTTATTGCGGCCAAAATGTGAACATTTATAGCAACCGGAGGACCCGGAAAAAAATCCACGTGACCAAGGGAGAACATGCAAACTCCAAATATACAGCAGCAGGCGTCAGGGTCGGGATCAAACCCACCACCTCCTGTATACCAGGCGAGGTAGTTAACATTTCGCCACCATTGGCGCTCGCAGCCAGCACAACGATCCGTATTTGTTTTCTGGGTTCAGCCAGCACTGTGATTTCATGCCAAAATGACGAGTTATTTTGGCACAAGACTACCACGTTAGCCGAACGCGCAAAAACAAATGTGGCTCGCACCTCACGGATGGCTCACAAAAGACAGAGGACCTGCTCAGAGGATCGCTGGGGACAGATAGTAGCAGCGGCAGGGCAATGGGCCAACGCTGCCACGGTCCGGCACCCGTCGGACGAGCTTTGGAAACGGGGTGGCGAGGGCCGTCTACGGGACGTCGAGGATGCATGGCACTCCCTGGTGTGTATGCGCGCGCCTGGCGCTGTGTACGTCCGTACGTGCACGGACGTCCATTGACGTAAGCTTGTTTTGATCAGACGTTTCCGTTCAATCTCTCAGCCATTTCCATTTCCTAATGCCCTCTCCCGCCCTCTACCTTCACCCCGGCAGCGAGTCTCCGCCCCACCCCGTCCTGTCCCCCCTCCTCCCCCAGCTCACACACACAAAGACAAAGGTTCCCCATATAGCCTTTCACTGATTGGTGGGGCATGTGCGGTTAGCGAGCAGCACCTATGAAGGCCGGCATGGCACAAGAGGGGGTGGGTGGCCAGCACCACGCCCAGTTGCCTTTGTCTCCCTAGTGGCAATGTTTTACACACCACACTAGGAACTAATTTGAGGCCGTGTTGACCTAGAAGAGGCCCAGGACTGGTTCAGATAATCGTCACTGGTGTTGGCCGTGAGCTGGAATTGAATTCAGGACGCCGGGTTCGAAGCGCAGTGCTAAACTCCCAGCCCACTGCTCCCCACAGAAAAAAAGAACCACACAACAACATTTGTCAAACGTTTAAAAAAAAATCTAGGGAGATCTTAAGTTTGATCGTTAATAAACCATGCTTAACGATGAAGTGGCCCAAACATTCCAAGTTTGGACCCTCCTCAATGCGGGTCTTGAGTCTCTTGAGCGGTGGCTAACAAAAATGTATCTTTGATGGTGAATAACGGGCTGGTTTAAAACGATCGCTGCGCGGTTTTTTCCCACAACCTCTACCGTCTCGGCAACAGCCAAAATCCGGGTTACTCGAAATCACCATCCCAGTAAACACGGAACGTCGGGCTCAATGTTGCCCCAACGGTTCCAACCACGTGCCGACGGTGGCCCAACGTGAGCACGTTTACTGGGGTGATCTTGTCAACACCGCAGACGTAGCCGTGCAACCGACTGTCAAGCACGCAATCTTGGGCCGACGGTGCAGCTGACCAAAAGGGAGCGGCTTTTACTGCCCTCCATTGGCTTGCCGTGCGTTACATTTTCTGTTCCTAAAATCATAACAATCCTGAGGAGCTCTGAGAGAACGCCGATCTGCAGTGACGGATTGCAAACACTCTGACGTCAATGGCTACGCGCAACCGTGCGCGCCTCCCACACCACATCTCTCGCTCCCCGCGTCCGAACCAGGCCTGGGGCCAGCCACCAGACTGGTGCCGACGTACGGCGACGCCGTGCTGTAGCCTGTGGCCAGCTGGGGCTGCTGCTGTTAGCGAGCACCTATATTGGCGTTTCTCAAGGGGGGGGGGGGTTAACCGTCAAAGCCTCCACTCAACCCTTGCTCGGTGGGAGGTCGCTCCTCCTCCTCCTCTGCGGCTTCCCACGGTCTGGAACTCCCTTCCCCCAGCCACCGGTCCTCTCAACTCCCTGCCCCTGTTCAACTCCAGGCTCAATGCTTGCCCTTTTCCTCCTCTGCCTCTCTGGTCCCAAGATGCGGTGACATTTAGATGCTATGTAAAACCAAACCGTGTCGTACCGCATTGTAGGGGAAGTGCCCCAATTTTGGTGGAGTTGAAGTACAGCAGGCCCCAGTCCCAATTCAGATACCCCAACTACCATGATGGTATGTAGCACAGGTCACGAGGAATGTAGGACAGCACTCACCACTTCACATCACAACACCCATAATGGTTAGTGGGCACCGATTTAGGCTGGCATGGGGGACACGAGGGATTGGAGCTAATATTAAATCAACACTGCCACCCAGGGAGTGCTAGAACAGGTTTAGATGCCACTGGTTGCCGATGGACAGTAATGAACAATGTGGATAGCTAGATTATAACGGTGCAGTAGCCGCTACACACGAGACCAAGATCCCCCAATATAGACTGCTAGCGAGCACCTATTAAGAACTGCATGGTAAATAATTACACACAAGACAGGTCACCGCTGTTTGGACGGACGGAGGCGTCCCCTCACACCATGTTGGTCATGAGAGATTGTTGAACCATACTTCACCACTCTGCTCAGTTGTGGATATGTGAAAGAGGGTGCCCATTACTGGTGCCGAAACCCAAAAAAATCGCCACCGATGTTAATAGCGGTGGGCTGTAATTTACCGAGTTCAGAGTGCAAACCACTGTTCCTGTAAGCTTACACTAGCGCCAGCGTGTAATTTGCCAACTTGAGATTAATTTGAATTTATATTCATTCGAATCTGGCAAATTAATGACATTTGTAAGTCACTGATGTGTAGTGGTTATAATGTCGCTTGGCCACATTAAGCCTCCCCAGTGCTGATGGTAACACACACAGTACCAGTGACTTATTTAAGGCTGAGTCAACCTACAGTAGGCACCACTAAAACCACAGCACCAATTCTCTCCAAACCCACAGGCACACACACACACTACAAAAACACGGGAAAAGAAACACTCACATGCACGCACATGTGCACACAAGTGTGCATGCACATGCGCTCAAAGACAAAGATCCCCCGTATAGCCTTAACAGACTGTTGGGGCGAGTGCGGTTAGCACCTATGAAGGCCGCCGGTACGGCACGTGAGGGGTGGGTGGCCAGCACCATGCCTGGCCGCCTTTAATCTCCCTCGTGGCAATGTTTACACGTTGTACTAAATTAAGGCCGAGTCGAGCTAGGGGAGGCCCAGGACCAGGGTTTGGAAAATCGTCACCGATGTTGGCCATGAGCAGGAATCGAACTCGGGTCGTCGGATTCGTAGCGCAGCGCGCTAACCGCTACACTACCGCTCCCCATGCCCCCCCACACACACACACACAAGCACACAGAAACACACACGTGCTCACACACACACACGTGCTCGCACAGACCCACGCCGGTCACTCTTCCCCCTGCCCGGCCCCACTTAGGGTTTCCGTTTTGGCTGCAAGCGCAGTCTGCGTGCGGCTCTGTTTACTCTCTGTCTCTCCCTCAGTCTCCCTCACTCGCTCCCTCCCTCCCTCCACATCTCTCCCTCTATCTCTACTGCCCACTACATCTCTCTCTGATCATCCTCCCCATCTCCTCCCTCCTGTATCCCTCCCACCCTTACTTCCCTTTTCCTCTCCTTCTCTCCCGCACTCTCCCTGCCTCCACATCTCCTACACCCCCCCCCCCCACTCCACCACTAATATCTCCAGCACCTCTCCATCCCTCTTTTCCCTACATCTCCCCCCCGTTCTACCTCCATCCCTCCCTCCCCTCTGCATCTCGCTCACTCTCCCTGCCTGCATCTCCCCTACCCATCTCCATCCCTGCCTCTCTGTGCTTCTGGTCTACCCCCCACCCACCATCGCCTTGCTAAATCAGTTTGCAACCAAATCCGGCCGTTATACTCGCGTAATATTATTCACTGTGCGCACTGCTGGGTTTGGTGGTTACATTTTTACAGCAATCCGACTCCAGTCCAATGACCGATGACTCGAGATTTTAACAGTAATCCGACTCCAGTGCAATTCCTCATCACTGGAGGTTTCAGAGGCAGTGGACTGCGTTCCTGCACGACTCACTGTCAAAGCGACATAGCCTGCAAGACTGCTCCCAGCCATGGACACGTGGAATTTCCATCCACGTCTCTGTACCGCCAATGAGTAGTAGGGCACAGCACCATCCGACCGATCGCTTGAGTAGAGAGAGCGAGAGAGCGAGATGTTTGATGCGACCTTTGACGTGTAATTGGATTACTTTGACGATTAGATGTGGTTACGTGTTAACCTACTTTTCTGGAGGTTAACATTAGATGTGGCCACATGTGACGTGCGCCCGTTGATGTGTGTGTGCGCGTCGGCTGCCGCCGTCATCGCATTCGCCCAAGCTGCTGCCTCCATCCCCCACTCCTTCCTTCGTGTTCTTATTATTCGTTTAAAATGTACACAAATTAAAAGCTTAAATACACTGTATTAATAAACTGAACTTCTGTTTACCAGGCTAAGGTCCACTGAGCGACATGGCTCTCATTCAAAAGTGACCTGGACACAAATGATAGCTCAATTAAGTGGCAAATGTATAGCGGCCAAATACTCCAAGCTTCAAATTTAGAACGCATGTTTATAAGTTACTGATGTCCTGGCCAAAAAAAAACCGTGATCCAATTCTGGACCTCCTCTATGTCAACTCCACCTAAACGGAGTACCCACTGGGTGTCTGACGTGATCAACATCTCCACTTGATGAAGGAAGTCAAGACGGCGAGGTATTTGGCCCGACTGCTCACCCATGTTCCGCGTGGCTTTAACAGGCAATCGCTAACAGCTCGTGCCCCGAGTCTGCAAGACTAAATAGTGTTGTTGGCCAAGGTGGTGTTGAAGTGGTTGGAGCTCTTCTCTCACAATTCTGCCAATCTGGGTTTTAGTTCTGGCCAAAGATGGTCGTAATGACAGTAGGCATCCGATAATGGCCTGGACCTTCCCCATGTTAACACGGCCTCGTACAAGAAGCTCATGCGATGGCATATTCGTCTTCAATAAGAAATCGACCACAAAAACGTTAAAGCCATTACTCTTATGTGGCCTTAAACATGTATCAAGGGGCCGTCCATAAATGACGTCACGCGATTTGACGATTTTTGACCCCCCTCCCCTCGTCACACGGCGTCACAAAAAGTCAGACCCCCTCTCAAATATGACGTCAGAAAGCTCTGCCCCCCCCCAAAAAAATATAAAACATGCTTCAAATTGCTTTAGACTATTGTCATTGTAGTGCCTACTCTGATGTTGTAGGAGAAAACATTTATTAAAAAGTCTATTTAATTAAGTAGAACGTGTTGTCTATATTTATTTAAAGTTGCGCATTTTGATGTGACGTCACATTTCTCAACCCCCCCCCCCCCCATCGTCACACATCGTCACAAATGTCTGACCCCCCCCCCCCTAGGTGCGTGACAGTCATTTATGTACGGCCTCCCAAGCCTGGCACGATCTGTAGTGGCGTCTCACACTGCTTGGTTCTCAATGGTGGCTGCTGTGTGTGGGGAGTGGTGGCACGGTGATTAGCGCACTGCTCACTGAAGCTCAACTGCTGGTCATTTCAAATCGGATTTTGCCTCGCCAAGGCTGGGGCACCGCGGTGGCGAGATGTCAACTCCTTGCCTAGTATGCAGGAGGTCCATGGGTTTGATCCCAACGCCGACCCCTGTATATTTCGAGTTTGCAATGTTCTCCCCGTGGCAGCGTGGATTTTTGTTTCTCTTCGGGTCCTCCGGTTTTTCTCTCCACATTTAGAATCAACACGCGTTTAGAGTATTTGGTTTCTATAAATTTCCACAGTGATAAGCCACTTCGTTGAGCTGTCACATTGTGGCCAGGTTGCTTACGAATAAGAGCTATATCGCTCAGTGGACCTTACCTGGTAAAATAAAAATAGCTCAACTGGGCCCAAGATAAATAGTTGATACGGAGAGGAGAACGATCAGAACTCGGAGGGACAAAGAAGGGCGGCCATGCGTGACGCGAGTCGAGTCATCCAATGGCGTTCTGAGCTGCCATCAATCGGTGCTCGCGAACAAGATCTAGAAGCTATGCAATCGTGCGGTGGCGTGGCCTGCATCGATTTTACGTAGCGGCAAAAAGCAGCCAGGCACTCAGGGCCACGGCGCCAGCCACACCTTCCATTTTGTGTGCACGCGCCTCCGTTAATAGACACTCGCTAACAACAATGGACTCCAACAGGGGGGAGGGGGGGGGGAATCTTTGTTTCCTTGTACTCACTCAGCGACTCTCTCCTGAGTCAGTCCCCACTGCTGCTTCTCTCTCTAAGTTTAACTTTGCTCCCCATCACCCCCACCTCCCTCCCTCTCTCCTCCGGCCGCAGTTCGCTACCATTGTCGTTGCCTGCATTGTTGTCCCGGCTCCAGTTTGGGTGCAGCAACATCGGCCCCAAGTTGCCGACAGGAATATTTATAAGTCGTCTGGCAGCCCGGCAATGTGCTTTTTTTTATTTTACCAGGTGAGGCCCACCGAGCTATATAGCTCTTTATTCGCAAGCAACCTGGCCAAAAATGATAGCTCAACAAAGTGGCTTATCAAGCGGAAATGTATAATCAGCCGAATACTCTAAAACGCATGTTTCTAAATGTGGAGGGAAAAACTGGAGGACCGAGGAGAAAATCCATGCCACGACGGTGAGAAAACACGCAAACTCCAAATATACAGCAAGTGTCAGGGCCGGGATCGAATCCACGACCTCCTGCATGCCAGGGCGAGGCAGTTCACATCTCCCAGCCACCTCAGTGGCGCCCAAACACAGACGCGCACACCGTGGACGAGGTGACGTCTTCGTCCACGGCGTCACAACGCTCGACGTGCAGGCCAGGGCAGCGCGTCCGCAGAGATGGCAAGCCTTGTCGCTTGTGCGTGGACCGCTGGCCACAAAGCCAAAGGCGCAGGCTCCGCAGCCGCTCGCTTACGCCACTGCTGCTGGCAGACGAGCTTCTGCCTAGAGGGAGCTCTGCTGAGCCCTCAAGAGCCGACTCCTCCGCGTCGGTCAGATGTCGTGAAAATGGTGGGAGCACCCACGGCTTCACCCAACACGCAAGCACCTGCTAATTGACTAACTGTTTGCGTACCCATTTTAACCGCTGGGTGGACAAAGGGTGGGAGGGGACAATTATCAGATATTTGGTCATTTGTTTAAACCTCTGTCGCACCGGGAGATCGAACAGGCCACCTCCGAATTGCGAGCCCAGCTTGCTGACCGTTCACTCCACGGCAGCGTCCCGCCACTGGGTGAACAGCGAGCGAGCGGATCGCTACGAAGTCTCCTTCCTTTGAACGTTTGGGGTTCACAGCAGGGTTCGATGTGCGGTAGACGGTCTCGTCGAAGTTTTCTCCGCAATCGCACGCCGCCGGGTGCTCTTTCTTTGAATCTCAACTTGTGAAGGCAGCAGCGGGGATGTTTCAGATTGGATTTCACCGTATTCTTCGGATTTACAAGATGCCCCAGAAAATAAGACTCACTCCAAACTCGTGATCGGCGTCCATGCAGTTCTACAAATCCGGTCTCAGGCACACACACATTGCGCACACCTACCGGATTTATAAGACAAACCCCCAACTTTTTGCTTTTAGAACGCAGCGGGAAAAAGTGTGTCTCCTAATATGGATAATACGGCCGCGCGCACCATTGTTTGGGGGAGAGATGGCGAGTAACAGATTGCAAACCAACCCTGTCAGCTCTGAATTCCCTCGACTGAAAAAGCAGAAGTGTAGTAGATGTGGAGGTAAAAACCTATCGCCTGGAAACCGTCTAAACATTGCCGCTACCCATCTAATGCGCAGACCCTGACCGTCCTCATCACCTCATTCACAGCCAGTGTTCTGTATCGAACTGTGTTCTCCCAACTCGGTCACCTCCCGCAACCAGGTCAACAACTTAAACATGGACAAGGGCATCCTGCCTATCACCCCTTAAGCGACAGATTCAACACCGGCGTGTTATTCAGCCACGATTTGATTTGAGCCTTTAAAAAACAACCTTCTAAGTCACCCAGATTTTTTTTTACCAAATCGGAATTCAAGTGCGTCTGTTGCGAGCGAGTGTTTATAGTGTGTGGGAGTGTCAGCACTCTGCTGTAAGCAACTCAAAAAACCATTACAGTTGGGCACACACCTATCCACGTGAGTTTTGGCCGCTCCGATCTGGGTGAAATGAACTCTCCCTCACACTAATGAGCACAAACTCTCAGACATTTGCTGGAAGTAGTTGCAGATTTTCGCCAAATAAGAACAACATGGATTATTAGATTTCTCTAAAAATCACCCAGAGTAGCCAACTAAACAATGCGCTGACAAAACACATTCCACCCATCCGGTAAAAAATAAAAAAAACCCATAGACGCAAAAACAAATAAAGTCCACATCTAAAGCAACTTGTTTCCCCGTGATATCCCTCAATGCAAAAGAAACCTCCAAGAAGTGGAGGAAAAACCCTCTGAGTTGGTAACACTGCCCCCCACATCCTCCCACCACCAATGACCACTACCACCACCACCACAAACAACACCCCCCCTTCCACCCTCCCACGGTTACACAACCTCAGCGAGACCCAGAGGCGACTTCTTATATCCCCCAAACTAAACGCGGTGACGTCGTCTGGGGTCGGGTAGCCTCGTCAGCGCTTCCGTTCTTACAGGGGGGGTCCAAAGATGGTGCCCCCCAATCTACAACAGCATCGCCGGGTGTGGGAACTCAGAACTCGTCGTGGGGAGATGTGGGGGGGGGGGGGGCGCTGGAGAAGAGAGATAGAGATGGAGGCTTGGGTCCTCACGTCCATCCCTCCGTGCGGCACCACGCGGGAGCTGCCCCGGATTTCTACCGGCGACGACATCCCCCTGCCGCCCGCCTACGAGCGGGCACACGTACCTGCCGAGGCGAGGGGCACCAGGCAGGTGAAGAGGATGAGCCAGCCGCAGGGAATCATTGCTGCCGTCCGCCTCGGGCCTGCTCGCTGTCCGCTGTCCGACGCTCGCTCTGCGCACTGCCGGAGGAGGAGGCAAGAGATAGCGGCGGGGAGAGCGAGGGGGAGAGGGGGAGAGGGGTGAGCTCCCTCGTGCCGTCTGCAGTTCCCCGAACGCTGCCACCACCTACGACGACAAAATCCGGTGCCGGGTGTCCAGACCTGGACAATGGGGTCTGGAGACTCTGGAGTCTGGATTCTAGAGTCAGGAGTACGGAGTTGCTGGAGTCGGGACACTGGAGAGAAGAGGCAGGAGCCTGGACTAGCAAAGGCTGAGTCAGAGGAGCTCACGACTACTGGTTCCACGGATTGGGAACTCAGACTAGGGGTTGGGGTGCTGGTGGTGTTTAAGGTATCAGCTGTGCAGGTGGTGCAAGTGCACAGTGGATCAAGGGCCAGAGAGGTCTAGATGCCAGGCTAAGGGAGTTGGGGGGAGTGGGAGTGGAGGGATGTGGGGGGATTTGGACAGGCGGGTGGGGACCCATTTCTTTCCTCGCACAGGGGCCCTTGCCAGCAAGGCTATGCCACTCTATCCTGGGAACTGGTTCTGGGGTCCAGTGTCTGGGCTGGGTAAGGGGAAAAAGGGACTGGGCACAAGGGTTTCAGGTCAGGGCATCATCCGGTCAATGATCGTACACACCACAGCGGTTGCAATTATACACGATACATTTTGGTTTTTAAAAACTAAAACATCTTTCATTGAAAATAGTTTGGAAATGCGAGATAGATTAAAAAAATACGGATATCTCCTTTTATAAATATATCCCACTTTAGGTCACAGCATATTTATATGTAGATAATAACAAAAAAATGTTGGATCCAGTTATTGTAATTGTGGTCGATGTATTTTTTCCCACAGACATCGACAGCCATCTTGCGACTCGCATCTTCTCGGTACAAATGTTTAAATGAAAATAGAGACAGGACTGAGATGGTGGTGACATTGAATAGCCAGTGTCTGCTTAACGATTGCTCAAGGTTATCGAAGCTGCAATTCCATATTTACCATTGTCAAAATAACACAAGCTGACGTATCCATTGTCTTTATGATTATGTTATCAATTTTAACACGCACGAGGCTGATTTATATATCTACGGAGCTATTTGCCTCTTTTTCCACATCTATCGTGGCCATAAATGATAGCCCAATAAAGTGGCTTATCACGTGGAAATGTACAGCAGCCAAACACTCTAAAAGTATGCGATTCTAAATGGAGGGAAACACCGGAGGAATCCGTGAGAAAAATCCACTGCGACCACGGGGAGAGAGAGAAAAGCAAACTTCAAATATACAGGCGACAGGGTCGGGAATCAAATCCACGACCTCCTGTATATCAGGAGAGGGAGTTAACATCTCACCACCGCGGCGATTGACCTTGGTGGTTCATACCAGCTCCGTGCTGCGACTGCAGGGGACTGTGTATCGGTGGTGCCCTGTGCGTGCATTCGCCGCTGCTGCTGTTATTGTTGTCCCCACACAAGCCAAGCTGGTGACTCCATCAATTCCCCCTTTTAAAAGATTGTTTATAAGATCACTCAACTTACACGCCCCCCATTACCCCCCCACCCCACAAAAAAATGAAAGTAATCAACAAATATAATCTAGCGGTACGCACTAAGTAGCAGAAACCTGATTAGGCCAACTTTAAAGGTCGAATTGCATGTTGGAGGAATACGCGCCTTCGATAATTCTGATGCAAGATTACGCCCCAGATGTACCTTTGCATAAAACGGTTTCCCGTAAACTGCCGAAAAACTCGGGGCGGAGCGATTTTCCTCTGGAACTGGAGCCACGATTCCATCCCCACGGTCGATCCTCGCCAGAGAACGCTAGTCCAGGCCAAGCTTTCCCCAACTCCGGGTTTTCTCCGCAATTTGCTCCCCATTTAAAATACGAATTAACACCATGTTAATGGAGTCGATTCGAATGACGTTTGAAGTCTGTGTGACCAGGTATTCCACGTGTGTGTGTGTGCACGTGCGTTACGCCACGCGATGCAGACAAGCTGCTCGTCGAGGCAAGTGGCACGTGTTTAACAATCATCGGGCGAGCGCAGCGTGAGATGACCGTGTAATTTGTATTTGAACGGGGAGTCAAGTGGTAAACGCCGCGGGCGGACAGGGAGAGAGAGAGAGAGACGGAGCGTGGCAGGTCGCGCCGACTGCAGTTCGGAAAAGCCTGGCGGCCTACGCACATATAATGACTGGGTATCCAGCGCGCCCCTTGGGAGAGCACCTGCCTTCAATTAGCAGGGCTGGGCGAGCGGTGGGGGGGGGCCGGGCAGTGCTGCAATTATCGCGTTTATTCTGGCGGCGCTGCAAGCTGACAGGTGGTAACGGTGCGCCGACGGCTCCTGTGCGGGTGGGAGTTGTCGTGGCCACAGACATTTCGAGCAGAAACAAGTTGGGCCGTCACCGTGAACGAAGCCACCGACCCCTGCCACCCTCGCTCGCTAGAAACAGAGCCAAGGTTGCGAGCGCGAACGGTTCAGGATCGAGTGAACGTTGCATTTTGTGTTCGGGGGGGGGGGGGGGGGAGGTTTCAAAACCTTAACTTTATCTTGTTCAATATCTATTCTCGGTTTTGCGTCAGATGTTGATTTGTTTACGCGTCGCAAGTTTTCTTTGGCTGTATTTATCTAAACCTCAGGTTTCCCACGAAAAATAGACTTCTGGTCTCATGGGCTCTTAATAATAATAAATAGCAATTCTCAAGACTGTCAATTCACTGCTGAATTGGGGTATGTTGACCATACTTCACCAACAAAAATGCCCAATATTTATGGTGCGAAACGAAGGTGTGTTTAAGACTCACTGGAAATTCCCCTAGACTCAAAGTGCCACGTTAGAGCCTCATTTTGCATGGATGTATCTATTTGCTCCCCTCACGGTTACATTCCTTGCCATTTAATTCAAGAACTTCTTATAATTTTTTTTTTAAACACCGCTGTAAACGTAGCGGACTCTAGTGGTTGGAGGGGGTCACACGAACCCATTGCATTAAACACATACGAATCTAAAACATTGATCGTCAGACGTGTGATTTGATGCTCTTACCGTGAGCATCGAATCCGTTATGATGATGTACATGTGGACGTACGTGTACTTCATCGAAATGGAATCGGAAGACAACTTAAATAAAATAACTTTATCGGTATCGAGGCTCCCTCAAGGCCCTATGGGAGGGCACGTGGCACAGTTTGGCGCCAGCTATCAAGAGTGCAGTCGTGTCGCTACAGTTCTCTACGTTGAGTACAATGTCTTTAAACACAACGGCGCTTTGGATCTCTAAACAAATGTATTCTGAACCGCTTGCGCGTTCCGAGATTCAGTGGCGAATGGGACACACCCTGCAACTTGCAGTGGTCCAACAACGGGAAAGAGAGTTAAGGTCAATTGAACTGGTAGGAACCTCCTGGTTACACCAGCCCACAGGGGATTATTGTGTCCGTCCGTCCGTCGTGCATCTAAAAATGGGATGGGTGGGGCTGGGTGGAGAGGGGAGGGGCTGGGTGGGGAGGGAGCGGCTGGTCACCCCGTGGTGCACTTATAAAACTCAACTGTTTAACCTACTCACGCCGGCTTGTGCCCGCCCTCACAGTCGGGAATACACCACGCCGCCGTTGACCCTGGCTATTGACCGAGCAACCCAACGTTCCTACCAGCTCCCTCCGCAGGAATGTGTTTAATGGATACCTTGGTACACGCCGAAAGTCAGCTAGAGCGGTTAACGTAGGCCCAGCGGTAGCGCATTCGCCACTTGTTGTAAAGGTTCATGGTTCGAATCGAGCAGCCGCCACGATTATTACTCGCGAGATGTTTACTACCTCACCTGGTATGCAGGAGGTAGTGGGTTTGATCCCGATCACAACTTGCATATATGTGGAGTTTGCATGTTTCTCCACGTTGTCGTGTGGATTTTCTCCGGGTGCCCAGGGTTTTTCCCCCCTCCACACATTTAGGAATCAACATGCGTTTAAGAATATTCGGCTGCTATAAATTTTCACGTGAATAGCCACTTCATTGAGCTATCAATTGTGGCTGGGTCGCTTCTGTAAAAAAAATAAAAAGAGCTATATAGCTCTAAGTGGGCCTTACATGGTAAAATTTAAAATATCAGTAATAGTTTGTGTACGGCGGGTGTAATACTCGCAATAATACTACGATAGCGGATGTTAAAAGATCCCACGAACGCCACCCAACTCATAGACTCTCACCTCCGCCTTTTACCTCCGCGTTTAAACCGACGACACAATTTGGCACGTGTTTTTCTAGTTTCGCACCCTTGGAGTGTGCCGCGCGTTTGGTGTAATGTTGCTTTTGATAAAAAAAAACCTTGACGTCATTGGCAAGAGTCGGCCCTCACATTCCTGCGCGAGGAAAAAAAGTGATAGCGAACTCAAAAAAGGAGGCGCAAATGATACAATTGGGATTATACACAGCGATCGTTGCCCCCTACTGGCAAGGTCTCGCTTGCGAATCAGACTATCCTGCTCTCTTGGACTCCTCACCTGGTTAAAACAAAATAATAAAACAAAAATTTCATTGGAATGCACCTCACATTTGCCAAAGCCTCAATACAGCCAAATGGCTTCAATGCGGAGTGAAACCGCTAAGCGCCATCATGCGCGGGGCGGCTGGTTCTGATCGCAGCAGCAGCAGCGTGCTCAGCAGCTCCCCATGGTAAGCGGGGCAGCACTTGCCTCCCCGAGGAAAAAAAGGAACAGAATCTTTGGCCAAGCGATTCATTTCACCGGTCGCTACCGCAGCAGCAGTAGTAGCGGCGGAAATGGCGCGTTGGTCGCCTTTGTGGCTTCATCGTGAGTGGCCAATTGCGTCCCGTGAACTTAGATTAGAGCTGGGTTAAACTTCTCCTTAACGAGGGCCGAATCGACTCTCAAAAACACTTTTGGTCGGCAGCCACGGGTTAGCGAGCACCTATTAAGTCCGGCACGGCGCACGAAGGGGGTGGGTGGGCCAGCAACACGCCCGACCGCCTTTGTCTCCTCAGTGGCGATGTTTACACACCACACCAGGTACTCATTTAAGGCAAAGTCGACCTAGGGGAGGTCCAGGACACACACACACACACACGCGCATGCCTCAGCCACTTCTGTCAAAGCAAGAGGCCCATGTCAGACAGAAGAGCCTTGAGAGGGACCATAAACCTAGAAACACCGCATCTTTGCTCCGTTGAGAATATTATCGTCCAATACCAAATTAGTGCGGCTAAGATTCTTGCAGTAACATGACCCGCTTTACTCTTTCCTTACATCCCATGTACATTTAAATGCCATCTCAAGCTGTAAATCCCCTTCTGTTTACATGTAATAGGGGGGAGTGGGGGGGGTTGGGAGGTTAACCAGAGTACCCAGAGAAAATCCACACGACCGAACAAGGGCGATGTAGCTAGCACACAAGGGAATCCAAAAGATGGGACCGCGATCCCACTTGCTGTGCTGCCACTTGACAGCCGTGGGTTTTGGGAGTTTCACGGATCTACGCGATCCGCCGACCCTTGCCCCCAAAGCGCCGGATCGCACGGCCGGGGGCACCGTGCCGACCGGCGGTTTTTGGCCTTTGCTGTGCGGCGTTGTTTAGCTGATGTGGTATAACGGTTGCGAATGTTCAAGGGTTTCTGTGTTCCTCCTTAGCTACTATTAAGTGTAACTATTCACGTGCCAATAAAAAAAGAGTGGTCATCAGCAAAAATATTTTTTATGTAATTCTCATCAGGCCCCACGGTGTTAACGTTGCGGTCTCCAACGCCCATCCCCACGATTCTTCAGGCCTCCATATCCGTGTGCGATGAAGAACGGCCATTGCCCACTACAATCACCTATTATTAGATTTTACCTTTTAAAGCCAAACTGTGTTGACTTTCTGTTATTTTGTGCATGTGCGCCACTGGCAACGCAGCAGCAGCAGCGTCACCAAATAATTTGTTTCGTTTATATATTATAAAGATGTGTATGCACGTGTACGCACTTTAAACATAACAATGATAGTAATTGCCTACATTATCTCGGGGAAAAAAAAGTCTCAATGACTCTCCAGAGTGTTTCAGGAAGGTCCCAGCATTTGCGGGTGTCTGGAAAAATTCCTTGAATATAAACATTGCTCACATCACAACCTTCACAACATTTCCTCTCGGTTTTCAAAGCACCACATTGTGAGTGCGATCTCCAACCGTAAGCCAGTGCGAGTGTGGTTGTACCCCCCCCCCCCCACCATCTTCCTGCTTCAAAGGAGGCGGGGGGGGGTCATTGCCTGGAATGTTAGCGTGATATATTTGAGGATCATAGGTCAGAGTTTTTGACGCAGGCGGTGAGACTTTGTCTGGACTTGTACCCACGACTGCCAATGCAGTCTCCCGATTATTCAGAATGGATTTGCGTGTCAATTTCCTAATGCCCTCCTCCACCAGACGAAGGCCAATGAATAAAAGTTGTCACGTGAACAAAATTGCCATTTAACGATTGGGCACGACGTTTTGCTTCTAGTTACGACCAGCATCGGAAATGTTCTAAAGGGTTGGGTCTTAAATAGGTGGTGTAAAGTTATCGGTGCTCATGGACGCAACTTGCCTGATGATACCGGCTGTAACTAGCAGCGAAACGTCCGTACCAAATCGTTAAACATGTTGCAAGATCGCTCTCCAGCAACACACGGTTGTGCTGAAGCAGTAATAAGTCGTCACGTTTGTTCAATCACTTGACAATTGTTATTACATTGGCTGCATCGGGTGGAGGAGGGTGTACGACAAACATTTTTACTCACGGGATCTGACTGCAAAATCATATCGGGTCGCAAAAGCCTATGACGTGTTAAAATGCTGTTTTTCTAATTAATAAAATTAAAGAGCGATGCACATATTGGAGGAAACGAAAGCATGTAGAGAGAACCCATGCATACACGAGGGTACAACACTCGACAGCCGAGTCAGACTCTCCATGTGGTGTAACAGCTCATCAGGGCCAAGAGTCTCACAAACACACGATCCACCAGTCCTCGGGTAAAAAAAAAATTGCTCGATTTTGCCTGTATGCTTTCCGGACCAATATTTTCGAGCGTCATTCGTCAAAGCAAGCGAGCACGCTGGACTGGTGTCAACCTTCTGGGTCCCATCAGCAAAATTGGGCTTGGTAAATGAATGCCGGATGAGCTCATCGCGACGGCCGTCCCCGTAGAGACGGGGGACGGACGATACTGCCAATGCTTCGGGTGGGGATCACGGCTGGACACATCTGGCCGAGAGCCGCTTGACTGGATGGCCCGGGTGGGTGGGGAGTGGGTGCCACAGAGTTAGGGAATTGGGGGTGGGGGGTAGAATGTGGGGGGGGGGGTTGGGGACTTGGGCCTGGCTCCAAAGCTCCAGACCCCCCCTCCACCCCTCCACCCCCCCCACTGTTTCGGCGTGCGGAAGCGATGGGGGCCCATTGTGGCCGCGAGCATCCCCTTTCACGATCAGAGCAGCTCCGGAAACGCCTGTCCAGCCCTCGAGCGGAGAGGAGAAATCCCCACGAGAAAAAGGAGGCGCAGGAAGAGGAGGAGGAGGAAGAGCGGCAGTGGGAGGAGGACGAGAGGAAGGAGGGGGTCACGGGACACGAGACGAGCTGACGCCACCACCTCCCCCCCCACTCCCCCCCCCCCTCCCCGGAGACCGCCTGGGGCTGAGAGCCCAGCAGGGAGCCCTGGGCTACAGACCCGGTGGCCACACAGACACAGGAGCAGGGATCGGCCAGGGTTAGAGTTCGAAGAAAGTTCACGTCCAGGCAGAGGGATAGGGGTTAAGATTATCAGTGGGATAAGGGCTATCGGCATTGTTAGTGGAAAGGAAGCTGATTTTGTGAGCTTTACGTTTGGTTTCGTGGCAGGAGTTAATGTTACGGCTGGGGGTCAGATTCATGTTACGGAGCGGATTTTGAGCTTTAGGTTCAGGTCGGTGGCAGGAGTTAGAGCTGGAGGTCATATTCACGTTACAGTTGACAGCAGGGGTGGGGATTATGGTATCCTTTGGGTTTAGGATTGATACCGACGCTTAGTGTTGGTGGTCGGGGTTAGGGCTGGTGGGGTTGGGATAGGGCTGGTGGTCAGAGTTAAGTTGGCGATAGTGGTAGCGGTTCGGGGTTGGGGTGACGCTTGGGGGCGAGGCCAGGCAGGGCTTTAATCTGGAAGTCTAGAGCCAAGGGACACATCGATATGGGGTTGGTGCAGGTGGGGTTGATGGATCACATGGAGATCGTCTTTTGCTTTGAGACTCCCAGTCGCTGTGCTGCAAGGAGGACGACAGCACGAATCGCAGTACAGCAAATATCCGTGACGATATTTTGGTGTCATCCCCTCGCATGCGTGGGTTTTCTCCAGGCACGTTGGTTTCCTCGCATGTGCAAAACACTTAAACTTCGAACAAAATAAATATTTCAATGAAGGGCCCTCGTTGCAATGAGTCGAGGCTCAGCAAGGCTTTTCTGGTTTAACAAAAATAAAAATCAACAACTGCACTGCAAGGCTATACCCCATGTGTATGTATGCGCGTCTGTGCATGAAGAATTCTAAATCGTAGAGAAATTCGTCAATCTTCCAGAGACGCACTTTCATTCTAACCGCCACGGATCAATCCGTCAGCCGCCAAGGAACGCCTGACCGAGTCTCAAGACACATTTTCAGGAGGGTCCTGCACCGAGATGTTTAGCCAATGGAGTGTGTGTTTGCCCGAGGGAGGGAAGGTCGCTAGCACCAATGCGTACTCGTGGGCGACATTCAAACATATTTACGGATTGGTTATCATCCTGCTTGTTGTAGTGTCATCTACCGGCCAGGTAGGAGGAGTCTCACGCACGCAATCGTCTCTGCGTGATGACCCACCAACTCCACCAACTCTACGACGCCTTTCATTACGACCACGGAGCGAACACACTTTAAACATCGTATTGCATGTATCCTATTGTGAGAACAAAGCCCTTTGCAAACAATGGTGTTGACATTGTACTTTAACTAAGGTAAGGCCTCGTTAATTATGGCAAGGCCTCGTTAATTATGGCAAGGCCTCGTTAATTATGGCAAGGCCTGGTTTGTAAGCCACGTGGTAGGGCGACAGTCACGTCACCCTGCAATCAGAGGAGCTGAGGAGCAAAACGTTCTTGATCAACAAAGGTGGTTTTCTGCTACTCAAAAGCTTTTATCAGTGCAACAATTCACATGCCAATTAAAAAAAATGGTTATCAGAACATATATATTTTTTAAAATTAATTCTCAGACCCCATGGTGCAAATAAATCCGAATCAGAATATTGATATAAACTGCAGGAAATTCGAGGAACTATTAAGTAATTTTTCATAGATGTCCAGTAGCAGCTCTCCAACTCCGAGTATCCACTCAGTCTCTCCGATCGAGAAGATAATCAGAACATTGACGGACCACTGGGCAAATCTCCTTGTATCAATGTAGGATTAAAGATGCAAGCCACAGTCGTGCGGATGGAGCCGTGCAACTCAAACCACGGAGCACGTCGTAAGCCACTGTAGTCTGCGTGCCTGCAGCAGAAGAGGCGCAGCAAAGCTACACGATCTTTCTTGTCGCCCTCTCGTCGCTAGCAGACCTCGACATTGGCAGAGCTCTTGAACATATTTCCATTCGCAAGAATAGCAGCATGGGCTTTGAAGAAGGGTCATTGCCCCAAATGTCGTCTATTTTATGTTTGTTTCTATTGAAAGTCACAGGGTTATTGACGAATGTGTTGAGGTTTGTGTGTGTGTGTGTGAGAGAGACGCTCAGCAGGATTTTGCTGGGGAATGAAACTTGTCATTCTGAAATAACGGCGATGTCTCAACATGATGGGGCAGTCACGTGGCATGGCCGTGTTTAAAGTAGGGGGCATGCAATAACTCAGGGGGGGCAGGGGTAGGGGGACGGTGGTACGACACACTGAAATGCGAGACGCATTTTGAAGTGGTCCAACGTTTTTCGCCCTGAAAACAGGAAAACAAAAACCTCGACCCTTGTCTTGGGTAAAATAAAAAAAAATGCAGAATAATGATCACGCAAGATGCAGAACACATGGACGCAACGAACAGCGGCCTCACGGCCAACGGACAAATCAAGGATTACAGCACCCTGATATGCAAATGACTAATGACTAGTTGCTTCGATGTAGTTTTCTCGTCGGTGATGGTGTTAAACTGGGCTTAACTGCTCATTAAATATGTTCTTAGGTGCCGTTGCTGTCGTGGAGAGGCGGGGCGGAGGGGGGTTATTAAAATATTTTCTGGAGCTCAGCCCAGGACAGTTGCGATTAAAACAAAGCCCCAGAGTTACATATTTTACCAGCATTTTTTGGACTTGACTCTTAAGAATTTATAAGTGGGAGCCCTGCCCCCCCTTCAGTAGGTGAGGGGGGCTCGGTCCCCTCTAGTTTCTCACGGTGATACGGAGCCGCGATTGGCCCAACTCCTTGATAGACGTCACCAACACTACGGCAACGGATTATCCCGCGTGGGACTCTGCCGCTCCGAAATAGGACCCCCATCTCGAAATGCCCCACACCGCCCCCTCGGAAAAAAACATAAACCAGCAGGAAATAACCATTTAGGTGACCACGCATTTGACCCCGAAAATTACGTCAAGTTACAATGTGGCGTTGTTTTTTCATCGTCTGCGATCCCCCCCCCCTCCCCTCAAACGTCCTGAGGGGGGTCCTGTTGCGAATTAGGATTTGACCTCTCGAGTGACCTTGCATTTGACCCCAGAGCCGAGGTCAAATTTCAAAAGTTGTAATTTGCTCGGGCTCATTCGTCATGAATAAAATCTGCATGGACAACATCGTGGCTTTAGCCCAGTGGCAAGATGGTTACGTTAATCATCGTTTACTGAGAATGAGCGATGTTACGTAGCTAAAGGCTCGCAATCCTACACACGATAATGAAATAAGGAGACAACGCAGGACAAATTGAGATCTGGACGGCCTGAAGTAACAAGCTAGCAACCCTGCCCATTAAAGAGGAGCCTCCACACTTTGTCAGTAAACTTGACGGTGCTGAGAAATGCGCACACGTAGAAAAGGGCGCACGAGCGAATACCGATGCGGAACTACTCACGTCTTACCTCGTGCAAGCTCACCGCACGGGTACACAGCGTAGCAATCTGTTTTTTTTCTTACTATTACACGTATCCAACTATTACACGAAAAAATATAAAAGTATTTATTTCGCAAGCCATCAGCATTGTTTCAAGACGAGCAAAAATCTGGACCGGATTTGACATTCAATGTCTCATCAGCAGCCATGCTCGCTTGAATCATTGTTGGTGAACTGTCGATCTGACAGGCAAGGACACTCTTTTTATGATACGAGTGCATAGTTTGACGTAAAATTAATATTATAAATACCCAAACATAATCTTGGGCGACGTACATGAGAAGCAGATGTTGTCTGCGCACTTATTTTATCGAGGTTTCTCCACGACGCCGGTAAAAGTTAGAGACTTTATTTTACAGAGCACTTTTTTTCGTGTAAATTTCTTTAAAATAAAAAACAAACCCTCCGGAGATCTGGGCATCGGTACCGCGATTTATAGCGACACATTGGAGGGGGGGTGGGTTGTAGCGATCGTTAAATCATGTCACGTGACCTCGGAAGGACACTTTTTATTTTGCCACGCACAGCTATCAGAAGCAGCCTGCGAAGAGCTCCCTTTAAACATGAAGGGACTACCGCTCGGTAGAAACATTGAAGCGACGGTCGAAAAAAAACAACTGTGCACTTCGTCATTATAGCCAGGCCTTAATGTCTCGCTCGAGAAAATGTCTGAACGTTGCTAGGCTTGGAATAGGGACATTTGGCGTAAGGCACTACAACTAGGATACGGGCAAGCCTCTTCATAACAACCCTTGTTATTGTTCCCGATTCAAATTTATAAAACGAGGCAAATTAAGATAATGAAAAAAACACCGCGAGATGGAAGTGGCATGTTGAGCTGATTCCCAGAACAGGGTTCAACTTATAACGAGAAAATGTACATCATAAACGCAGATTCAGGGCCATTGTTTGCATATTAGCTGACTGTGCGTTTGACCGCTGCAGAGCAATGATCATTAAACAAAGTAGTGAGTTTATTTGAAGTAAAGGGCGGTCTCCCTGGCGACAGTAATGTGTGATGTTGTTTTTTCCGTTTGTAGTCTTGAGCCAGTGGTGAAAATTCCACATTCCTATGGGCGAGGCTAGTCTATAAATGAGAGGAAAAAAAGCACGCATCATCATAATCCACCCAGACTTGGCCACAATGAAACAATTGAAACTCTAAAAATAAACATCGTGACTCCATAGAATGCAGAATTATATATTTTTATTCGTAGTTATATACGTATAAAACGTTAATGTGACAATACAATTTTTTTTCAATTGTACCATTCATCAACATTTTGGTCAAGAATGACATCTGGTTGGAAAAATACGCATTAACTTTGGTCAAAGGTGAACGGGCTTTCAGTTTGGTTCTCCCATAGGAATGTGGAATTTTCACCAACGTCTCAAGACCACGATCATGCTTAGCATCATCTCTAGAGTCGCTAAAGTTACAACCAAGTTGTGACAAGGCATTACGTGAACTGAAATCACAGCAGTTGTCCTGTGGAAAGACAGGTCCATGCAAAAGGAAGACCATTTCACCATCAAGACCATCATCAACAATACTCTCTGGGGCCAATAAATTGGAGCAATTTTGTGATACTGCACGACTCTCTATATGTGGTTGTCCTGTGGAAGACCTGTCCCTGGCATAGCAACGTGGAATTTCCGCCACCGGCTCAGAGCCGCCCCAACACTCATTTTAGGATAGACAACGTTAACACCCGTTTGAGCCGAGACGACTACTTGATTTGACTTTGGACTTGCCCACATTTCTGGCCGAGTGGACCACGAAGAGGCACGTGCTGCACGAGCACCGGGTCGCACCGCGGACAGGCGGCGCTTCAGCGCCCGCGCCATCGACTCGTCACCGCCGCCGCTGCCGCCGCGCAAGAGAAACGACCACGGCAAGGAGCTGGGCCACACGGACGAGCAAGACCCCGGCGCGACGCGGGCAGGACACGTGGTGCGAGTGGACAAGAGTGGGCCCTACGTGGGGGCGGCGTGTCAGGATTCTGCGCCAGTGTACAGTCACTCTCGTCTGGACAGGCCCTAGCAGTGGCCCTCGTGCGCACGTGTAAGTAATGAAGCACGCGACGCGACGCGCCACGGCCCCCCCCCCCCCCCACCGGCCTCCCGCTACGATCCGCAAGGCTAAACAAGATAGATTTTTTTTTTTCCCCCCTTTATGCATTTTTTGGTCTGTACAATTTTCTTTGTCTGTACAGGTCAATGGAATGTTTTCTACTAAACAGTTTGATATATAAAAAAAAACATAGATCTTCATTACCTTCAAATTTCTTTGTCTGGGCAGCTAAACAACCAATTTTTTCTGCCCTGTAAGGCTGTAAGGTTTTATGCGCGTCTGTGTTTATGCGCGCCTGTGCGTGCGCGTGTGTCAAAATCGACGCAGCCTAAAATGAGTACCGGTGCGGTGTGTAAACATCGCCACTGGGGAGACAAAGACGGCCGGGCGTGGTGCTTGCCACCCACCCCCTCGTGTGCCGTGTTCGTCTTCATTAGGTGCTCGCTAACAGCACTTGCCCCAACAGTCTATTAAGGCTGAAAATGTGATCTTTGTCTTTGTTTTGTTAAAGTATGGCACATCGATTACAATGTGTAGGATTTTCCAAGAAAACTATAAAATCTTATCTATTACACCTTCAAGTGTGGTGTTTATGCTGGCCCCTTGGCATTTTGGGCCTTTGGGCTGTGTGCTCAGCAAATGCGATGCTAAAAAACAAATATGCATCATGTATGTATGTATACAACATAATTACAATCTGACCGCATCTCAAGATCCTGCATAAAATAGGGGAGCACGCACTTCATAGGGACTATTGGAAGCAAAGAGGGTTTTTTTGTGGGAGGCTACAGGATGCAGATGGCAGAGAAATGTGCAATTAAAGATATTTTATCGAGCAAATATTAATTATCGTCGAGTTCAGCAAGCCTGGCGATGGGGACGAGTGTCAAAACCAGTTCAGAGTTTGCTTATCTTGAAACAATGCTGCTGAAATGATGCACTCCCAGAAGGCCATGTGTATGATGGGCCGTGTAAGGAATGCTTCTATTTGTTTTTTTTTTATGAGACCAATACGAGGCTCAGTTTATGAGACACTGCGTGCCGAAACTGCTCGAGTTTGCTCGTCTTTCAACGTATTGTCGGTGCATATACAACATTACGAATAATTAATCATACAACCTGGATTCATAAATTGCCTCCAGTGCGATCTCTCACGTGGCATGTAGTGAAGGGGCATACACTTGGGGAAGAGGTGATGATAGCAAGAGGGCCGAGCAGTGGAAAAGTGGAGAAACTGGAGAGGGTTGGACTGTAATGCATGGGTCCCCTTGGGCGAAGGCAAAGGAAAAATGAAAGTTTAAGTTGTCTTCTTGGTTCTTTCGGTAAAGTCACGTAGAAGGGAAATAATAAAATAAAAAAATAAAACATAATAAAATATAATTCTCACGACGTTTCGGCCACAACGCAAGCAGCTGTCCTCGGGTGCTTGCGTTGTGGTCGAAACGTCGTGAGAATTGTATTTTATTATGTTTTATTTTTATTATTTTATTATTTCCCTTCTACGTGACTTTACCGAAAGAACCAAGAAGATGAATCCCTGCAGTCACGAAAGCTTTAAATCGAAATTTAAGTTTTGTACTTAAAGAGTGAGATGGAGTTAATATTATAGAACACTTTGGGGCGCGGGGGCTGAGGAGACATCTTAGACAGGAGGGGCAGCAGAAGAGAAGAAGTGACCACCTGCAAACTGGATGTAAACTGCGGGCTTTGCCAAGAAATCATGGGCCAATTGGTGGGTGGATTCGCAGTGGAGTTGGAGACTATGTGTGCAGTGTGAAATTGATAAAAAAATAAATTCCCAAACAGGGCCGTCATTAATTATTAACATTTTTAGCCATGTCAATTGACTGGTGAATAAAGAATTGCCCATGCCATCTTGGTCGGGGGAGTCGTTTGACCATATTTCACCGTTTGTTTAGTTTGTTGTCCTTCCCCCGCACCTCCGATTAACACGGTTGGCTACGTGCAGTGCAAAGTACTCGTTTGATCAATTCCAGAGCGATGACGGTCAACATCAACACCGGGGCAGATGTAGATGGTCGAACGCGCGTGGCGCTTACCACCACAGCAACATCGCGCCCCCCCCCCCCTGCCTCCCAGTGATCTGCGGACCTTAATAGGGGCTCACCAACAGCTGTTCCCTACAGAACGTTTAAAAAGGCGTTGCGAGTCGAAGGGTGCTCCGTGAACAAACGGCGCGTGCCTGCGCACGCACGCACGCGCCGTCGGCCCTTATTTAGGAGCTGGCTTTCGAGCGGGGATAATAACGGCGATAAATCAGAACACGCGGCCTGCGCCTGCAGTCTGCGTGCGAACACAGCCGTGCTGTGCATGAACTCAGCTGTGCGCACACGCAGGTGACGTGCGCCCCGAGGCAGCGCGTTCACCGCTTGTTGCAGAGGTTCGTGGTTCGACCCCGAGCGGCCGCCCCGGTTATCACCGCGGGTGTAATAACCACGATAATACCAGGGTCAGGATCGCACCCACGACCTCCTGCATTACCAGGCGAGGGAGTTAACATCTCGTCAAAGAGACGCTGCGCGCCGCGGGAGTAGAGTCGAGGATGTAACGAATGGCGAAAGAGCGAGGAACGGGAAAAGGAAGGGAAAAGATAGAGAACGGTAAATAGGAGGAAAAGGATGCAAAAAGAGAGGAGAAAAAGGGGGAGCCGAGGGTCAGGAGAGATGAGGATATGAAGGAAGAAGCTGCATCAGGGCCTCGATGCTGCTGCATTGAGCGGCGTCCGTTTCCACAGTGCGTGGTGGCGGGGAGAGGCGAGGGATTTGGCTTGGCCACACACAGAAATCACGTGACTTACGGGAGGCTTCAGCTGATTTCGGAGACGTAGGAGTGGTTTATTTCATCTCTACCAGTTTCTCGCTTTTTAAAAAAACCAGATGATTCGCATCGTGTGCAAAGGGCATCGTGGCGTTTGCGATATGCCCCAGAGTTTGGTGATGAGAGACATCACTGTGTGTGTTTTTTAAGCGGGGGTGGACAAACACTTTGGGAAAAGCAAACATTGTCCGGAAACAACACGAGTACCGGGCCACGCGCGTCAAACCACGACGCGCGTCCCAGCACGCGAGGCAGGCGGAGCGGAGAGACCCCGCGAGTAATAGAAGAGAGAGGCTCACGCACCCGTCAAGTTCACTTTTTTGAGGCAACGGGCTTTTCTCTCACGTACACGTATGTTGAACTTCTTTCACACCGCACGTAGCCGACTGCACTAATCGTAGCCACCAAACCAATCATAAGACCCCGACGTACGTACGCGTGCAGACCTACGGTCACACCACTACTGGAAGAGGGTCTCTTCCCCATACATTGTGTGGATCCTGGTGGGTTATTTGACCATACTTTACCGCAGTCAATCGTCACTGCGGGTTTGTGAAGCTGAACGGGGTGGGGTTAGTTGGGGCGGAGCACAGATGTGGAATGACAGAAGCACAGTCCAACTTTAGATGTTGATGCACTGCCGTCTGCTCCCCACAACGTAGCCATGCACCCTGTCACCTGTTTGGGCATCGTGGTCACCCATCAAAATGCTATCCAGGCTCAAGCATGCTTGGATTTTGAGATCCGATGGGATTGGGCGTATTCCTTCCAGGTTAATTTGGTTGTAAGCCAGACAAAGACACAAAAAACAGGACTCTGACCCACGATATCTTCACAAAACAATGACACACTGATGCACCCTATGCTCGCTGACACACTGACCCTGGTACTCAAGACTCTGCTGCACAGATATTTGACACAAAGCTTTTACACAAGCACTTGACACACACTTTGAAAATTCAACACGTATGTTTGGGGCCGTCCATAAATGACGTCACACACCTAGGGGGAGGGGGGGTCAGACATTTGTGACGAGGGGGGGGGGTGAGAAATGTGACGTCACATCAAAATGCGCAACTTTAAATAAAGATAGAATTGTTAAATCAACACTAATTTTGATTAATTTTCATTATTAACTATTTGATTATTTTAATTTACTCATGTCACCTTTTATTTATTCCATGAAGGAGCATTTTGCTTCTCCATGGGGGAATGGAGAAGCATAAATTTTGAACATTTTTTTAATGATTATTATTAAACATTTTGATTCTAATGATTCTACCAGGGCTTTTCATTGTGGAATGAATGTGATTGTTATAATTGTAATCTGCATTTTGCTTCGTTCTACTACAAGTTAAGTATTTTTATACTCAAAATTACTTTTAATATTGTATAATTATAAGATAATTTCAATATAATATTCTGAACATCTGCAGTTTTAGTTAGACGTTTAATATTTTCAAGTGAATGTTATGCTAAATTTAAGCTTTCCAACGCCTCCTTTTTAATACATGTTTTCTCCTACAACATCAGAGTGCAGCGCCACATTAAATGCGCACTACAATGACAATAGTTTAAAGCGATTTGAAGCATGTTTTATTTTCAAAATGGAAATATGGTTTTAGGGGGGGGGGGGCAGAGCTTTGTGACGTCATATTTGAGGGGGGGGGGTCTGACTTTTTGTGACGCCGTGTGACGAGGGGGCGAGGGGGTCAAAAATGTCCAAAATCGCGTGACGTCATTTATGGACGGTTCCTTTGTATATCACTTAATGAAAGCAGCCACACATTGACAAGGACTCCCCTTAAGCCTGATGGGAGTGCTGCTGGATGGAGCAAGTGTTGTCGGCGAGTGCCTATTAAGGTTGGTCGTGCCTCACAAACCATGGCAGATGTGGATACTTGACGATGATAATGATGCACAAATGGATTTTTTTTTATCTCCGGTGTGCAACTGTGGTCCCCCAGAACGGACTGTGGAACATAACGCGACTCAATACCAGATTCAGAAAGACGAAGCAGGAAGCATCAGCATCACAGCAAAGAAGCACCACTACTCCTGACGCAATCGCCTGGCTCATCATCCACCACATTGTAACATTATAGTCGTTGATCTAAATCCACATCAGCCAACGGAAGAAGCCCCTCCGATTAGCACGACTGAGCTACGTACGGTGCGAACAAAGTTCAACATACATACAAGCAGGCGGAGTGGTTAGCACCATGCGCGCACAAGTCACTTTGGGTCTATTACTGATGTTAGGTTTAATTAAACCACAACCACTCTACATACGATGCTCAGGTTAGGCGGAGTCAACGTAGGGTCGCGGGGTGGACTCCATATCGGTTCCGATAGCAATTTACACAGATTCTGTGCATGACCAGAAAATGAAATCCGGTTTTGCGGGACGGTAGTGTAGTGTACTGTACAAATCACACCACCACAACACCACGAATACAACACCAATACAACAACACTCCTCACCACTAATACAGCACCACTCCTTACCACAACACCACCACTCCCCACCACTAATACAGCACCACTCCTCACCACAACACCACCACTCCCCACCACAACACCACCACACCACTAACACAACACCACTCCCCACCACATCACCACTAATAAAACACCACGAATACACCACCAATACTGACTATAACACCACTCCCCACCACATCACTACTAACACAACACCACTCCCCACCACACCACTAACAACACCACTCCCCACCACATCACCACTAACACAACACCACTCCCCACCACATCACCACTAACACAACACCACTCCCCACCACATCACCACTAACACCACTCCCCACCACATCACCACTAACACCACTCCCCACCACATCACCACTAACACCACTCCCCACCACCACACCACTAACACCACTCCCCACCACCACACCACTAACACAACACCACTCCCCACCACCACACCACTAACACAACACCACATCACCACTAACACAACAGCACTCCCCACCACAACACCGATTGAAAGTTGGCCTAGGACCCAACCACCCGGAACGCGCCCAGACCTCGCAAGCTCAGCCGGTCTGGGCCTGTGCGTCGCTTGGGGTTTGCGACCAGCTACGTACGGCGCGAAAGAAGTCCAACATTCACGCGTACAGCCGGCACTGGCCAGCATGGCAAGGTCAATAACCCCTCCGCGACCCGCAACTGCGTGGGGGAGGGGGTCGCTCATCCATCCATCAGTGGATTGACCGATACGGAGCGGTGGCTACTACTACAATACTAACTGTGCGCATATGCACAGCGCGAGTTGGACTTTTAAATGGAACAGCGAAGGGTTCGCGTGCAGCAAGAGGAGGGGAGTGGTGGCGGTGCGACTCACATCGCCTCCCCTCGTGTCGTCTCCAGCGCCTCCCCTCGTCGCCTGTGCTCCAAGTCGCGGTCGTCTCGTCGTCTTCCCCCACGCGTCTCCTCGCCACTGCGTTTCGTGAGCGAGTGGGAGCGAGGCGCCCAGATTTTAAACGGATGCGGGGGGGGGGGAGAAGGCGGGGAGGGAGAGAGGAGGAGGGCGTGCAATGATGATGTGGAACGGTGGCGCAGTGGTTAGCGCAGTGCGCTGCGAACATCGCGATCCGAGTTTGACTCCCACTCACGGCTTGCGCTGATGATGTGGAGCGGTGGCGCAGTGGTTGGGGCAGTGCGCTACGAACCCTGTGATCCGAGTTGGATTCCCACTCACGGCTTGCGCTGATGATGTGGAGCGGTGGCGCAGTGGTTAGCGCAGTGCGCTGCGAACCCCGCCACCCGAGTTGGATTCCCACTCACGGCTAACGTCTGTGACGTATATCTGAACCGGTTCTGGGCTCTACCCTAGGTGGACTCAACCTTTAAATGAGTACCCGGTGCGGTGTATAAAACGTCGGAATTTAGGGAGACAAAGGCGGCCGGGCGTGCTGCTGGTCATCCACCGACTCGTGTTCCGTGCCGGTATTCATAGGTTCTCGCTAGCAACACTTGTCCCAAACTGGTCTCTGGGGCTATAGGGTGTGGTAGGGGGCATATTTGTCTTTGTAATGGTGTGCGCGATGGGAGAGTGTCTGATGATGAGTGTGTTCATGACCGTGTGTGGGACGTCGTGTGTGCGTGGGGGAGGCTCGTGAAGGACGCTGATGCTGCTGCTACTGGGCAGTTGGAGGCAGTCGCCCTCCAGCAGCAACAACGGAGGGCAGAGCGACAACAACGAGCGGCTAAGATGCTGCCGAGTTGGCAGAGTAGGGGGGGGGGGCACAAGCTGGGTGCATCTGCCAGCCATCTCGGTCAGTCAACCCGTGGCACCTGGGTCTGTTCCGTGACCTCCTGCTAGCGGGCGTTCGACACTTCACGTGACCTCAAGGTGCACATGGCCTGGCACTTAGTGGAAAAATGGCGTTTTTTTGTCAGTTGGTGAATGAGACGGTGCGAGTGATTGTATGCGTGTGATGATATTGAGATGGTGCAACGCAACACATTCCTGCGGAGGGAGCTGGTAGGAACGTTGGGTTGCTCGGTCAATGGCCAGGGTCAACGGCGGCGTGCTGTATTCCGCAAATATGCCCGACTGTGAGGGCGGGCATAAGCCGGCGTGAGTAGGTTAAACGTTGAGTTTTATAAGGGCACCAAGGGGTGACCAGCCCCTCCCCACCCAGCCCCACCCCTCCCACCCCCTACCCAGCCCCACCCTCCCCACCCAGCCCCTCCCCATCCTCCTCTCCCCACCCAGCCCCACCCTCCCCACCCAGCCCCTCCCCACCCAGCCCCTCCCTCCCCACCCAGCCCCTCCCTGCACGACGGACGGACACAATAATCCCCCGTGGACTGGTGGAACCAGTGGGTTCCTACCAGTAGTATTGAGTGTGTATGGATGAAGAGCGAGTGATGGGATGTGTGGATAGAGGGTGTGTGTGCGTATGATGCATTGCAGAGTGCGTATGATTGCTGGCCCATGAGCTTAGAGACAGATATTTCACTTGTCGTTACCACCTGGGGTCCCATAACTTTCACGGTTCCAATTTCTTTACGACCAATAACGGTGAATTGTGCCGTAGCAATTTGAAATGAGTGGGGTTACCCAATTACGCGCTCTTAATCAGCATGTCAACTCATTGAAACTAAAGTTTTGCGAGCTCACGTGGCTATCGATTCTTGCTCCGGCCCATGCGTGTGTGCATGACGGTCAGAATCAAAATCTTTATTGTATACCGGCAGGATCCGATGAGCTAGAGAGCTTTTCTTTCGCTCTCACAAATATCCAGTAGGGACGTGTCTGAACGTTACAACAAATAAAAAAAACACGATATGAGTTCAAAGTATAAGGGGCCGTCCATAAATGACGTCACGCACCTGGGGGGGGGGGGGGTCAGACATTTGTGATGTGTGACGAGGGGGGGGGGGGTTGAGAAATGTGACGTCACATCAAAATGCGCAACTTGAAATAAATATAGACAACACGTTCTACTTCATTAAATAGACTTTTTAATAAATGATTTCTCCTACAACATCAGAGTGCAGCGCCACATTAAAATACGCACTACAATGACAATAGTTAAAAGCGATTTAAAGCATGTTTTTTTTAGAGGGGGGACAGAGCTCTGTGACGTCATATTTGAGGGGGGGGGGTGTCTGACTTTTCGTGACGCCGTGTGACGATGGGGGAGGGGGGGGAATCAAAAATCGTCCAAAATCGCGTGACGTCATTTATGGACGGCCCCAAATGCGGATGGGCACACGCAACGGAAGTAGTCACACGCACGGAGCAGTAAACACGCCAACGCAGCGCCAACGCTGGCACGTGATTGGGACCGTTGGGCCAACGTTCCGTGTTTACTGGCTCGTCCCTTACCTGTTATTTGGCTAAATGTGGATGTTTGCCTTTGTTGTGGCAACGTATGTTTGGACTTGGAGATGACCAATACCAGCGGTGTCAAGATCGGCCTCTGTGGAGGAGGCTCGTGAAGGACGCTCCTGGACAGGTGGAGGCAGCCGCCCTCCAGCAACAGCGGAGGAGCGACGCTCACAACAACGAGCGGAGTGCTGGGCCAGTAAATCGCAGCAAGTTGACGCACTAGGGGCGTAGGCGGTGCATCTCTGCCAGTCGTCTCGGTCAACTCACAGCACCTGGGTCTGTACCGTGATCTCCTGCCAGCAGCAGCGAGCCTCTGACACTTCAGGTGATGGCCTCAAAGTGCACCTAGCCTGGCACAAGCGCTGTAGTGACGTCAACACCACGTCGGAGCGAAATGTGGCTGCTATTGTGCGTGGGATTTACGCGTGATGGAGTGTGCAATTACGTACTTGATGGAGTGTGCGACTGTGTTGGCATGTGTGAGCGATGGAGTACGTTTGCCAAAATGTAATGTAATACGTAATTGTGATGGTGTGTGTGTGTTAGTGTGCATGTCATATTGTTTCACCGTAATATCCGTGCCTGGCCACGCAAGTTAAATTCCCGCTCTTGACCAACACCAGTGACGAATATCTAAACAGCTCCTGTGCCTCGTCGAGATTGATTCAACCTTATTTTAATACCTGCTGCAATAAACATCAACACTGGGGAGACAAAGGCGGCCGGGCGTGGTGCTTGCCATCAACCACCTCGTATTGCCATTCCGGCCTTAACAGCACTTGCCCACCCAACACTCTCTTAAGGCCATACGGGGAGAGATACGGCATGTGTTTGTGTGATGGAAGGGTGTGTGCCGAATTGAATGTGCGCGCGTGTGATTTTGTGTGTGCGTGTAACGGCGCGTATGATGATGTGATGGATTGCGCACGTGTGCGCTAGCGACGGGGCGTAGGTGCTGGAATGTGTACGTGCTAGACGACTGTGTGCGCGAGACGAAATATATCTTAAACAGCGCTCGGTCCTCCCCGATGAGACCAAAGGAGGTGGGGGCTTTCCTTTGTTGTGGGTACGTCCGTACATGATCGAGTGCAAGCTGAAACGCCAGTGCAGTGCGCGCGCGATTGAGGGTGCACGTAGATTATTTTTGCACGCTTCCATGACTGTGCAATCGCCACTGCATGTTTGCAGAACGTGTGCAGCATTTGTGCCTGCCTATGGTTGCACGTTTTGTGTTTGGCAAGTGGTGTGCGTGTGGCAATGTTTATTAGGTGGTTGCTACCAACAAAATGCCGTGGCCTTTAAAGTTATACCGGGAATTCTTGGATTTGTAAATTGGTGGCAGAGTCTGCGCAAGGAGGAACCACAGAGAAGTGGGAAGTCAGTCGCTCGATGAGACGGCGCCAACAATTGCCAAAGCTCTCGGGTCCTCGATATATATTAAGGTGCTGTGGGCCAATTAACGAGTGTTTTATTTGTGGGAAGAACCAGGACCTGGAGAAAACCAACGCGTTCAAAGGGGGGAAACGCTATCCCAGAGGCGGAACAGGTGGGTCCACTGTTGCTTAACCTCATTCTCCTCGACGCCAACGGAAGTTTAGCAACATTTTTTTCGATCCACCAACCATCGCCTCCAGTGGGCGCACCGGTGGCTAGATGTGAACTACCTCGCCTGGTATGCAGGAGCTCGTGGGTTTGTTCCCGACCCGCTGTATATTTGGAGTTTGCATGTCTTGGTGGTCGCGTGGAATTTTCTCCGGGTCCTGCGGGTTTTCCTTCCACATGTAGACTCAACATGCGTTTAGAGTATTTTACTGTTATACATTTCCACGTAAGCCATTTCGTTGACCTATCATTTGTGGCCAGGTGGCTTCTGAAAAAAAGCTATATAACTAAGTGGGCCTTAGCTATCAAAATAAAAAGTTATAGTTCATGCATTGCAGACCATGTGCATAATAGTAACCACCACTGGTTGGCATCTGTAGGGATATTTCCAATGTTGTGATTAATGTGTATATATATTTTCATTTTAAGGCCACAGTGTTTACAAATGTGTTGAGTATTTGTAAATCTTGCTTGCTGCACCACTGCCAATCCAGCAGCATCACAAACTAGTTACTAACGTCACTTACGCACTTTTCCCGATAAAAGTGGCTTCACGTGGCATCGGATCACATCACTATTGTTCGCAGACTAGAATATGAAGTCGATCCAAAATATATACGAAATGGTCCTTAGAAGTCGAAAACTGATTCTTAGTATCCAGGCCTGTTGCGTATTAACATCGGTATTGAGACCCGGGCAGCTGTCTGCAGTGTAGAGCTGGGTGAAAACGTCTGTGTTTGGCTTAGCATGCGTGCCAGCAGCCACAGGGGCCTCAGACTTGCTGCACAGATATCAGTTATTGTTGAGCGGGAAAAAAGTTAAAACAATAACAAATTAAAGCCATGGGAAAAATACAAGACACGTGTAATTGTTATACTTGAAATTCACTGCACATGTATACGCATGTGTATTCACGTGTGTACAAAGACCCCCCGTATAGCCTAAACAGACTGTCCGGGCAAGTGCTGTGAACGAGCACAGATGAAGGCCGGCATGGCACACGAGGTGGTGGGTGGCCAAAAACCATGGCCGGCCGCCTTTCTCTCCCAAGTGGAGATCTTTAAAGTCGACCTAGGGTTGGCGGCTCAGGACCGGTTCAAATATTCACCAATGGTATCAGCCGTGAGCGGGACTAATTCGGGTCGTTGGGTTCATAGTGCAGTAAGCTACCTGCTACACTACCCGCTCCACGTGTGTACGCACGCGTAGACCACGGGACGCCAAACATGCACATATGGTGTGCACGCGCAGTGCAAGGGTGGTGTGCGTGTTAAGTGTGTGATGTTTTTGATACCGCGGCCACCTATACATCAGGGCGTCTCAGAGCACTTTGCATCACATCTCATCTCAATACATTTGAAAGGGCACTCCCAGTGACAGCCATCCCTGTGTGGCACAAGGCGCGATTATTGCCGTGTAATTTGTCAAGCGTCTTTGAGACATTTGCACACACACTGTGTAAGTGTAGGAGACAGGATACGATACCACGTATGTGCATGTGTTTGTGCTACAGTGGTTAGCACATTACCCTACGAACCCTGGCGACCCGTTTACAATTCCTAGCCACGGTCAACATCAGTGGCAAATGTCTGATTTGGTCCTAAGCCTCCCCGAGGTGGCATCAAACACGAGTACCTGCTGTGGTGTGTAAACATTAGCACCGAGTAGAAAAAAAAGCGGTGGGGGTGCGGGACTGGCCACACCACGCAACGACGGCCTGAGTCGGCACCCGCTAACAACATTTGCCACAACAGTTTGTAAAAGGTAAATGGTGTATTTTTTTTATTTGTCTTGGTTTTGCACATACACGTTTGTCTGTGTATGAGAGTGTATGCGAGTATATGCGTGGATATGTGCGTGGCTGTCTACATACAAGTGTATCTGCGTGTGATGCGGTGTATGTGCATGCGAGATTGTCTGCATATATACACGTGTGTATGCCTCTGTGTATTATATACGTGTGCGCGCGTGTGTGCGTGTTTATTTTTTGAATCTCTGCAGGGCCCCCCCCTTGGCCTCCGTCTCGTTGCTTTGTATCTTCTCTTTCTGTTTTTTCTGCTTTTCTTCCATAGAAGCCTTGATCGTCTCCTAAGGGGCAGCGTTCAAACAAAATTTTTAAATAAATAAGCAAAGGCTAGAGTTACAGTGTGTGAACGCAGCAACGCACACACGGCAATTATTTCCAAGGGAACACACGTTATCAGAGCCGCGAGGGTGAGTGTGATTGAGTGGGTTGGGTGAGTGAGTTGCTGAATGCGTGTGAGTGTCTAAGTGAGGGTTGCTGTCTGGAGGAGTGAGTGGCTGGGTGAGAGTGTGAGTGGCTCAGTGAAGTTGCGAGTGCGTCATTTTGTGAGTAGCTGGGTGACTGTGAGTGACTGGGTGAGGGAGTGAGTGGCTGGGCGAGGCTGTTAGTAGCTGGGTGAGTGAGTGGCTGGGTGAGAGTGAGTGACTGAGTGACTGAGTGACTGAGTGAGGGTGTGAGTGGCTGGGTGAGTGTGAGTGACTGAGTGACTGTGAGTGACTGTGAGTGACTGTGAGTGACTGGGTGAGGGAGTGAGTGGCTGAGCGAGGCTGTTAGTAGCTGGGTGAGTGGCTGGGTGAGAATGTGAGTTACTCGGTGAGGATGTGCGTGGCTGAGCGAGGCTGTGTGATCGTTACCCGTTTCTGTGTCCCCGCCACGATGCGTTTCCGAAGCTCGCGGTTGGCGGTGGAGCTGCGGCCCTTGGTGCGGAACCTCGGCTCAAACTTCTTGGGAGCTTTTGGGTCGAAACCCTGCACAGATAAGCACACGGGGCCAGGTGAGCACGCAACAACAACCGCCGTTCACCTACTAAGCTGGCGTTGACGTCACCGCGGCTCATGTGCTATGCTAGGTGCACTTTGAGGCCACGTGAAGGCCCGCTGGCAGGTCACAGAATAGACCCAGGTGCCATGGATTGACTGACTGAGACGACTAGCTGCCCGTTGCTCTGCTCATTGTTGGTGAGCACACAAAGACAAAGATCCCCTGTATAGCCTTGACAGACTGTTGGGGCAAGTGCTGTTAGCGAGTACCTTGAAGGCTCGCACAGCACACGAGGGGGTGGGTGGCCAGCACCACACCCGTCCGCCTGTCTCCCCAGTGGGTTTACACACCGCATCAGTAACTCATTTGAGGCCAAGTCGACCTAGGGTAAGCCCAGGCCCAGTTCAAACATTAGCAGATTGTTACTGGTAGGAACCTCCTGCTTCCACCAGCCCACTGGGGATTATTGTGTCCGTCCATCCGTCGTGCATCCAAAAATGGGAGGGGTGGGGCTGGGAGGGGTGGGGCTGGGTGGGGCTGGGTGGGGCTGGGTGGAGAGGGGCTGGGTGGGGAGGGGCTGGGTGGGGGGTGGGGCTGGGTGGGGAGGGGCTGGTCACCCCGTGGTGCCCTTATAAAACTCAACGTTTAATCTACTCACGCCGGCTTGTGCCCGCCCTCACGGTCGGGCATATTTGCGGAATACACCACGCCGCCGTTGACCCTGGCCATTGACCCGAGCAACCCAACGTTCCTACCAGTTCCCTCCGCAGGAATGTGTTATTGGTCATGAGTGGGAATTGAACTAGCGTCGCCGGGTTCGTAGCGTAGTGTGCCAATCACTACACGACCATTTACCACACAAAAACATACAACAAATATGTACACACAAGCAACTTACAAACACAGAAAAGACAAACATGTAACACTGATATACAATGCACACAAACACCCAATACGCACACAAACACACAGAACACACCTCCATGGAAACAAAAGCACACACAAATACACATACATAAAGCATACACAGCACATTCATACAGCACAAAGACAAAGATCCCCATTTGGGGCAAGTGCTGTAATCGAGCACTTATGAAAGCCGGCAAAGCAGACTAGAGGGTGGGTAACCAGCACCACATCTGGTGGTAATGTTTACACACCAACTAGATACTGATCTGAGGCTGAGTCGACCTAGGGGGGGGGCTAGGACCAGTTCAGATAATCATCACTGGTGTTGGCTGTGAGCGGGAATCAAACTTGGGTCGCCGGGTTCATAGCGCAGCACGCTAACCGCTACACTACCCACTACCGGTCCCCGCATCGCGCGCACACACAAAAGAAACACAGCAAATCTGCACGCAATGTTATAAACATAGAAATACAACCGACGGCCTTCACAGGGTATATTATCACGCCGCTGCAAATATTTATAGAGTTGAAGACATCAAGCCAAACGAAAAAAACACAACCATTCTTTTTAACCGATCAATAGACACTTATTTAACTCGCACATCCTGTTATAACTAGTCCTGTCAGCGAGCACCTATTCAAGACCGACAAGGGCATACAATGGGAAATTGTGACCAGGGCTGCTCTAAAACCACCTTTGTCTCCCCCATTGTTGACCACCTCCTCAATGCACTGGGCTTCTAATTTTAGGCTCGGTCAAACGAGCGGCAAATCAGGACCACACTTGACGAACCCTTCGCTCACGATGCGCACAGGCCACGGGTAGATTAGCACGCGTGTTGAGTCACGTGCGCGTACAGCCCTCGTGTCAATCCACTGCTGGATGAGTGCCTTCCCCATGAAGTGCTTGATCACAATACGCTGGTCAGCGTGGGATTGGTGGTGGTAGATGCGAGAGAACAGTCGAACCCCTCTTAATGACCACCCTCTGCTAACGACTAATCGCTTAACGACAGGTCTCCATAGAGCCTGATGTGGTCGCTTACAGACCATTCCCCTGTTAACAACGGGCGTATGTAGGGACATTAAATATTAATTAATGCATTAATTAACCATGTTTCTTTTAATATTATGTGTTTATAATGTTGTTAGTATTTTTATGTATTAATATACATTGCTTAAATATCACAAAGTAAAGTTTTTTGGGTGAAAAAGTGTAACTCTCAATGCTATCAGAACGAATTAAGCCTTTAGCGTGCATTTCCTAGACTCGCTTAACGACAAAATCACTTAACGACCGGTTTCGTGGAACCAATTATCGTCGTTGAGAGGGGTTCTACTGTACAACAACGGAGTTTGCTGTGCTGCCCTCCGCTGCCCAGCCCGTAGCCTCACAGAACATAACATTTGTTATGCATGGTGGTCACCCATCCCAGCACTACTCAAACCTGCATAGCAGCCGGGACCTTGATGATATCGAAGCGCGTTCCGAACGATTTTGTCACAAGCCGATATGCGCACCCAATTGCACATGTCAGACGTCACAGTGCACCACCGTGATGTTTGACGGGTAAGTTTAGTTCTCTACATGGCGTCGTCTCACAGTCGTTGAGAAATAACAGTCAAGCTTGGCACGTAGCAGCCAGGCGGTGAGTCGCTGCTACCATCGAACAAATTGCGTGTGATAATTGTTTTTTTACCCTTTTATCTGGCAACAAAACTGACACCTTTTTTTACAAGGAGTCATGTTTGCATTGACCACAATACCTGCGGTCGGAATGCAAACAAAAAACACAACTCTGATAATGTATGCACTGTCCTTGAAGTTGATTGGTCCACACCCGAGACAACTTTTCTTAGAGCCTAGTCTCACATGGTGTTGGACCAGATGACGCCAAAAGGCGCACAACTCCCCGAGCTCTCATACTCTGATGGTGCGTTGTCTTTGAGTTGTGCGCCTTTTGGCGTCATCTGGTCCAACACCATGTGAGACTAGGCTCTAAGAAAAGTTGTCTCGGGTGTGGACCAATCAATTTCAAGGACAGTGCATACATTATCAGAGTTGTGTTTTTTATTTGCATTCCGACCGCAGGTACTGTGGTCATTGCAAACATGACTCCTCGTAAAAAAGGTGTCAGTTTTGTTGCCAGATAAAAAGGTAAAAAACTAATGATCATACTTTTCTACTGGCAAATGAGGTTCCAATGGTGTAAATGCTTACCCCGAGCTCTCATACTCTGACGGTGCATTGTCTTTAAGTTGTGCGCATTTTGGCGTCATCTGGTCCAACACCATGTGAGACTAGGCTCTAAGAAAAGTTGTCTCGGGTGTGGACCAATCAATTTCAAGGACAGTGCATACATTATCAGAGTTGTGTTTTTTGTTTGCATTCCGACTGCAGGTATTGTGGTCTATGCAAAATGACTCCTTGTAAAAAGGTGTCAGTTTTGTTGCCAGATAGAAGGGTAAAAAACCAATTATCATATTTTGCTGCTGGCAAAAGAGGTTCCAACGGTGTAAATTTGTGTGCGATCCACCAACCCTTGCTGCCTTCACAGCGCTAGATTACAGGTCACGTGCGTAGCCACCACTGCGTGGCAGGAGGATCATGGAAATAAATTAGAAATGCACACAAAGTCCGATTATCCATGGACAATAAACATTTTTGATTGTCCATTGGCTTTAGGGCCTTTCGGACCAATGTACGTTCTATAATGTTTCCGTTTTGGCGCTGAACAAAAGGGGCCCCATTGTGAGCTATGGAGTGCTCTCACCGAAAACAGGCCAGAGAGTTTGCGTGCATAAACAAATTCTGTGGGACAACACTTGTTTAGAAGGCCTGTACAGACCCCGACGTTCAAAAACATAAACAAACGCATGAACACATCGTCATGTGTCGTGTTGTGGCATGTTGTCGTGTTGTCATGTGGCATGTTGTGGCATGTTGTTGTGTTGTGGCGTGTTGTGCACTCACCAGCCGCTGCACTCTTTCCGCGTACTTCGTTTCGAAGGAGGCCGTGTCCACCTTGCTCAGCATGGCCGGGTCCAGCGTGATGAGCTCCGGCTGAATCTGCACTCGGCATGCCAAACGCAAACCAATTAGCAAGGTTGGCTATGTACTGTGCGAACGAAGTTCAGCATACGTACATGCATGCATACAGGGGGAACGGCTGAATCTGCACTCGACTGAATCTGCACAGCACATACATTCACTGCACATACGTGGGGAATAGCTGAAGCTGCACACGGCAGACAAAACACAACCGATTTGCACGGTTGGCTATATACAGTGCGAAAAAAGTTCAACATACACACACATATATGGGGAGTAATGCTCGGGGGGACAGGCAAACATCGACATCCCCGTGTGGTGAGTGGAAGGACCGGAGACACCCGGTGGGGTCAGGGACAAGCCTGGAAAATCCCAGTGGCGAGGGGTAGAACTGGGAGAATCTCAGGGTGGTGAGGGGCAAGCCTTGGAGAATCTCAGGGTTGTGAGGGGTATGACTGGAGACACACGGTGTGGTGAGGGGTAAGTCTGGAGAATCTCAGAGTGGTGAGGGGTAAAGCAAAGCTAAGTATACGTAGTGGACGGTTGCATAAAACACCTGGGGTGGAATACTCCATTCTTTTGTTTTTTAAACAAAAGAATACGCCAAAGGTGCATGCCTGCAATTGCTTGTTCACACCACCGCTGGAGGAAGGGCGTCCACGAGTGAACTCTAAGAGGGTATTTGGTCTACTCTTCCACACTGACCAAACGTGTTGGAAGAGGTGGCGAGTACCCACACTTTACCCCACCGCGCACGTCCTGCAAATCGACTCGCTGCATTGTAGCCATCTACACCGTTGGGTGGACAAATGTGGGTGGGTTGACACTTGGGAGAGACAGATTGAAACGGTCTTGAGCAGAGGAGGAGAGGGAGGTCTTAGGCCAGGACTGGAAGGGGGACAGTTGGCAGTGTGAAGGGAAAACGGATGTTCAGTGCAGTCAGCCTCTGGCCCATTGGGACAGCTCACTCAGTCAAGCCACGTGCACATGCACACATGCCGCACGCATGTGCGCAGGCTTCTACCAATGCGCCTGTGCTTCTCTTTAAAATATAAATACAACGGCTCTCGAGTTACCAATAACAGCAAAAACGAAGTCACTTCCTACCACGTGTACACACAGACTCTCGGCGGTACAGCATGATAGATCATCGTCAGCCATGATCTATCCTACTGATAGATGAAGGTCTCTGCAAGCCGTTGCCCTCTCACATTGCGCAGGAGCTAGATGGACTGTTGCATTTCCTTCCAGTATCACAGATGCCTCATCACCACCATGTACGTAGGTATTCCCTTGCTCCCTACCCATTGCAACCTATTCTTCCTGCCACATTCTATTCAACAACCTCCAAGTTGCTTATCCTATCCTGCCATTAATATTCCATGGGGCGCCATGATAGCAAGATGTTAACTACCTTGCCTGGTATACATGAGGTCGTGGGTTCGATCCCAACCCTAACGCCCGTATATTTGGAGTTTGCATGGTCTCCCCAATCGTCATGTGGATTTTTATCCGGGTCCTTCGGTTTTTCCCTCCGCATTTAGAAACATGTGTTTAGAGTATTTGCCTACGATAAATTTCCACACAATAAGCCATTTCGTTGCGCTATCATTTGTGACCCGGTCACTTCTGAAAAATCAGCTCTATATATAAATGGGCCTGGTAAAATAAAAATAGTATGAGTAGTAGTGGTACTATTATCCCTGCCATGCGCTTATACTAACAGGATGAAATAATTGTGTCATAGTGTCTCTCCGTGAAAGCTTCGTGACGTTGCTCTAACAAGGCGAGAGCAGAACTCTTCCATAGCGAGCTCGCTGCATGCAGCAAACACGGTCGGGTGTCGGGTGGCCGCGTGGAGGGGATACGTGCCCAGCTTCGGCCGGAGCGGGGACTTCGCGCCAACGGAAAAGTACGCCGCCGATAAGGCGGGACGCAATCCCCCCCCCCCGCCCTTCAAATGGGCCGCCGGCGGGGGGGGGGGGCACAAGCGTGATAAGCGAAGGGGATCACGTAGTTGCGGTCAGCGCAGCTCTTACGACGCAGATAGAGCTAGCGCCTAGCCCGTCAAAACATCTCTGTTCGCAGAGAGTGCCTTCGAACGTTATCGCGACCTCACTCGGGCTTGCTGTGGAGCGATGGAACGTGGCTGTCGTCACCGCGTCGTGCAGTGAAATGTCAGCAGCAGTCACCGAAAATAGCTTCGTTAAGTTTGCAGCCCCTTGTCAAGCCACTGCTGGATGACGACCGGCGCTGCAGTGGCGAGTGTTAACTACCTCGCCTGGTATGCAAGAGGTCGTGGGTTTGATCTTGACCCAGATGCCTGTATATTTGGATTTTGCATTTCTCTCTCCCTGTGGTCACGTAGATTTTTTGCCGGGTCCTCCGGTTTTTCCCTCCACATTTAGAATCGACATCACGCGTTTAGAGTATTTGGCTGTTACTATACATTTCCACGTGATAAACCACTTAGTTGAGCTATTTCTTGTGGACCGGTCGCTTCTGAAAAATATCTACATAGCTCAGTGGGCCTTACCTGGTAAATTTTAGTTTTAAGTTTCGTGCCATGTTGGTCACGAATGAAGGTTGTTTGAACATTCTTCGCCACACTTGTTAGTGCAGGCTGGCGAAGGGGGTGATCCTGGGCCCGGCTTAAATATCACTCATCACTGATGTTAGCTGTGGCTGGGAAGTAAACTCACGTGGCCGGATTGACAGTGCACTGTGCTCACCACTGTGCCAGCACCTCACTGCTCGGGACCACAACAATAGTAATAATAATTGTATGTCATAGAAAACTTTCTACAAAAATGTGTTTAATGTATTGATAAATAGCATCGTCTTTCAGCCGACGTGCCTTTAAGAGAGGCGGTCCATTGCACAGGCGACACGGATGCAATTCGCTCTCTTTATGGAGTCATGCCCAGTTACAGACTGACATGGGATGTATAAAGTAACCTCAGAAAACCTAAGGGGGGCCCCTGAGTCGCAGTCATCATAATAAGAATAAGTGATTTTAACAAGGGTACACGTTCGTGCATAAAATACGTTTATATGTTTTCCAAAGTTCACAATCTCTAACTGCACAACTTAATAGGGCCTTCGCTTCCCCGGTAAGCAAGTTGACACAAAGCAACAAGTACCCATTTCATGGCAAGTCTACTGCGGGCTCGTCGCTGCCAGGGCTGGACACCAATTGAAAGTGTTGCGCAGGGCCGGGGAACTCGATTCTGGGTTGGTGGATTCATAGCCTGGCGGTGCTCGCATATCCCCACAAGCGCGCCAAAACAGCCACGTTCTTGCAAGTACATTACGGATTCTTCGGTGCGAGACGGAGATTAACTCAGAAGTTTCAGGGAAAACGTTGTCACCACCACACCTCTCCATCACTTCCTTTCCGCCCGTATCGCAATCGAGATTCAACCGAGTTCTGCTATCACGGTCTCAGGGTCACCATCTGGTGGCGACGGTGAGAATCTAGCGACCTCTGGACGCCACTCAAAGAGCCTGCGTGAGTAACTTTCCCTCCTCTATCCTGCGTACGAGTCCCACCCATCACAATCTTCACTCGCCGATTAAGTATATGGTACTTTCACCGCTACGTTCTATTCAAACATCCGAATTGCTTAAATGATCCTGGCGCAGAGTTGCTAGCATCCCATGCATTCAGAAGTTGTACGTCTCTTCTCTCGTTGCTTAGTCTCACTCTCTCCGCAGGGGTCACGCCTGCTTCACTCAGGCCCTAACGCTCAAGATGATCTCTGCTCTTCTGAGTGATTTGTGCGGTCCATTAAAAAATACTTGGCCTGCGAGTGCAATCCGCCTGTTGACCTCTCTTCACAATCTCCCTCCGCATGTTGGACAGAATCACTACCGAATCACAAAAACTTCTGTAGAACCCCTCCACATCCCTCTCTTCTCACTGACACCGCACCTCCAATTAGCCCCCACATCTCTGATTAGCACGGTTGGTTACGTACGGTGTGAAACATGTTCAACATACATACATATTATTATAATGCAGGTTTACCCAGGAAAGCATCATTGAGTCTCAATAGTCTCTTTAGGAGGGTCCTGCCAAATTTTCGCAATAGGGGGCAATGCTACTGGTGTGCGCGTGTGTGTCTCATCCCAATCCAGTCGTTTTCAGGTATTGGAATGTTTGGCCAATAGCATTTACATTGCACTTGTTTTCTTTAGCTATGGGAGGAAACTGGAGCGTGGAGGAAACCCATTGCAGAACAGGAGTAGAGAACACACACTCCACAAAGAAAGGCGCCAGAGTTGACAATCAAACTCAGGCCCTGCTTGCTGTGAGGCACAAGTGGTGTGCCACCCTGCTGCGAGAAAGCCATCCCTCATCACCGCCATCGACAAAGCTTTCGGAAAGTTCAACGTAAAGCTGCTGCTGCAGAGTCTGGCCCTGTTGACTCGGAGCAACGCGCCCATTGTGCCTGCCTCCCCCAATGCATGTCGCGCGCCGCGGACGAGCTGGAGAGCTCAACAAAAACACGCTGATAAAGTGAAACCAGCCACTCTAACGGGACACTGCGCTTCCTGCTCGCCGGCGGTTTTGTTGAAATCTCCGAGTCCCTTGAACAGGCGCGATTAGCGGACGGCCTCTGGAGCACATGCAGCGCCAACAATAATCCCGTCGAGCACGGCCCGCAAACGGGAACAACGCTATCGCATCCTTCCCGGAGAAATCATCGCGCTCCTCAGCACCACCAGTCTGCCAACGCGACACTTCCTCCATCACGAGGGGCGAGATTCGCTCACTGCCTGAGCAACCGTGTGGACAGAACCAGGCCCAGCTGGTCCACCACCTTTGTCTTCCCAGCGCTGATTTGGTGGCGCCACGGTGGTGAGATGTTAACTATCTCGCCTGGTATACAGGAGGTCGTGAGTTCGATCCCGACCCTGACGCCTGTATATTTGGAGTTTATATGTTATCACTGTGGTCGCGTTGATTTTTCTCTCCATACTGTATTTGGCTACTGCTATAAATTTCCACGTGATAAGCCACTTCGTTGAGCTATCATTTGTGACCAGGTCACTTGTGAAAAAAACACCTCTATATCTCAGTGGGCCTTACCTGGTAAAATAAAATCTAGTATGAGTAGTTTACTTTTATGTTCACTACCATATGTTCACTACCATCTGTGCAAGGTGCTTATTTAAGGATAAGTCAACCTCGGCGAGCTCTCTGTGCAAAACCGCCGTACCGCCGCTCCCCACGCAGTGTGCAGAGGTGTGTGTCGTCTGCGTTTTATACGCGTACATGTGTTTGTGCAGGTGTGTGTGTGTGCATATGTGTATGTACGTATACACACGCTTGTGTGTTTAGCCACCCGATGCTTACAACAATGAGCAAGAGCGCCGGGTGACAAAAACACGGCGAGTTGGCATGGTGGGGAATGCAGGTGATGCATCTGCTAGTGATATCGTTTAACACGCAACATCTGGATCTGCCCCGTGACCTTGTGCCAGCGAGGCTTTGTCCACTTCGCGTGGCTTTAAAGTGCACTAAACTTGGCCCAATTGCCATGAAGACATAGCCACCACCCCATTGGCTGTTGCACTTCTTCAGTGAAGGAATAGAAAAAGTACGCAAACTCTGTCCTGAAGCCCTCTCGTGGCAAGCAGACCTCGACATTGGAATTTAGCTCCTGTTGTGGGGCAGAGACACGGCCCAGCGGTAGCATGTTTGTCACTTGCAGCGGACCGCTCGATTATTACTGCGGGGGTATTAACCATAACAACACTGCAGGTGCTCTTCTTGGTTCTTTCGGTAAAGTCACGTAGAAGGGAAATAATAAAATAATAAAAATAAAACATAATAAAATAAAATTCTCACGTCTGAAAAACAGCGTCGCTATTTTTCAGACAGCTCTGTTCTTCACCGGAAGACGGCTGCTTGTGTTGTGGCCGAAACATCGTGAGAATTTTATTTTATGTTTCATTTTTATCATTTGATTATTTCCTTATACGTGACATTTTCCGAAAGAACCAAGAAGATGAATCCCTGCAGTCACGAAAGCTTTAAATAGAAAAAACTGCATGTGCTGTTTGCTTCGCAGTGGACATTAAAGATCCCGTGACAGTGTTCACAAGAGTAGTGTGCCGAAGTTGGGGTAAAATATCTTCCATGAGTTAATTAATTGAATTTCACACAGCGACAATCATTGACCCCGACTGGCAGACTAACCACCCCAGGTGACTCTTACACACAAGCCTCATCCTGGTCTTTTGAGTTCTCACCTGGTTGAAACAAAACACTATTCAACCTTGTTGTATGCAAGACTGCGTACCCTGTGCGTGTGTGCGTGTGTGCGTGTGTGCTTTACCTTCTCCAGCAAAGCCTTCACCTCCCACTCTTGCCTCTGTTTCTTGCTGCGCAGAGGATTGGCCTCCATCGCGTCGAAGTTGGGCTCACCCGCTCCTGCACGCCGCACGCAAACACAATTACCATCAGCGGGCACCCATTAAGGCCGGAGAGAAGTTACGGAGGCTGGCTTGACGGACACACGGCCAATCGCGTCTCCCGAGTGCGAATAATGATGAGGAAACACCACGCCGGGTAGTCATTTAAGGCTGAGATGACCTAGGGCAGCCACAGGCCACTGGCGATGTGCGTGGCCAGGTATAGCCCTTGAGCCCAGACCAGATATTGCTCTTGTCGGTACCACCAGAGGTGACGTAACTTTTGAAGATCCAATTTCTACGCGACTAATAATAGTGAATTTTGTGGGAACCATTTGAAATAAATGGGTCAACATATAATTCAGCCATATTAGCCAAATCAATCAATCTGTGCGACAAGAGTTTTGCTACCTTAAGTGGTGACGAATTAAGGTCTGGCCCATGGACTAGCACTGAACCTGACAGGTACGGGTTTACAATGCCGTGCACTAACCCACCTCTGATTAGTACGGTTGGCTACGTACGGTGTGAAAGAGGTTCAACATACGCACTTTACTCCAGCGATCCCCCATAGACATGCGTGTATGCACATACACGATACTTCAGAGGGGGCCGGTGAAGATGCTGTAGCATAGCACAACAATGTATGCACTGTAACCTAGGCCTAGGGCTACACCCCAAGCACCTGCTCAGTCATCGGAGGTCAGATTCATGAACCCGCCCCAACAACACCTTGTTACCATTAACTGAAGGTGACTCTGGATGACCAGGGAAACCTACCGGGCACCAGGAGGCTCGTGAAGCCATTCCCATGGCCGAGACCAAGTACGTCTTCGTAGGGGCAAAACTTGAGCGAGTGAGCGTGGTGAGGAGAGACGTGCGTCAGGTAGGGCCGGCCCACACCAAGGTGCGTGTCCTTGTAGACCTGCAAAGACAAAGATCCCCCGTACAGCCTGACACAGGCCAGTTGGGACAAGTGCTGCGAGCACCTATTTAGGCCGGCAATGCACACAACGAGGGGGGGGGGTGTGTGGCAGAGCACCGCTCCCGGCTGCCTTTGTCTCCCTAGTCCTGTTTTATACACTGCATCAAGTACTAATTCACAGGCTCAGTCAACCTATGGGTGGCCCAGGTCCAGTTCAGATGTTAGTCATTGATCTTTGCTATCTAACATTGGCTATTAGGTTTTGAGCACAGCACGCTAACCACTGCACCACCACTCAACCCAAATACAGCTGCTCAGACACAGACGCAAACAATTTAGGAGACGAAAGTGGACCGCACCAAGCGTCACTGACAGCACCAGTGTGCTGTCAACGGGTTCCTTCACAAAGCATCTAGTGCCCCCTTGTGATAAGATTGGTTCAGATCATTCACCACTCATGCAAGCCACTGCTCGTAATCCAACTGAGGCCTCCGGGTTAATAGCACAGTGCGTTAACTACAAAACCACCACTTCACGCACAAAGACAAAGATCCCCTGTCTAGCCTTAACAGACTGTTGGGGTTAAGTGCTATTAGTGAGCACTTATACCCATTGCACAAGCACACGTGCACACGGGCGGAGGGGGCGAGCGAACGGGAATGGACGCACGCGCACCTGTACAACGTTGCCGCAGGTGGCGGCCAGCAGTGAGCGGTGGCTGAAGTCCAGGTTGGAGGCGCCCGAGCTGAGGACGTACGAGTGCAGAGGCCTGAAAGTGCGCACGTCCCACACTCGCAGCTTGTGGTCCAGCCCCGACGTCGCCATGTACCTGGGAACGGCACAGGGAGGGGGATGGGTACCTTTTCTAAACTGAGCGATATATGTATGTTGATCTTCTTTCGCACTGTACGTAGCCAACCTTGCTAATCGGAGATGTGGGGAGTGGTGGTGCAGCGGTTAGCGTGCTGCGCTACGAACCCAGCAGGCAGAGTTCGATTCCCGCTCACGGCCACCAACACCCGTGACGATTATCTGAATTGGTCCTAGGCCTCCCCTAGGTCGACTCAGCCTCAAATGAGTACCTGGTGTGGTGTATAAATATCACCTCCGGGGAAACAAAGGCGGCCGGGTGTGGTACTGACCAGCCACCCCCTCATGTGCCATGCCAGCCTTCATAGGTGCTGCTCGCTAACAGCACTCGCCCCAACAGTTCGCTAAGGCTATTTTGGGGATCTTTGTGTTTGCGTGCGTGCGTGCATACGTACGTGCCGGTGCGTTCCACGGCGATGGAGCGCACGGCTCCACGGTGGCACATCATCTTGACGAGCGGCTCCTTCATCGTGGGGCTCCACATAGTCACGTAGCCTGCGACCACACCGGCAACAGCGCCGTCAGCACACGGGAGGCAGGGGGCCCCGTGGAGACACGGCACACGCCCCTCACGCGCCTCGCCCCAATGGAGGGGACTTGGCCAAACATCCCGATGTAGAAACGCAGAGCTTGGGCAACTGTTGGTGGCGACGGTGGTGGCTGCGTTTCCGCTCGAGTGTGCGATATGCCACGCCTCTGTATATTCTAAGGAAATCTGGGCAGCGTGTTCCAAGTTTGTAACCGTAATTTGAAAGCAATAAACGTCGTCAGAAGACATGTAAACATGTATGGCCCTCGTGCCATTCCACTGCTGGATGAGGACGTGTCCATGCCGTGCAGGTCATGGGGGTTATTTGACCAGACCTCACCACGCAGGTTGAAGGTGGTGAGTGAAGCTATTGGGAGCATAGGACAGTACAACAATGATTTTGTTGCACTATCCTCTGCTCTGCACCACTTAATGGTTTAAAAAAGAGGGAATGGTCTTGACCAATGCCAGAATAATGGAACGTTTAGAGCCATGCGCCTATTCGGTTTCTGGACCAGTGTTTTCCCGCTGCATTTGTTTAATAAGGCAAACTCCGGGCTGCTTTTTACTTCCATGGTACTTATCGGCAGTGTGCGGTGTCCTGGTCAGTGTGGTGTGGTGGTGAGCGTGCAGTGTGGTGCTAAGAGTGCGGTGTGGTGTTGAGCGTGTGGTGTGGTAGTGCCCATGTCGTGTGTGGTGAGGGTGAGTGCGGTGTGCTGGTGACCCCTTGTGGTGTGGTAGTGCCCGTGTAGTGTGTGGTGATCAAGTGGTGTGCTGGTGAGTGTGCGGTGTGGTGGTGAGCACGTGGTGTGCTGGTGAGCGTGGGAGGTATGCGGTGAGCGTACGGTGTGGTTTGTGAGCGTGTGGTTTGTGAGCGTGTGGTGTGGTTTGTGAGCGTGTGGTGTGGTTTGTGAGCGTGTGGTGTGGTTTGTGAGCGTGTGGTGAGGTTTGTGAGCGTGTGGTGTGGTTTGTGAGCGTGTGGTGTGGTTTGTGAGCGTGTGGTGTGGTTTGTGAGCGTGTGGTGTGGTTTGTGAGCGTGTGGTGTGGTTTGTGAGCGTGTGGTGTGGTTTGTGAGCGTGTGGTGAGGTTTGTGAGCGTGTGGTGAGGTTTGTGAGCGTGTGGCTGCACCATTGTGGTGACCCAGGTTCACGATGGCATTGGATGGGTTCGTGCACATGGCCTGAAGGCTGCCCCCTTTGGTGTTGATCGTCGAGATCTCCTTCCCGATGCTCACGTCCAGGTACTGTAAGTACCCCGTAGAGCTCTGCTCAACACACACCACACAACGAAATGACAAACATCCCAAGTTAAAATGGTAAAGTGCTGTTAGCAAGCACCAATGAAGGCCGACAAGGCATGCAAAGTCGCATGAATGGTAATTTTTAGTTTTTTATATGGTGCCCCATATACCAGGGCATCTCAGGGCACTCGCCATCACATCTCATCTGAATTTGAAAGAGCACCCCCTCAGTGGAAGCTTTCCATGTGGGCACAAGGTGACTGGCCTGCAAACGGGCATTCGTCTGCCAGTAGAGGGCGATTATTGCTGCTGTGTTGAGCGATTTGTGGCATAAACTTAAAATATGGACCTTTTTTATTACCTGCAAATTACTCCATTGGGATTATTATTATTCAATCAATATTGCGTTCAACAAGATACCCACACACCGTGCAAGGTCAAGTCTAGTTTATTTGCTTCAGGAAAGTGTCAAAGGCAAGAGCGGCCTGGGTCGGTGGGTTATTAAGCTTAGAGTGTCAAGCTACAACTTCGAGCGATCACGTCGAGAAGTACAACAGCTTTATCAGGGTCAGCCATTGCTTTGCGTGTCGGGCCACAGGCGTTTTCATAAAAGATCATATTCTTTAGTTGCATGCAAATGGGAGGTGGAACAGGTGACAATGCGTGGTGATGTTTGGGTGCTTGCGTGGATTAACGGTGGCTAGCATGGCCTCGCGTGATGTGATGTTGTATGGCTAGGCGTGGTTTGGTGTAATTTGTAACGTGATTAGTGTGGCGTGGCCTGGCATGGCATAGTGTGGTGGAATGCGGCATGGCATGGCCTAGCACGCCGTGCCTTGGGCATCATACAACTTGGCATGGTATGGATCGGCGTGGCATGCTGTGATTTGGCGCGATGTGGAGTGGCGTGGCACAGTGCGGCATGAGATGGCGTGCTACCGCGGTGGCCAGCAGGAAGTGGTAGGGCAGGAACTCCATGCGGGTGACGTTGTGGAAGCGCTTGAGGCAGTGCAGCTCGATGCCCTGCGAGTCGTACACGTACACCCAGTGCAGCTGAGCCACGGCGAACATCGACTCCGTGTGCAGCCACCTGCACTCCGACGCAGTCACAACAACAGCACGCTCATCACCCGGTGATCCGGAGCGAACGTAGGGAAGGTGCTGTTAGCGAGCACCTCTTAAGGAAAACAACAGCAGCACGATCATCACCCAGGTGCTGCTCGCAATAAACTATTAATGATGGTACAGGAAGGGAGTGGTGTGGCCAGCCCAAGGCCTCTTTATTTTCACAGTGGTGATGTTTACATGTTTGCGCCGGGTATTCATTTCAGACTGAGTTGACCTAGGGGAGGCCCGCGACTGCTGCTGATATAATTTGCGACTGATGTTTCCCCACTGCCGATGCTGCCCATCTGTTTTTTTTTCCAATCCGAAAAGGTGATTTCATTTCAATGTGTGAACGTATAGAGAGTATGGCAGACAACCCAGCATTCACCGGTGTGCATGTTAGATTTAGCTCTAAAATTAATGCGCGTTTAATAACGGCGACGGAGTTATATTTGATCCTGACATGCCACCATCACCACTCCTTTATTGGCACCTAAATCAAAACAATCGCTTGTTAATATGTACACCCAGTTCAGTGGCCTTTATGTGACCAGGAAAGAGCCCAGCGAGACAACAGGAAACTTTACACAAGTGACGCACATGAGCACAGGTGTGAGAGAAAGATGCAATCAAACTTGAGTGAGAATCAGTTTCTTTTATGGGTTAAGACTGGACAGGTATAATAATCTCAAATGAGAGCTGTCAACCCTTCACCACCTGACAAGAGCCACACAACTTGAGCTGCCATGTGGGCAAAATGTGACAATTGATTGAGTTTTTCATAAAAGAATGGTTCTGTTGAAAAATAGAACAAAAATATGTAAATTACACGCTTTTATTTAACTCACTCTGTCTGTTGTCGTATCCTCAAATCTTGTAACTCAATTTAAACCCACTTCCCAATGTTGTATCGACTGCAAACTTGGTATATGTCATACTGGTGACAACACTATATTCTATCATAAAAAAAAAATTACATGTTTCGGCTTGCGTCTAATTGTCCACGCTCAACTGACGTTGGCTGTAAATCACCACGGTGCCTTACGTTATGGCAAGCTTCGGGGCCACTTCCTGGAGTCGTGGAGTTCCGCCATTACTCGTACGGTACATTTCATTAAAGCGTGTTTTTAAAAGTATTTTTAAATATTACTTCTTTTTTTACCATTTAGTTTATTTTTCAACATAACCGGTTGCTGACAAATAAAATAAATTGGCACATTCCCACGTGACACTTTGTTTCATTGGCTCTGTCAGGTGGTGGAGGGTATAGCTGAAAATTGGCATGAAATCTTAACGGTGATGAAGTAAATATGAATGGTAGTGTAGTGGCCAGCGCGCTGTGATACCAACCTGGCAACCCGAGTTTAAATTCCGCTCAGGACCAATAAAAGTGGCGAATATCTGGTCCCTAGGTCAATTAGGTCTACTCAGCCTTAAATGTGTATCCAGTGCTGTGTGTAAAACATCACCACTGGGGAGACACAAGCAGCCGGGCGTGGTGTTGGCCACCCACTCTAATCGTGTGCTGTGCCGGCGGCCTTCATAGGTGCTCGCTAGCAGCACTTGCCCAACCAGTCTGTTGAAGGCTACAGGGGGGAACTTTGTTTGGGCGTGCGAGTGAACGTACTTGATGTCCTTGACCGTCTCCATGACGTTCATCTCGCACATCAGGGACTTGGTGACCCAGTCAAACGCAGCCACGTGGCCCCGTGTACCGCCCAGCAGCAGGTGCCTGGACAACAGCGCAACACAGTTACAATAAAGTACAATACGTTACAGTACAATACGTTACAGTACAATATATTACAATGCAATGTAATATAGTACAATACGTTACAATGCAATATAGAACAATACGTTACAATACAGCACAATACAATATCGTACAATACGTTATAATGTTGCAAATCAATACAATAGGTTATGATTTGATACATTACAATACAATGTTGCAATTCGGTAGATTGCAATACAATAGGTTGCATTTCCATGCAACACGTTAAAATTCGATACAAATCACAATACAATTTACCATGAAATAAGTGTTTTTACAACGTACAATTCAATGCAAAAGTTTACAATACAACATAATACATTACAAAACAACACAAGACATCACGATAAAATATGTTACAATACAGAATAAAATATTCTAAACCAGCAGTAACGAGCGGCTCACTATCAGAAGGTGGTGAGTTCAAAATATGGTTAGGAGTTGACTCAGCCCATCATCCCTCTGAGGTTAATAAAACTAATACCACTTTGTGTGGAAGTCAACAGTGGTTGTTCCATGGGGAAACTCACCCCCATCACAGGAATGTGGAATTTCCACCACAGGCTCAGGGCTATAAACAGGAGATGATCACTGCCTCAATGCTCTTTTGAGCAAGAAATGACTTGAAAATTTTAATACACTCAGTGACATGTTCAGCTGTTCAATCTAGATTCGAAGTTTTCGTGACTGCAGGGATCCATACTTTTTGGTATCCAAAGAGTATGTACAGCTGCTTTGTAAATCCACTGTTGAATAAGGGCCTCCCCACACTGTGCAAGTTGTGGGGGTTATTTAACCATACTTTACAAAGTGAGCCAGCGCGGGTTGGTGAAGGCGGGGATCATAGATGCGGGAGCGTAGGGGTAACAGCAGCGTGCTCACAACTTGACCTCCAAGGTCTGCGAATACAGTCTCATCACCGCCTTCGTCTGGTTTTAGGTCTTCTCCTCTCCCTGGTCACGGGCGTCTGGGTGCCACTCCAATGCCCGTCCCAATAACCTGCCCACCCCCTCCATTCTACACATGTCCGACTGATCACCACCTTTTAATCCCTATTACAATAACTGAAGTGCAATTATCTTTACACGGGGGTGCCTGCGAGTGAATGTTTATATTTACATTGTGTCATTCACGCAATTGCACATCACATTCGCTGAGGAACCACAGACAAGCTGGAAGGCCACCAGGCGGTGAGCTGGTGCCAACAATTGCCCAAGCTCTTCAGATCCTCTATATATTCAGATGTTCATCCAAATAATCAGCGTTTATACATGTGGGAGAAAACCCACGCGTGCAAGGGGGCAACACTATCCCATATATAGAAGGGACAGATGATGCTCGTTCCCATATTGCTGGACCGCCTCCCTCCTGCGAAGCCAGGGTATGGTACCACCTGGAAGCCCACGGGAAGGGAGTTTCACAACATTCTGGCCATCCACCAAACCTCATGCGCAGGAAAGAGAAACGGAGGCATACCGGCCAGTGGCTGTGTAATCCACTCGATAGGGCCCGAACTGGTTCAGGTCCAATTCGAAACTCTGTGAAGGGGAGAGCAGCAGGACACACAGACACGCGTACACCCACACGCACTTAAATGCACATAGAACAAAACAAAGATCCCCTTTGTAGCCTTAATAGATTGTTGGGGCAAGAGGTGTTAGCGAATACCGATGAAGGCCGGCACGGCGCACGAGGGGGTGGGTAGCCAGCACCACGCCCGGCCGCCTTTTTCTCCCTAGTTGCAATGATTACACACCAAACCAGGTACTCATTTGTGGCCGAGTCAACCTTGGGGGGACTAGGACCGGTTCAGATAATCGTCACTAGTCTTGGCAAATCGCCCGATGATGCTAGATGTAATTGCCAGCGAAACACTCACATTGAAAATGTTGTGGATTTACTCTCCAACACATCGGTGGGCTGAAATAGTAACTATTTGGCGTTTTGTTTACGTAACAAATCCCTTACTAATTGGCTGTGTCGGGTGGTGGAGGGTTACGACACATTTATACTTACGCGATATAACCCAAAAACCTTTATTATGAGTAATATTGGTCGCGAAACCCTAGGTGTTAAACTCGGATCAGAGGGTTCATAGTCAAGCGTGCTATCCGCTGCACCGCCGCTCCCCACTATGTGAATACAAGCGCATGCATGCGCACACAAGCAACTCAGTACCTTGCTGGCACTGGTGATGTCCACCGCCTCCTGGATGTCCCTCTGTGTGACGTACGACGTCTCCTCGCCCTCGTCCGGCTCTATGAACCTGTGGACATCATTGCATCTTTATTTATCCTGGAGGAATCCGACAAGGTACGACTCTTTTTAACAGATGTCCACTAGGACATCATTAAGGAATAAAACAGGATTTCTCCACAAATCTGGCTGTCCGCCTGATGATGCTAGTTGTAAATATTGGCATGTTCTGTTTACGGGACAAACCTTACAAATTGGCTGTGTCAAGTGTTGGCGGGTTTAACGACACATTTATATTTACGCGATCTAACCCAAAAAAAAAACTATATTATGGAAGACATCATTGCACCCCACATTCACTGGCCTTCCATAAACACACGGAAGAAATAAGGTAACATTCTGGAATCGAAACTGCCTTACTTTAATTTGTTAGTGAGAGCAATGTTCAATTACCCTGGCCACCTGAGTTCGATGCCCAGTCAATAACAGCAGTGTATACAGGAGTTTGATTCCCAGCCAATGATAACATCACTTGCTATGTGATTTCTTCACCCGGTCATGGCTAACATCAGTAGCGTGTGACAACTGTTTGATATGTTGAAAACACCACCAGTAGCTAGTTCTTATGTATTGGACCCAGGCCTCCCCTATATCTACTGCAAAGATCTTGGGACTTTCTGTGTGTATGTGTGCATGCGTGCTTGTCACAGCAGTCTCTCCAGTTGACAAGCAATCTCTGATCAACTGGAGTGCGATGCTGCAGGGTCCTCACCCTTGCGTTTCAGGCAACAGCAGGTCACACCGTGCCGTCTGCTGGCTCGCTGAGCTCTGCATTCTTGGTAGCGCGCGTCACCAACTCTCGCAACGCCCCGGGCTGCCGTCCTTTCTGCACCACACCGCCCGTGTTAGACACGCCGTGAGTTCACGTGCCACACACATACGTATCTAGTCCACTGCCAAAGCAAACGATGCGTGGCACATAACACTCGACATAAAACACAGTCTGCATTACAGAGCAGCACAACACACGATGCACACACACAGTCTGCGTCACAACAGGAGCACAACACGCGACACACGCACACAGCCAGCGTCACATAGGAGCACAACACGCGACACACGCACACAGCCAGCGTCACATAGGAGCAGAACACATGATGCACGAACACACTGGGTACACGCACCAGTTGAAACTTCTCTCCACGCTGGTACCGCTTCACTCTCGCCTCTGGCAGGGGAGCAGGACCAAAGAACACGTCCTTTGACTGAGAGATGAGAAGGAAGACAAAGGCGGTGGGGTCACACCAAGGGGTCGTGTTAGTACATTGCAATCTGAATCATGACTATATAAAACACATTATTCACAACCCTATCTCAACCAATTGCTTCAGAGCCCTGGGATTTGATCCAACTTCACCACGCTGGTCAAAGAGGGTTGATAAAGGCGGCCCCAGAACTGGTTCACAGATCAATCATCACTAGTGTGCCATGGCCGGAACCAAACTCAGGTCTCCATGTTTACAGCACAGTGCGCTAATCTCAGCACTACCTGCACCACCCACAACCATAATACTTAGCGCCCTGAGAACGATTGTTTAAGGGCGTTTTATTAATTTAAATATTATACTATTATTAAAAATAATCTATTCCTGAGTTTCCTGGCTAGCTGCTGGCTGGGCTCCTCCACCTCAACAATAACTTTATTGTTAGTGGCTGTGGGCTGTTGCCACACAAACTATCTGGGTAACTGGCTAAACGAGTCTTTTCCCATGTAACAATTAAACATTGAATTGGGCGGAAGTCGGAAGACATATATTCGATAGTGACAACGAAGAGGTGGGAGGAATGAACACAGAAGACAGACATGGTTTATTCAAAATTTCTCTAACTTTTAAATGTTGTGCTCCTAGTAACGCAATTATTTCGTCAGGATATTATTTAAGTCCTAAAGAAGAAAAAAAGGCACAATACATATTAGCTTGGCTTTTTAGAAAATAATAAAGCAGATTACTTTTGAGTGCTTCCGAGTACACGAATGTGATAAGAGTATGAACATGTCAGCTGTCTCTTATTTTCTATTGCAGAGCAACAGGTTCTCTACTCGTGAATGTACAAATATGTACATGGGATGTCTGTGTGTGAGGGGTTAAAAGTTCAAATGGAGCCAGATTATGGCCGAGTTAGGAGTATGCATCTCCACGAGATACGAGGTAATTCAGAACAAGTGAAAGTGAACCCAGGATTCTCTGATTGTGGACTGGTTTTAAGAAATACACAAAAAACAAATATCCCCATATAGCCTTCCACAGACTGTTGCAGCATTTTCAAGCCAACACAGCACGCGAGGGGGTGGTGCGGCCAACACCACCCTTCAACCCCTTTGTCTCTCTAGTGCTAATGTTTACACAGCGCGCCAAGTGCTTACTTCAGGCTGAGTCGACCTAACGAAGAGCCATGACTAGTTCCGATATCACTTCCAGCTCATATTAGAAATGGCCAGGAATAAAACTCAGGTTGCTGGATTGCTAGTCCAGTGCAATAACCACTGTTCCCCACACACTTGATGTCATAAAGTCAAAGCGTCTCCCTGGTCAAACAAATATGGGGCGGCATTTATCTCTGTTATTGGCAATGAGCCAGTGGTGTAAATTCCGTGCCGCCATACCAAAGACCAGTCTCTCCATCAGACAATCACTTTTCTAAAATTGGAATACATTTTTTATCAAACTTGGAGGGATAATGGACTGGGCCGACCGCCGACCAGGAATTAAATTGTCAACCTTCAGAGTGCGAGTAATGCACTCTGCCACAGTGCCCTGCCACAGCACCTCTAACGAAATTTGAAGAATTCTGTTGAAGCTTACTCTTAACTAATGTCGAGCTGTGGAAAAACACGAGGCGCCTGGAGGTGATTTAAACAGGCACAGACTCAGAACAGGAGTTCCTAACCAAAGTGAAGAAGGACTTTATATTAGTTCACGTAAACAAGCTGCAGTCGGTTAGGATAAGGTCACATCAGGTGCGATCAGTTCACGAGATAATCAGGTTTTAAGCGAATCGACGCTCTTGTAAACACACAGCTAACGAGGAACACTGCTATTCGTGTACACTTGCCTGCTGTGCAATAAGGCTCGCATTGTATACAAATGTGGGTTTTTATGTGGGTGACTGCTACACACAGCGGAGGGCAAAGGAGCGACGCTAACAACGAGAGCACCAGGCGGTTAAAACACAGAAGGTTCGCACAGGTGGTGCATCTGCCAATCATCTCAGTGAGTCAACCCATGCAACTTGGGCTTATCCCATGACCTGCCAGCAAGTTTTCACGTGGCCTCAAGTTCCACCTAGCCTGGTAACGTTACCGCCACATAGTGGCAAAGTGCGGTTGTTGTAGCTGCTGTATAAGTAAGATTAATGGGAGATGCTATTGTACTTTTCATCAATGAGAGAACACAAAATTGAGAAATCAGAAAAGTGAATGTTTTGGAAACAAATGCAGGCACCTACAGGAAGCAATTCAAATCTACTCCAACATATGGGTACACATTTTAACTCTTATTACAATTAGTTGAACACCGTTCTTGGGCATCTTTGGGTTTTTTTTGTCTGGCACAATGTTTTAGATGTTTAGTATACGCAGTATTTTTATTATTTGTATATATTTTTTATGCAGCAAAATGTTTTTCGTACCTTGATTTTTTTTACCATCTCCAACCAAGGCCTTCCTTACACAAGAGGCCAGAGTGTTTCTCACCTGCTTTTAAACAAAACATTAATTGTGTAACTGAAGCGCCCTTATGGACCGCCCTGCTGCTACTCACCTTGGCGGATTGCGAAAACCGATGTTGCTTCACTATATTTTCAACCTTCCGTCTCTCGGGCTTCTCTCCCTCGCTCCGTTGTAGAGGAGTCTTGTTGATCTTCACATCTTCAAATTTTTCAGGCTCCCAGTACCGCTTGGCTGGTTTCTTCTGCAAAGTGGGATACATGTACATATGTATGTTGAACTTTCACAGCGTATGGAGCCAACTGTGCTCATCAGAGGTGCGGGGGAAGGACAAAAATCTAAACACAAAAAGCAGATATAAATAAATTATTTTTCAATCTAGATTTTAAAATGCATAGCTCCAGTGGCTTCCTAATATCGTAAAAAAGAGCATTACAGACGTCCACAGAAGCGCATCTCAAAGCGACAACTGCAGTGATCGTCTTTGTTTGACGATTAGCCAAAAACCGCTGACAGGATGACTGGCGTTCGCGTGATGGTTTATGATCCTTGATGAGATCTGCAAGGTATTGTGGTTCGTTTGTGGCAAGCACTTGGTGTGTAATGAGTGCTACCTTTTCATGTATTCATTCAGCAAACGGAAGACATGAGAAGAGCACATGAAGTCCATTTGCTGGGTGTGGTGCCACACACTGCATATGCACCGTTAAATGTGCATAAATAGTGAATAGGCCACACTTTACAACTGGGGAAAAAGGTTAACTGTACCAGAACGTAACCCAGCAACATGTGTTTAAAGTATTTGGTTGCTATACATTTCCACGTGATAAGCCACTTCGTTAAGCTATTATGCGTGGCCAGGTCGCTTCTTAAAAATAGCTATATAGCTCAGTGGGTCTTACCTGGCAAAAAAAGCGTTTAGTTTAGAGCCCTAAACTAAACACAAGCGAATAGAGCGAATAGAAACAAAATTAACCGCTGCTCTGCATGCGTGGAAAAATTTGTTAGCGCTCGCTGGTTACTCTTTGGAAACTTCATAGTTTACGACCAATGAGTTTAGACAGGTATTTTACATCGTTCTAGGCTACCATATGAATTTTAATGTTACCGTAGTTATTTTATATTGACAGAACCATGCTTGAGTATTAACTAATGACCCTCGTGTATGATGTAATATCACACATTTATAAATTACCCTCGGTTGAGAAGCACTGCTCTGGAGAATACGGTATCAATCTTGACTTTTTTTAACTCCTGATGACGATTGCTTGTTTTGCGATCGAAACGTCGTGATATTTTTTTATTAACTTTATTTTATTTTTTATAACTTTATTGTTAATTTTACGTGACTTTACCGAAAGACCCAAAGAATATGAATACGGTATCAATCAGGCGATCTGTACAGTATTGCAAACGTGAGTATTCTTTCCTCTGTGCGTCTTCTCCAGGCACGCCAGTTTCTTTCCAAACACATACTTATTTTTTTTAAAGGGCCAAACATCAAGCAAGCATCTCAATAAAGCTTTAAATAAAAAGAAACCCATATAATTGTTACTAACGACTACTGTGCCATACACGAACGCTACGGGCTCCGATTAGGCCGTGCGGCCCTCACGCCACCGTCCTGGCCTAGCGCAACTCCGCCGTACCCCCCTCGCGCTCCCTGGCCGAAGCAGCTAGCCGAGACCGGTACGCGGCGACCCAGCGAGGCCTCACTGCGGTTTAAATCGGCACCGCGGCGCCGATTTAAGCAGCGAGCAGCGTTCGGCTCGCGTGCGGCGTGCGGAGCTGCGGGAGTCTCGGCGCGGCTCCTCTCTCACCTTCCCCGTCGCCGCGGGCTTCGGCTTCGGCTCCGGCGCGTTCGCCTCGTCCGCATGTTTGCCGTGCGTCGCCATGCTCGCCTACCCACGTGTGAAGCGAAGTGGCGCGCGTGACGTCATCGCGGCGGTTCCGACACGCGCGCGTGACGTCATGCGACGAAGTTTGAGAGTTGTGACGTCACGTCGCGTGTCAATCAATGGAACAAAGTACTGTCATACCAACTACAGGATATATTTTTCGATTTAAAGCTTTCGTGACTGCAGGGATTCATATTTTTGGTTCTTTCGGTAAAGTCACGTAGAAGGGAAACAATAAAACAAATACAATTAAATTCTCACGACGTTTCAAGCCAATTCCACATTTTTAAAAAACTACGATGTAAGGCCCATTAAGCTATACGGACTGTACAGCTCTTTCTTTTTGGAAGCGACATGGCTATCACAAATTACAGCTCAACGAAGAACTTTATCATCACGTGGAAACGTATAGCAGCGACATACTATAAACGCATGTTGATGCTAAATGTGCAGTGGGGGGACGGAGGACCCGGAGAAAAATCCACACGACCGCGGGGAGAACATACAAACTACAACTATGCAGGTGCCAGGGTCGGGATCGAACCCATGCGCTCCTGCACACCAGGCGAGGGAGCTATCATCTCGCCACCGCGGCACCATCCCCATGCAAAGGGGTTTGCAACCGAAATAACAAGAGCCATTTTTCTCGAATTCGTAAAAAACAAAAACTTCAAAGCAAGTGGTCGTCAATAAAACACATTCCTGCAGAGGGAGCTGGTGTGAAACGTTGGGTTGCTCGGTCAATGACCAGGGTCAACGGCGGCGTGGTGTATTCCGCAAATATGCCCGACTGTGAGGGCGGGCACAAGCCGGCGTGAGTAGGTTAAACGTTTTATAAGGGCACCACGGGGTGACCAGCCCCTCCCCACCTAGCTCCACCCCTCCCCACCCAGCCCCTCCCACCCTCCCCACCCAGCCCCTCCCCACCCTCCCCACCCAGCCCCTCCCCACCCAGCCCCTCACTCCCCACCCAGCCCCTCCCTGCACGACGGACACAATAATCCCCTGTGGGCTGGTGTAACCAGGAGGTTCCTACCAGTATAACGTCACGAAGCAGCAACCCTTAAAGATCCGCTTGCAGCTCCGAAGTCATCAGCGTCCCTTTACACTCATTCAGCGATGGGAGGCGCTGTACTTCTACAACTGGTAGCTGTGAGCCAGCGATGCAGGGGTCCAGTGGCGTCCAGCGCAGTGATGTCTCTCTTTCACAAGACAACCGCTGCTGACTCCAACACGGCGTGTCGCAGCAGAGCCATGGAGGTGCTTATCTTGCAAACCACGGATGCACATTTAACATCACACGTAACACAAATAAATATCACAAGCGGTGTTTCAAGCAATGACTCTTCTTCATAGCACACACACACACGAAAAAGGGCCATTGCTCAGAACGTCGCCTATGATATGTATATTTCTGGCAGTGTTGTTGACGAATGTTCTTTTTTAAGTTTGAAAAGGATTGGCCAAATATTTTGGCCGAGTACCTGCAAAGGAATGCGTACGTCGATACATCTGTACAGAAGGCAGGAATATCAGGGTTCTCTGGCTGCTTGGAACATTCCAGCATGATCTGGCACCAGATCCAAATGGCCAAGGTGGAGAAAAGGGACCTCCATGTAGTCTTCCTCGACCTCGCCAATGCATTTGGCTCTGTGCCCCATGAACTCCTGTGGTCTGCCTTCAGATTTTTCCACATACCGGACACCATCACAACCCTGGTGAAGTCGTACTTTCAGGATCTGCAGTTCTGCTTCACCACCTCAGAGTTCACCACCTCATGGCAATGCCTGAATGTAGGTATAATGGCGGGATGTACCATTTCTCCATTGGCATTCATAATGGCAATGGAGGTTATCATCAGATCCTCAAAATGGGTTGCTGGTGGACAGCGAGTCGACTCTGGTTGTCGCCTCCCTCCACTCAGAGCCTACATGGACGACATTACAACATTGACCACCACTGTCCCATGCACCAGGAGACTGCTCAGAAAACTCGAGGAGAACATCAGCTGGGCCCGTATGAAGATTAAACCATCCAAGTCACGCAGCATCTCGATTGTGAAGGGAGTACTCTGTGACCTGAAATTCTTCATCGGAGATGACCAAATCCCAACAGTGTCTGAGCAGCCGGTAAAAAGCCTTGGAAGGTGGTATGATTCAAGCCTGAAGGACAAAGACCAGGTGCAACAGCTGCGCAAAGACATCAGTAGTAGCCTCCAGTCCATCGACAACACCCAGCTACCTGGAAAGTTAAAGGCTTGGTGTCTGCAGTTTGGTCTCCTACCCCGGGTGTTGTGGCCCCTAGCAGTGTATGAGGTTCCAATCTCAACAGTGGAGAAGATGGAAAGAGGAGTCACAGGCTACTTAAAGAAGTGGCTCGGAGTTCCACGATGCCTTACCACCATAGGCCTCTATGGAGATGGTGTCCTCAAGCTGCCCCTCACCAGTCTAACCGAGGAATTCAAGTGTGCAAAAACCAGGCTCCAGATGACACTGAATGAATCTCGAGACCCAGTGGTGAGCAACAACGCGCCGACCTTGGCAACTGGGCGCAAATGGAGGCCAGGAAAAGCAGTCCAGGAGGCAACAGCAGCCCTGAGACATGCTGACATTGTGGGTCATGTTCAGCAAGGGAGAGGAGGCTTTGGACTAACTAGCCGTGCTGCTTGGAGTAAGGCCACTGCACCAGAGCGGCGGAAGATGGTAGTGCAGGAAGTACGCCATCAGGAGGAGGCTGCAAGGTGGGCCAAGGCAGTCTCTCTTGCCAAACAGGGACAGTGGACTCGATGGGACAGTGTGGAGAAGAGGAAGATCAGCTGGAAGGATCTGTGGGCCATGGAAGCGAGGCGGTTGAGCTTTTCCATCAGAGCAACATATGACGTCCTTCCAACACCAGTTAATCTTCACCAATGGTATGGTGAAGATCCGGACTGTGCCCTCTGTTCCATGCCAGCCAACCTCAGGCACATTCTCACAGGGTGTAAAACAAGCCTCACCCAAGGACGCTATACTTGGTGTCACAACCAAGTCCTTAAAAACCTTGCATCCGCCCTGGAGGACAAGCGAACTGCCACCAACTCCCTACCACCCCCAGCAGCATCACACCCCTTACGGACGACCTTTGTCCGCGAAGAGGCTAAACCACCAAAGAGCGGCTCTACACCAATAGAGCGAGACCAGCTGCGCTTGGCCCGCGACTGGAAAATGCTAGCTGACATTGGCCGGCAACTTGTGTTTCCTCCGGAGATCGCAACCACCACCCTAAGACCTGACATGGTGCTCTGGTCCCGTTCGCTCAAGAAGGTCTTCATCATTGAGCTCACAGTACCCTGGGAGGACTCAGTAGATGAGGCTTATGAACGAAAACATCTGCGCTATGCCGATCTAGCTGCTGAAGCACGGCATCATGGCTGGAACACAGAAGTCCGACCAGTGGAGGTGGGCTGCAGAGGTTTTGTGGCAACATCTACAACCAGACTGCTTAGAGACCTGGGAATTAAGGGCCAGAGCCAGCGTTCGGCAATCAGAGCTGTATCGGAGGCGGCAGAAGGCAGCAGTCAGTGGCTCTGGATGAAGAGGAAAGACCCCAGCTGGGCCCCAAAGTGAGAGGGCCAGGAGGTATGCAGTCAACAATGCTTGACTCAGGGATGAGGACGCCCCTGCCATGCATAGTCCCATGGGATGTTGGCTATCAACAACAAGGCAACTCCTATGACTAATTGGGAATGGGACGCAAGCGTAGGATTGATCACCCTGTCGCTGGCCGCCTTTGGGGAGGGTGTATAGTATGAAAGGCCGAAACACCCTAGGACCCAAAGGTTCACTACTGACGATGCGCTCCCCAAATTTCACCAGGCTCACTGTTCATGAACTCTTGGAAGTGCTTGCACAAAGGATAATAACATCTCATCCTGTGTTCTTTGGAATCTGAATATCTGGACTTGTCCAGTGACTGCTGAGAAAGATCAGCTGACAACAGGGGAAAGTCCTTGTGGCGGCACGGAGAGACGGCTGACAGGAGGGAATAGACCCCACTGGGACAGTCATGGGTTAGCTTCCCATTTCTGTAGTTTCCCATGCTTCGCAGTATGTTGGAAACACCCGCTCTAGCTACAGAAAGTCAACATACGAGAATACCCCTAGAGTCTGCGAGAGCGGGGGCGGAAGATGACTCATCGACTGACAACATGGTAACGACTGGACCGGAAACGACTACGAGTAATGAGAGCACAGCACAAGAGAACACCACAGCAACTGTCACAAGTTCCGCTGCAACAGCAGGCCACAAACAGATGCAGGTATGTGTCTGTGGTTGGAGGAAAGTTACATCACACCATGGGTTGAGGATCCACCAGGGGAAGAAGGGGTGTTTGGGTAAAGAGAGACAGAGGCCTCGCATTGATTACTTTCTGCGAAAGCGATCAAATCAGTCGAATGAAGCACAGCAACTGGACGCAAACCATAGTTTGCAGTGCATCAGTACCACTGTCATGGAGGACGTAAACTCAAGCACCGAAGTAACAACTGAGGTGGAACCAACAACAGGAGTGGAACTCACCCAGCCTCCCAGACCTGCAGTCGAGAGGAGACTACCTGGGCACAGACCGTATGTGAAGTGGCCTGGCGCCAGTGACAAGAAGTTGTGGGAAACAGTGAATACTGACCTTACCTTGACCCTCGAGAAACTTCGAGGCACAGTGGAGAAGAAGTTGGAGAGGATGGGGGACATCATCTATGAGTACGGGGCAGAAAGCTTTGGAGTGCAAGAGGCAAAAGGCGGGAGAAAGGTTCCAACCCCACCAGTTTCCAGGAGGCAACAAGAAATCAAGCGCCTCGTTCAAGAAAGGAGACAGCTTAAGAAACAGTGGAAGAAAGCCTCTGAAGTGGAAAAGGAGGGCATAGAGGCACTTCAGGCTGACATCAAAACCCGGTTGGCATCCCTCCGTAGAGCAGAGAACCTACGGAAACGCAGAAGGAAGAAAGAACAAACTAGAACTCGATTCTATAAAGATCCCTTCAAGTTCCTTAAAAGTCTCTTCACGAAGGAAAAAAGTGGAGTTCTAAAAACAACAAAGAAAGACCTAGAAGAGCACCTGAGAACAACAAACTTTGACTCAAAGCGACATGAACATCTGGCCATCCCATCAGATATCCCACCCATTGAACCCCCGGAACATCATATTGAGACCAGCCCTCCGACATGGAAAGAGGTGGAAAACACAGTTCGAAGGGCAAGAACAGCATCAGCCCCGGGGCCAAATGGAGTCCCGTACAAAGTGTATAAGAACGCACCAGACGTCCTGAGGTTCCTCTGGAGGCTTATGGGAATAGCTTGGAAAAAAAAGATAATACCCAAAGTGTGGCGTAGGGCAGGCGGGGTCCTGATCCCTAAGGAGAAGGATGCAGTGAACATCAGCCAATTCCGCCCAATCTCCTTACTGAATGTCGAGGGTAAAATCTTCTTTAGGGTCATTGCCCAGAGGATGGCCGAGTACCTGCAAAGGAATGCGTACGTCGATACATCTGTACAGAAGGCAGGAATATCAGGGTTCTCTGGCTGCTTGGAACATTCCAGCATGATCTGGCACCAGATCCAAATGGCCAAGGTGGAGAAAAGGGACCTCCATGTAGTCTTCCTCGACCTCGCCAATGCATTTGGCTCTGTGCCCCATGAACTCCTGTGGTCTGCCTTCAGATTTTTCCACATACCGGACACCATCACAACCCTGGTGAAGTCGTACTTTCAGGATCTGCAGTTCTGCTTCACCACCTCAGAGTTCACCACCTCATGGCAATGCCTGAATGTAGGTATAATGGCGGGATGTACCATTTCTCCATTGGCATTCATAATGGCAATGGAGGTTATCATCAGATCCTCAAAATGGGTTGCTGGTGGACAGCGAGTCGACTCTGGTTGTCGCCTCCCTCCACTCAGAGCCTACATGGACGACATTACAACATTGACCACCACTGTCCCATGCACCAGGAGACTGCTCAGAAAACTCGAGGAGAACATCAGCTGGGCCCGTATGAAGATTAAACCATCCAAGTCACGCAGCATCTCGATTGTGAAGGGAGTACTCTGTGACCTGAAATTCTTCATCGGAGATGACCAAATCCCAACAGTGTCTGAGCAGCCGGTAAAAAGCCTTGGAAGGTGGTATGATTCAAGCCTGAAGGACAAAGACCAGGTGCAACAGCTGCGCAAAGACATCAGTAGTAGCCTCCAGTCCATCGACAACACCCAGCTACCTGGAAAGTTAAAGGCTTGGTGTCTGCAGTTTGGTCTCCTACCCCGGGTGTTGTGGCCCCTAGCAGTGTATGAGGTTCCAATCTCAACAGTGGAGAAGATGGAAAGAGGAGTCACAGGCTACTTAAAGAAGTGGCTCGGAGTTTCCACGATGCCTTACCACCATAGGCCTCTATGGAGATGGTGTCCTCAAGCTGCCCCTCACCAGTCTAACCGAGGAATTCAAGTGTGCAAAAACCAGGCTCCAGATGACACTGAATGAATCTCGAGACCCAGTGGTGAGCAACAACGCGCCGACCTTGGCAACTGGGCGCAAATGGAGGCCAGGAAAAGCAGTCCAGGAGGCAACAGCAGCCCTGAGACATGCTGACATTGTGGGTCATGTTCAGCAAGGGAGAGGAGGCTTTGGACTAACTAGCCGTGCTGCTTGGAGTAAGGCCACTGCACCAGAGCGGCGGAAGATGGTAGTGCAGGAAGTACGCCATCAGGAGGAGGCTGCAAGGTGGGCCAAGGCAGTCTCTCTTGCCAAACAGGGACAGTGGACTCGATGGGACAGTGTGGAGAAGAGGAAGATCAGCTGGAAGGATCTGTGGGCCATGGAAGCGAGGCGGTTGAGCTTTTCCATCAGATCAACATATGACGTCCTTCCAACACCAGTTAATCTTCACCAATGGTATGGTGAAGATCCGGACTGTGCCCTCTGTTCCATGCCAGCCAACCTCAGGCACATTCTCACAGGGTGTAAAACAAGCCTCACCCAAGGACGCTACACTTGGCGTCACAACCAAGTCCTTAAAAACCTTGCATCCGCCCTGGAGGACAAGCGAACTGCCACCAACTCCCTACCACCCCCAGCAGCATCACACCCCTTACGGACGACCTTTGTCCGCGAAGGGGCTAAACCACCAAAGAGCGGCTCTACACTGGAAAATGCTAGCTGACATTGGCCGGCAACTTGTGTTTCCTCCGGAGATCGCAACCACCACCCTAAGACCTGACATGGTGCTCTGGTCCCGTTCGCTCAAGAAGGTCTTCATCATTGAGCTCACAGTACCCTGGGAGGACTCAGTAGATGAGGCTTATGAACGAAAACATCTGCGCTATGCCGATCTAGCTGCTGAAGCACGGCATCATGGCTGGAACACAGAAGTCCGACCAGTGGAGGTGGGCTGCAGAGGTTTTGTGGCAACATCTACAACCAGACTGCTTAGAGACCTGGGAATTAAGGGCCAGAGCCAGCGTTCGGCAATCAGAGCTGTATCGGAGGCGGCAGAAGGCAGCAGTCAGTGGCTCTGGATGAAGAGGAAAGACCCCAGCTGGGCCCCAAAGTGAGAGGGCCAGGAGGTATGCAGTCAACAATGCTTGACTCAGGGATGAGGACGCCCCTGCCATGCATAGTCCCATGGGATGTTGGCTATCAACAACAAGGCAACTCCTATGACTAATTGGGAATGGGACGCAAGCGTAGGATTGATCACCCTGTCGCTGGCCGCCTTTGGGGAGGGTGTATAGTATGAAAGGCCGAAACACCCTAGGACCCAAAGGTTCACTACTGACGATGCGCTCCCCAAATTTCACCAGGCTCACTGTTCATGAACTCTTGGAAGTGCTTGCACAAAGGATAATAACATCTCATCCTGTGTTCTTTGGAATCCCAATAGAGATGCGAGACTAATCTACGCTTTCCTGGATAAACAATGACATTGCTTCCCATTGTGATAGGCAAATTGTTTTATGATTTCGACCAACATCAACGAGATCTAACACAAAACAAGCCTATATTATGGGTTATATTGGTCGTGAAAGCCTACGTATGAAACTGAATTATTTAGATTAAATAAAAGTGTATGAGTTCCATCAGAAATCAGAAATCAGAAACGGTTTTAATCGCCATGTAAGTTTGCACAAACAAGGAATTCACTATGGCGGGACGGTGCATACATTGAACAAGTAGGAATCTTAACTTATATAAAAGGTATACACTATAACTATACTAACGTTACAAAGTATAAGTAATACCAAAGGGCTAAAATCTTTAAAATTATGAATAAGTAGACCTTATAAAATGCGAATGTAAAATGTTAATTAGCCGTATTAAGCAATCTTAAAATACAAAAATACAAATAAGATTACACGTTGTAAGTATGGAAAGGTGTTATTATGTAGATAAAATGTTATAGTAAGTGTAACAGTCATTTTAAGTGTAAAAGTAATTTTAAGCCCTTGGCCTTGTTGAGGAGGCCAACAGCAGATGGGAAAAAAACTGTTTTTATGACGTGAGGTTTTGGTCTTGATGGACCGCAGCCTTCTGCCGGAGGGGAGTAGCTGGAACAGAGAGTGTCCAGGGTGCGAGGAATCGTCCGCAATCTTCCTCGCTCGCTTCAGGGTCCTCAAAGTGTGCAGGTCCTCAAGGGTTGGTAGATTACAGCCAATCACCTTCTCAGCAGTGCGGATGATACGCTGCAGTCTGCTCTTGTCCTTGGCAGTTGCAGCAGCGTACCAGACGGTGATGGAGGAGGTGAGGATGGACTGAATGATAGCTGTATAGACGCACACCATCATTGTCTTTGGCAGATTAAATTTCTTCAGCTGCCGTAGGAAGTACATTCTCTGTTGAGCTCTCTTGATAAGGGAGCTGATGTTCAGTTCCCACACCACCCCAGCGATTCAAACAAATCCACGATCAAGCTTTGTATTTCAGGCCACGGCTAACTTCAATGGTGAGCGACAGCCGAACTGGTCCTGACACCTATAGCACCTGCACTCCTGCCTCTACTTACCAGGGCCATAGCCAATAACGCCCCCCCCCCCACTCACACAATCGACACGGCGTGGGGAGGGTTTTCATCCAGAAGTGGATTGATTAACGAAACCTAAACTAATTGTATTTTTACAGGTAAGGAGCCGTCCATAAATGACGTCACGCACCTAAGGGGGGGGGGTGTCAGACATTTGTGACGAGAGGGGGGGGTTTGAGAAATGTGACGTCACATTAAAATGCGCAACTTTAAATAAGTATATACAACACGTTCTACTTAAATTTTGATGTAAAGCTTTCGTGACTACAGGGATTCATATTCTTGGTTCTTTCGGTAAAGTCACGTAGAAGGGACTTTACCGAAAGAACCAAGAATACGTTCTACTCAATTAAATAGACTTTTTAATAAATGTTTTCTCTTATAACATCAGAGTGCAGCGCCACATTAAATACGCACTGCAAAAGCATGTTTTTTTTTTTTTGGGAGGGGGGGGGGGGGGCAGAGCTTTTTGGCGTCATATTTAGGGGGAGTCTCACTTTTTGTGACGCCGTGTGAAGAAGGGGGGGGGGTCAAAAATCGTCCAAGATCGCGTGACGTCATTTATGGACGGCCCCAATGAAGTTTGCTTATCACGTGGTAAATGTATAGTCACCAAATAATCTAGAAAACATCTTTCTAAATTTTAGAGTGGCCCGGAGAAAAATCCACGCGACAACAGGGAGAGAGACGTTCAAACTCCAAATATACAGCAGCAGGCGTCAGGGTCGGGATCGTACACACAACCTCCTGCATACCAGGCGAGGTAGTTAACACATCACCACCGCGTCAAAAAAGGCTGAAAAACATTGAAATGTCACAATTGTCATTGTCATTGCTAATTGCGCACATTGCCACGGTCGAAAAAACAACAAAACACGTTTGTGAGCGCAGAGGGTGCCGTTGCGCTGCTGATGAGACCCGAGGGGGTTGGATGCGCGCGTGTTCGCGGGGCTGTTAGGATGACTCAGCCTGAAATGGGTACCTGGCGAGGCGCGGTAGTGTAGAGGTTGTGTATATGTTCTGTGTGTTGAACTTCTTTCGCACTGAGCTTAGCCAAACGTGCTAATCGGAGGTGCGAGCTAGCGCGTCGCGCTACGAACCCAGCGACCCGAGTTCGTTTCTCGATAAGGGCCAACACCAGTGACGAATATCTAAACCGGTACCGAGCCTCTCCCTTAGGTAGACTCAGCCTCAAATGAGTTCGTGGTGCAGTGGGGAAAACGCCGCCGCCAGGGAGACAAAGGCGGCCGGGCGTGGTGTCCCGTGCCGACCTTCAAAGGTGCTCCCTAACAGCACTTGCAGGTTATAGGGGGGCTTATTTCGATTTAAAGCTTCCGTGACTGCAGGGATTCATCTTCTTGGTTCTTTCGGTAAAGTCACGTAGAAGGGAAATAATAAAATAATAAAAATTCTACATAATAAAATACAATTCTCACCAGGGGCAAGTGCTGTTAGCAAGCAGCACCTCACCATCTCACCAGAATTGTATTTTATGTTTAATTTTTATTATTTTATTATTATTTCCCTTCTACGTGACTTTGCCGAAAGAACCAAGAATATATACGGGGGGTGTTTGTTTGTTATGATGCAGACGGCGGTGGCACTCAGGGCGCGCGCGTGCTCGTGTCAGGCGCGAGGCGTCGCTCCCACGGGAGCCGAGCGCGTGTTGGAGGAGGGAGATGCCCCGGGGTGCACACGCGCACCGGTTGAGTTCCCTGCAGGTGAGACGTGTAAACATCGCCATTGGGGAGACAAAGGCAGCCGGGTGTGTCGCTGGCCACTCACACACCCTCGTGTGTGATTCCGGCTTTCACAGGTGCTCGCTAACATCACTTGCCCCAACAGTCTGATAGGGGCTATACGAATGGAGATATGTGGGAGCGGTGAAGCAGCGGTTAGCGATTCGAACACAGTGGACCCCAGTTCGATTGCCTGCTCACCGCTAGCTCACAGAAACGGATCCATATCTGAACAGCTCTTGGGCCCCCTCCCTAGGTCGACTCAACCCCAAATGGGTACCTGATGCGATGTGTAAACATCAGCATTGTGGAGATAAAGGCGCCCGAGCGTGTCGCAGGTCACCCACGCAATCGTGTGGGCCTTAATTGGTGTTCGCTAACAGTACTTGCGTCAACAGCTTGTTGAAGGTTATACGGGGGATCTTTGTATCAACGAGTTGTCGTTTATTTTGGCAACATTGGTTCAGCACAACCAAACCCTGGACTCGTTTCGACATTCAGTGTATCTTTATTTGAAGCTTTCGTGACTGCAGGAATCCATACTCTTTGGTTCTTTCGGTAAAGTCACGTAGTTAGAAAAAAAAATCACGACGTTTCGATCGCAACACAATGAATCGTCATTAGGTGAAAAAATACAGCAGGCGAACATCTGACGCTTCAGCAGTTCGCCTGCTGCGATCGAAACGTCGTGATTTATTATTTTTTCTACCTCCGTGACTTTACCGAAAAAACAAAAAGTATTCAGGGCATCATCAGTAGTTAGTCTTGCTTGAACTGCCAGATGTTTCTATACAATGAGCCTCTCTTTCTTGTGAGATATGGGTCCCTAGTTGAAAGCAAATGCAGTTCTTTCTAACACATAATTTATGACAATTTGTTTCGGGCTTGATATCGGTCCATGTCTACATGCATGCGTGAAGAGTCGTTCTTGTGTCTATGTATGTGTGTATGTCTTTTGCGTGTGTGTGGAGTGTGGTAGTTTAGTGGTTAGTGCGCTGCGCTACGAACCCGGCATAGAGTTCGATTCCCGCTCATCTAGGTTGACTCAGCCTTAAATAAGTACAGCACCTGGTGGTGTGTAAACATCAACACTGGGGAAACAGAGGCAGCCGTGCGTGGTCCTGGCCACCCCACCCCCTCGTGTGCCGTGCCGGCTTTCATAGGTGCTACTCGCTAACAGCACTTGCCCTAACCGTCTCTTAAGGCTACACGGGTGATCTTTGTATTTTGTTTGTGCCCGAGGGCGAGCTGTGTGCGTGCCCTGTAGCCATGGCTGGCTTTAATGCTCCGTGCTGGGACGCCTCGACACGCGCCTCTCTGCCAAGCTGTGTGCCTGCACTGCTCGGTGGACTCTTCCTGAGACGGCCTCACCAGGCCAGGCAATGGTGCCATGCGTAGGTGCATCGCACTGCGAACAATTGATAACAATCATCATCGAACACGGCCATGTGAATTCTTAGACCATACTTCAACACTCTGGTCAGTGAGATTTTGGTGGCCGATACGACTGGTTGAGGTATCATTCGCTGCGGATTCCTGTGGTCGGGCATTGAAATCAGAATTCCAGGTTCATAGCGCAACATGCTAACCACGGTGTAACTGCTCCACCGCTTACGAATTAAGTTAGATGATTTAAAAAATATATATTTATTGGCCTCTCGTGGAGGCGATGAATATTCCACGGAAGCGCCCTTAACAAACAGTGCCCATTCCCATCCAGTCGTCTTTCTAATAAATGTTTAATTTGTATTTTGTGGACAAATTCACGGAGCGCTGCTCTGGTTTGTTCCAATCTTGCGACATCACTCCTGGCGCTGCATACCTACGACCAACCCACTATGAATGCGCCCTGTCTCGTCAGATAATGCACAAGCAAAGCAGATTTCAAGATGTTGAGTACTTGGATGGGTGACTGCATAGGAAGACCGGGTTTTGTGGGCTTAGGGGGCCAGTTTATCAGGACATGGCAGTACAGCAAATCCGTCTGCGCGGACCTCTGATAGGTACTCTGTTTTCCTCCCATATGCCACACACTCAGTAATGGATTTCCTCAAACATCTCATGATAGGACCTGCAGGAACAAATATAGACTTAAGTAGCGAGGCTGTCCTGAGTAAAGGACATTTAGTTACAACTGAACGATTGCGAGGGGAGTGCTGTCGCCGATTTATGTTGTACGCAAATTAAGATCAAACACTAAGCACATATAGTCGTAGGTTTTTACCCTTTTAAACTGGTACAAAACTGACACCTTTATTATCATTATCAGAGTTGCCTCTTTTTGTTTGCTTTTTTGACTACTTGTGTTGTGGTTATTGCAAACATGATGCCTTGAATAAAGGTGTTAGTTTTGTACCAGTTTAAAAGGGTAAAAACCTACGACTATATTTTGCCACTGGTAAAAGAGATATCATAGTGACTAAGCACATAACATGCTAAGCGGTACCGTACACATCTAAATGTTAGTGAAACGCTGGTAAACAAAAAAAAATCCCTAACCATTGTACACGTTCACATTTGTACATCTTAAGAAGTTTACTCTCCAAACCACCCGGTCATGGAGAAGTGCATAGAATGAAAGACCGCGGCAAAAATCCTGACGGCTCAGAGCATCCGGGATGCCGAAACCGGACCTTCGTGGGGTCCAGAACTGAGCCGCCGCCGCTGCGCTGGCGAGGGGGGCCGATTCCCCAGTGGTCATGGGGAACGATGCGTGGCGACGGCGCTGAGGCTGGGCCGCGTGTGGAGCCCCCCGCGCGTGGCGGGACCGTGGCCCCGTGAGTGGCTGACGGCTGGTGAACGCGAGGTTCTCTCAGCCGGGGTTTCCATCTCCAACGGTGATGGTGGTGGTGGGGGGGGGGGGGGCTGACCCTGCCCCCTCGTTAATTTAAACTGGCTCCCCGCCGCTGGTGTGGTCACACGAGGCTGCATGGGGCCGCGATGACAAACGCAGCAGCGGCAGCCGCGGCCGCAAACTTGACCACAATTCATGATGCAGAGTTGTTCGTCCGATCTGCGAGATGTTGGTTGAAGTGTATTATTACCGTATTGATAATACACGTATGCATTTTCTATACATTAATATAATTGTGGATGTGGTGGCCTCAAATTGCTGCAGATGTTACTTGAGCCCATTACATAATGTACTGCTGGATGAAGACATCGCATTGATTATTTGACCATACTTTACCACGCTGGTCAGTGTGGGTTGGTGAAAGTGGGGAGCATAGACGTGGGAGTATAGAAGTACAGTACAACAATGGATGTTGCCGCACTGCCCCATGTTGCCAACAATGCAGCCTCGCAGAAGCCTATAGCACCATTTTTTGCACAACGGCCTAGGGTACCTGTTGTATCCTAACCCTTCTTCCATAATTGAGATTAATAATATTTGATGATTTTTATATATTATCTTTTTACTTGTTTTTTTAATGATTGAAACACACCAAGCGCAGCAAACTGCAAAACACCAGGTGTTGTTAAGTAATGAACTGGAGGAGGGCTAGGATGGCAGAATTTGCAACCTTGCTTCAAGGAAAGATAAGGCCTGATGAACGGGCACATGTCACCCGTGCAGGCGGCAGAGACAGTGGGAGTGTCAGCCAGACATAGTTAAGGCAAAAAGCCCAACCATCCTGCATGGTTTTAAAGTAACGTCAAAATTCGAAATTCAACAACAGAGTAGGCTAAATTATCGATCCTCGCGCTCGCTCAAATTGGAGACCAGGCTGCGAGCTACATAAATGAACCATTGCCCATTTGCTAATCCAATACTGAATGTTAATATTACTGAAGTCAAAACGAATTCTATGACCTCAGCACATGGGCAAATAATAGGGCAGTGTCGACTCAAAGGCAATGAAAGAAAACAGAGGCGCCTTTGTCTAAATCACAACCACAGAAAGCCAGGAATCATCACTGATTGTGTGTTCAGGGATTCCGAGCTAGTTAGAACACGTGCACAGGGGGGGGGAGCTGATGTAAACAACCCTGCGCGTCTGAATGTGAGGGGGCCTTGGACCTGGAATCAAGAATAACACTCCCAGAGCAGAAGGTTGGACAGGGGGAGAGGTGATTTAAAAGAGTGTTGTATATCTCTCAAGGCGGGCAAGACCCAGCTGAGTAACAAGTCTGCGGGGGTCACCAGAAGTTCGCATTCGCCTAGTTAAGACAAAAAGCTCAATTATTCTGTATTGCTATTAAAGTAACGTTAAAGTCGGAATTTAACAACAGGGTAGGCTAAAGTTTGATATTCACACCCACTCCAATTAAACCAGGTCACAAGTTACGCCTACTGAACCATCACCATCATTAAGTCAATGTGAAATGTTATTTCCATACTTCAATACTTTCTATACAACTCGACCCGAAGCATATGACAATCAGAACCTTCCTAAGTCAAAATTGAATCGCACCCAGACAGGAGCGAATAGTCGATATAAGGTTGACGAGGGAAGGAAATTAAGAGCACGGCGAACTGCAAACGTAAGCAAAAAGCCGGGAACAACACCAGCCCAGCAACAGCGAGTGGGGCTTCGACAGGCCATAAAGTAGAATAATAACTCCCGGGGTCAGGGGACACAAGAAGAAGCAGGCAGACAAAAACCAGAACTGACTCCAAGGTTCAACCGCCCTCACCTACTCAGGAGTGACGGAAATTAATGAGGCCTTGAATTAACGGCAGCTGGACGGCAACAACAACGGCGAGCAGAGATAGGGTGGGGCAAAGACTGCGGGCTATGAATGCAACTTCGTGTCAGTAAAGCCCTGACAAACAAGTTAAGTTAAAGACATCACAATACATAATATCGCACATAACATCAATGTTAACGCTATTCACCGTAAACTATATTCCGCTTATATAACCATCCAGGCACCAAGGAATACGAATTCCTAGGATCAAGAAACTTACCCCTTAACCTAAGATATCGGAAATAAATTAATAGTAATAAGTATATGCATGAAAAGACAAAGTAAAACTTATGGAAAAGCCAGGATAACGGGATGAATCACAACCAGGTCGAATATAATACATAATAAAAAAAACGATGTTAAACCCAGGGTCGGAGAGAAAGGGAGATCCCGGCCGTCTTTGTATCCCCGCAGCGCGGGATAGGAGTGTGTATACGCTCGGGGAAACACCTACACTTGAGTCAAGCACCACGATGGGAAACGACAGACCTTAGGTTACATACAGAATCATAACTGTGAAATAGTAAGGGACAAATGTTAACTTAAAACTTTTAACCATTTCTTTGTGCGCCGGGTCGGAGAGAGTGTTGCCCCTCCCTCCAGGTTGTGCAACACGAACAAGGACGCCTATGAGACGATTTGTAACGTCTGTGTTTTGGGTCATGAAGAAGGCCAGACAAGAGATAATATTGCACCCAGACAGAGAGACGACTTCGAGGCAATTTGTAACATCTGATTGTTTGCTCGTGGGTTTTATGGAGGGAGTGTGACAACGAATATACCGTCAGTGATGCACACAAGGACACACGGACATACGGACAGACACATGGACACACCTGCCTACGGACAGATCCTGACACAGCAAAAATCGGAAGAAGCCCCGCCTTGTGGGCGGGATCCAGGGGGAATTTTCGGCATAAAGTAAAGGATCCTGAGCATTGGAAACCAGTGCGACGGGAGGGTCCACTCAGAAGCTCGACCGGGAGGGTCGACTCAGGAACGAGTGTGACGAGAGGGTCCACTCAGGAGCGCGACCGGGAGAGTCGGCTCAGGAGGAGTGCGACCAGTGGGTCCACTCAGGAGTGCGACCAGAGAGTCGACTCAGGAGCGAGGGCGACCAGCGGGTCGACCCAGGAGCGAGCTCGACCGGGAGGGTCGACTCAGGAGCGAGCTGCGACCAGCGGGTCGGCTCGACTCATCTTCAGCTCGTCAATCTCTGCTGCCGCCGGAGGTCTCTGCTGCCGCCGGAGTGGTGATCGTTGCGGTTTGGCGACGATCCAGCGCTGCACGCTACGAGCGAGTTGTGGGCGCCACCTACCGACCGGGTTCCGAACTGCGACAGCGTATCAACAGCCATCCGAACCAGTTCGCCACGGTGACAGGGGATCAACTGATACGTATGACGCGCACCGCCCCCTCACCACACGACCACCAGGCGTCTGTTTGACCTAAAGAATCGACTCCGAACACTGACTATTCAAGACAACTCTTACCACTCAAAAACACTCGAACCCATAAGCCATCCGTGGCTGGAAAGCATCACAACGAGACCGAGTGATGGCCCTCCGTCGTTTATAAGAGTATTCTTAATTTTTATCTTTAATATTTAGTGGGCTGTACTCTTAATCGCATAAATTCCCAACAGATCCATCAATACGAACTGATTCTTGGCACCTCCTTCCGCCGAGCCACGCTCACGTGGGGAGTGGTGGCCCACCGGATCCTTATCAGGTGATCTGGTCCCCAATTAGTAAACTTGGTATAAGATAACGATCTTCGGAAAAGGAGCACCGTCGCAGGCCCTTACTCCGAGCCGTTCTGAGATAACCTGCCGATGTATGTTGAGATTGGTGCCTTTAAGAATAATAACTGTTTTTGATTGTGTTTTTTTTTATCGCCGTATAATCTTTCAAGTATCTTTCAGTCATAATCGCCGCACGTACTCGCATCCTCTACAGAATATTCAACTGTTCCGTGACCCAAGGTGTTAACAACGTGATAAGGGTTGCGTATGATCAATAAGGAGTGCGGTACTGCGTGAACAATATTGAGTATAATCATTCATTAACGTTAAGGTTTTCTTAGCATAATATTTGCATGTTTTAACGACTCTCTCTCTCACTAAGAACCATCGCGTTATGCGGGATCCATGTGCCGTTGTCAAAGTGAAATCAGACAATCGTTGATGATACTGTATTGATGCCGTATTGACGTTCCGGGATTGAGAGTTCGCATACTATATCATAGTTAAGGTTGAATTAGTAATAAATTGATCAATACAGAAGTGGTTGTGTGATTCTTTCCTGAAATCTATGCATAAGATCTGCTTCTGCGTTGAGATTTGAACTTGGTGACCTTAATAAACACACTAATACATACTCAGTAAATGTTAAAGCGATAACGGGGTGAACCGGGGACCTAAAAATATAACCACGAATAAACTCTGGGAATGTTAAAGCGAGAATGAGACGAACCTAGACAACGATGCCGAGTTAATCTAAGTTAATCTTGCATACTTACACCACACCTGCATAACTGCATACGATTAATTGCCTTATTCCGATCGATAACCCACCCTCGTCACCGAGGCGGGGTCTGGTTATCATAACGACTTGTATTATCATAATTACACCCACTCGCATAATTAATACGATTGCCTCTCGAATTGGCATAATTAAATGTGCATAATTACATAAATTAACATATTTTCGGATAATTACACATTTGGCCAGATTTCATTTAATTATTATTATTTTCACTGAATATTCATAACCCACATATACAACATAATAATTTCACCCACGCACGCATACAACATAACAAATTTTCTTAACCCAACATATACAACATAATGGGGGCTCGTCTTCCGGGATCTCTCGCAGACAGTTATGCATGAATTCAGGAACGAATCACTGATGTGTTAATCAAAGTGTTGTGAACTAACGTTGCCTTGTGATTGTAAACGGGGGTATACAAACAAAACGCGCTCTGAAGGGAGGTACCAGAGTAGCAGAGTATAACAAAGACAGCTGGGCTGAGATTATTTGCTCGAGTTGAACTGACGCATCCTGTGATACAATTGTTTATATGCACTCTGAAAAGAAATATTAAGGTAACTCTTGCCATACTTAAGATGCTAGGATTAAGAATAATATTTGAATGGGTTACGGGATACGGGGAGCTCGTATTTAAACGTACCGACCAATCTGTTACAAAGCAGTACAGTCAGAGAGACATATGGGAAGGGAGCTGTATCGATAACACGAACACACCTCGGGGGAAACTAATTGACTGGATAAAAAGTAACGATAGGCAAACACGATGCAAAAACTGCAGAGAAGGCAGGACAGGACTCATACCTTCTCACACAGGCGTACAGACAGGGATTGTGGAATGAGGGAAAATTTGGAAAGGAAACGGGAGAGAAATCGTCTCTAATAAACGACGAGAAATGTCCTCACACCCTCGAGAGGGAGGAGAAATCAAAGCTCGCGACACCAGCGAAACTCACAGACGTTGAGCCACAGAATAAATATGGAAGTAACATCAAATCACTCTCTTGGGTACGTGGACAGAGTCCAGGGATTGATCGCACAAAAGTTAAAGTAAAATCGCCAGGACATGGTACACTAAGGGCAGAGGCAAAAACTGAAGGGAAATGGCAACACGAGCGACACGGCCCTGGGCGCGCACACAGAAGAGACACAGCACAGACCAAAGTGACAGATTGCCTGATGATAACTTGTTTGATGATGACGCTGTCAGCAATCAACTTTCGGAATACCTGTTCACCAGTAAAACCCTTAAGTTGATGGACAAGGCTCTAGTCAGAATTCCCGATTTTGACCCCCACAATAAGACTATGGATATCCACACACATATCGCGACAGTGGAAGAGGAGGCAATGATTAGAGGGCTGAGGAGACGGGATGAAAAAGCGAGTTTGTTGAAACGGACCTTACATAAAGAATCTATTCCATGGGTAAAGTCACTACCACACAAGGTTAGAAATGATTTTAAACAATTGAGCCTGGCAGTGATTCGGAAGTTTGGAGAATATTCGACACTCACTGAGGGGTTTTATGCTGTAAAATCGATGACCCAGGGCATGGACCAAGATCCACGTGACTACCTCGTCCAATTTAAAAGAGCGTATTACGCAGGCGATGTGAATCAATACCACGAAGGGGATAAAATGTTCAAAATTATGTTTTTTGAATCCTTGAGCCCAGAGATTACAGAAAGGGTGAGAATGGTTTTGAATCCAGAAACCGCATCCTTACGCCGCATAGAGAGCAAGGCGTACATGGCATGGTTATACAGAGCTAAGAATCATAATTCGGATCCAGAACACAGGGAGAGGGATGAGGAACCCAGCCTCTCAGAGAGGAATAAAAATCACCGAGCAGTCCCACCATGCAGAGAGCAGCAGAAACGCACGCACACATGGCAAAATAACCCAGAGAGAGGTTGGCACGAGAATGAGAGCGGCACAAAGCCGAACATTCAGGAGAATCGCAGGAGGGGGAGGTTCAGAATAGAACCATACCAACACCCCATGCCCCGACATGCGCAAGGTCAAGATTACCCACAGGGATGGCGAAGTAACAATCCAGGAAAAATTTGGCACCCAAATGGGAAAAACACTGGGCCAAGGGTGCAGGAGAATCGTAGGAGGGAGAGGTTCAGAGCAGAACCATATCAACACCCCATCCCACGACACACGCAAGGTTCAAATTACGCACAGAGATGGGAAGATAACCACCTAGCGGGAAGGTGTTACACATACCGCGGAGGTATGGATGCGAACATTCACGAGAATCGCAGGATGGGAGGTCAAACACAATCGATCCAATTCCGACCAATTCCTCCACCGGCTATACCAGGAGGGAATAGAGGAATAACACAGAATACGGTCCAAATACGTGATGAACCATCCACAGTGATTGAGAGCGGGCAGCCCATACGCGCCACACCCGCCGAGGTGTTAAACCCGGCGCTCAATGTGAAATACAGGCAGGCTGCAAGTGACAGGGCGGGCAAAAACGTGGACAGTGCTCCCGTAAATGACGCGCGGATCGAATACAAGGACAGGGTTGAATTGAAGCGTGATCGGACAGTACAAAAACAGACAGCAGGGACACGCCCTGAGGAGCGCAGGCATGAGCCTTTGAATGGAAAATATCCAAGGGAAACCAAAAATTATGTGGATCGGAGTGCTAAAATGGAGACGAATGTCCATGACGTACCGGGAATGGTGTTGAAATCCAACACACTAGTAAAAACAAAGAGGGCAACATTACGAGGGACAGAATTAAATCGACACACTGACTCGGCAAATGTGCATGTAATCGCAGAGAGAGCGAATGCCTCGAACCAAGTGTCAAAGTGGGTCGTGTGCGCGAATTCTGGTTATGTGCAGCACAATTTTTCACCACACACTCCCACGACACAGAGAGTCAGAGAGGAAACTACAAAAACGAACCCGAAAACCGTGATCGAATTATCGAAGTGATAAGTGGTGAACGAGGCAACATGAGGAAGGTAACGCATAAATGCGTTCGAAACCGCTACCTAGCGTTTCCCAGGATTTAACAAAAACAAAAATGAATATTCGTCGGAGTCATGATGTATCAGAACCGATGTAACGCAATATCGATGTTTAACGCTTGTTTAATTTTCTTTGCTCAATTCAAATATAACCATGTTAAGTTGTGACACGTACGCGCGCGTTGTAAGGAATAGCAGCAAAACTTGAGGACAATCGATGGTTCATGATGGAAGAAGGGTATACATTTTTTTTTAAAAATAACCCGTGGCCATTTGACCACTGGTCATTTTTAAAAGGGCGGTATGTTGTATCCTAACCCTTCTTCCATAATTGAGATTAATAATATTTGATGATTTTTATATATTATCTTTTTACTTGTTTTTTTAATGATTGAAACACACCAAGCGCAGCAAACTGCAAAACACCAGGTGTTGTTAAGTAATGAACTGGAGGAGGGCTAGGATGGCAGAATTTGCAACCTTGCTTCAAGGAAAGATAAGGCCTGATGAACGGGCACATGTCACCCGTGCAGGCGGCAGAGACAGTGGGAGTGTCAGCCAGACATAGTTAAGGCAAAAAGCCCAACCATCCTGCATGGTTTTAAAGTAACGTCAAAATTCGAAATTCAACAACAGAGTAGGCTAAATTATCGATCCTCGCGCTCGCTCAAATTGGAGACCAGGCTGCGAGCTACATAAATGAACCATTGCCCATTTGCTAATCCAATACTGAATGTTAATATTACTGAAGTCAAAACGAATTCTATGACCTCAGCACATGGGCAAATAATAGGGCAGTGTCGACTCAAAGGCAATGAAAGAAAACAGAGGCGCCTTTGTCTAAATCACAACCACAGAAAGCCAGGAATCATCACTGATTGTGTGTTCAGGGATTCCGAGCTAGTTAGAACACGTGCACAGGGGGGGGGAGCTGATGTAAACAACCCTGCGCGTCTGAATGTGAGGGGGCCTTGGACCTGGAATCAAGAATAACACTCCCAGAGCAGAAGGTTGGACAGGGGGAGAGGTGATTTAAAAGAGTGTTGTATATCTCTCAAGGCGGGCAAGACCCAGCTGAGTAACAAGTCTGCGGGGGTCACCAGAAGTTCGCATTCGCCTAGTTAAGACAAAAAGCTCAATTATTCTGTATTGCTATTAAAGTAACGTTAAAGTCGGAATTTAACAACAGGGTAGGCTAAAGTTTGATATTCACACCCACTCCAATTAAACCAGGTCACAAGTTACGCCTACTGAACCATCACCATCATTAAGTCAATGTGAAATGTTATTTCCATACTTCAATACTTTCTATACAACTCGACCCGAAGCATATGACAATCAGAACCTTCCTAAGTCAAAATTGAATCGCACCCAGACAGGAGCGAATAGTCGATATAAGGTTGACGAGGGAAGGAAATTAAGAGCACGGCGAACTGCAAACGTAAGCAAAAAGCCGGGAACAACACCAGCCCAGCAACAGCGAGTGGGGCTTCGACAGGCCATAAAGTAGAATAATAACTCCCGGGGTCAGGGGACACAAGAAGAAGCAGGCAGACAAAAACCAGAACTGACTCCAAGGTTCAACCGCCCTCACCTACTCAGGAGTGACGGAAATTAATGAGGCCTTGAATTAACGGCAGCTGGACGGCAACAACAACGGCGAGCAGAGATAGGGTGGGGCAAAGACTGCGGGCTATGAATGCAACTTCGTGTCAGTAAAGCCCTGACAAACAAGTTAAGTTAAAGACATCACAATACATAATATCGCACATAACATCAATGTTAACGCTATTCACCGTAAACTATATTCCGCTTATATAACCATCCAGGCACCAAGGAATACGAATTCCTAGGATCAAGAAACTTACCCCTTAACCTAAGATATCGGAAATAAATTAATAGTAATAAGTATATGCATGAAAAGACAAAGTAAAACTTATGGAAAAGCCAGGATAACGGGATGAATCACAACCAGGTCGAATATAATACATAATAAAAAAAACGATGTTAAACCCAGGGTCGGAGAGAAAGGGAGATCCCGGCCGTCTTTGTATCCCCGCAGCGCGGGATAGGAGTGTGTATACGCTCGGGGAAACACCTCCACTTGAGTCAAGCACCACGATGGGAAACGACAGACCTTAGGTTACATACAGAATCATAACTGTGAAATAGTAAGGGACAAATGTTAACTTAAAACTTTTAAACATTTCTTTGTGCGCCGGGTCGGAGAGAGTGTTGCCCCTCCCTCCAGGTTGTGCAACACGAACAAAGACGCCTATGAGACGATTTGTAACGTCTGTGTTTTGGGTCATGAAGAAGGCCAGACAAGAGATAATATTGCACCCAGACAGAGAGACGACTTCGAGGCAATTTGTAACATCTGATTGTTTGCTCGTGGGTTTTATGGAGGGAGTGTGACAACGAATATACCGTCAGTGATGCACACAAGGACACACGGACATACGGACAGACACATGGACACACCTGCCTACGGACAGATCCTGACACAGCAAAAATCGGAAGAAGCCCCGCCTTGTGGGCGGGATCCAGGGGGAATTTTCGGCATAAAGTAAAGGATCCTGAGCATTGGAAACCAGTGCGACGGGAGGGTCCACTCAGAAGCTCGACCGGGAGGGTCGACTCAGGAACGAGTGTGACGAGAGGGTCCACTCAGGAGCGCGACCGGGAGAGTCGGCTCAGGAGGAGTGCGACCAGTGGGTCCACTCAGGAGTGCGACCAGAGAGTCGACTCAGGAGCGAGGGCGACCAGCGGGTCGACCCAGGAGCGAGCTCGACCGGGAGGGTCGACTCAGGAGCGAGCTGCGACCAGCGGGTCGGCTCGACTCATCTTCAGCTCGTCAATCTCTGCTGCCGCCGGAGGTCTCTGCTGCCGCCGGAGTGGTGATCGTTGCGGTTTGGCGACGATCCAGCGCTGCACGCTACGAGCGAGTTGTGGGCGCCACCTACCGACCGGGTTCCGAACTGCGACAGCGTATCAACAGCCATCCGAACCAGTTCGCCACGGTGACAGGGGATCAACTGATACGTATGACGCGCACCGCCCCCTCACCACACGACCACCAGGCGTCTGTTTGACCTAAAGAATCGACTCCGAACACTGACTATTCAAGACAACTCTTACCACTCAAAAACACTCGAACCCATAAGCCATCCGTGGCTGGAAAGCATCACAACGAGACCGAGTGATGGCCCTCCGTCGTTTATAAGAGTATTCTTAATTTTTATCTTTAATATTTAGTGGGCTGTACTCTTAATCGCATAAATTCCCAACAGATCCATCAATACGAACTGATTCTTGGCACCTCCTTCCGCCGAGCCACGCTCACGTGGGGAGTGGTGGCCCACCGGATCCTTATCAGGTGATCTGGTCCCCAATTAGTAAACTTGGTATAAGATAACGATCTTCGGAAAAGGAGCACCGTCGCAGGCCCTTACTCCGAGCCGTTCTGAGATAACCTGCCGATGTATGTTGAGATTGGTGCCTTTAAGAATAATAACTGTTTTTGATTGTGTTTTTTTTATCGCCGTATAATCTTTCAAGTATCTTTCAGTCATAATCGCCGCACGTACTCGCATCCTCTACAGAATATTCAACTGTTCCGTGACCCAAGGTGTTAACAACGTGATAAGGGTTGCGTATGATCAATAAGGAGTGCGGTACTGCGTGAACAATATTGAGTATAATCATTCATTAACGTTAAGGTTTTCTTAGCATAATATTTGCATGTTTTAACGACTCTCTCTCTCACTAAGAACCATCGCGTTATGCGGGATCCATGTGCCGTTGTCAAAGTGAAATCAGACAATCGTTGATGATACTGTATTGATGCCGTATTGACGTTCCGGGATTGAGAGTTCGCATACTATATCATAGTTAAGGTTGAATTAGTAATAAATTGATCAATACAGAAGTGGTTGTGTGATTCTTTCCTGAAATCTATGCATAAGATCTGCTTCTGCGTTGAGATTTGAACTTGGTGACCTTAATAAACACACTAATACATACTCAGTAAATGTTAAAGCGATAACGGGGTGAACCGGGGACCTAAAAATATAACCACGAATAAACTCTGGGAATGTTAAAGCGAGAATGAGACGAACCTAGACAACGATGCCGAGTTAATCTAAGTTAATCTTGCATACTTACACCACACCTGCATAACTGCATACGATTAATTGCCTTATTCCGATCGATAACCCACCCTCGTCACCGAGGCGGGGTCTGGTTATCATAACGACTTGTATTATCATAATTACACCCACTCGCATAATTAATACGATTGCCTCTCGAATTGGCATAATTAAATGTGCATAATTACATAAATTAACATATTTTCGGATAATTACACATTTGGCCAGATTTCATTTAATTATTATTATTTTCACTGAATATTCATAACCCACATATACAACATAATAATTTCACCCACGCACGCATACAACATAACAAATTTTCTTAACCCAACATATACAACATAATGGGGGCTCGTCTTCCGGGATCTCTCGCAGACAGTTATGCATGAATTCAGGAACGAATCACTGATGTGTTAATCAAAGTGTTGTGAACTAACGTTGCCTTGTGATTGTAAACGGGGGTATACAAACAAAACGCGCTCTGAAGGGAGGTACCAGAGTAGCAGAGTATAACAAAGACAGCTGGGCTGAGATTATTTGCTCGAGTTGAACTGACGCATCCTGTGATACAATTGTTTATATGCACTCTGAAAAGAAATATTAAGGTAACTCTTGCCATACTTAAGATGCTAGGATTAAGAATAATATTTGAATGGGTTACGGGATACGGGGAGCTCGTATTTAAACGTACCGACCAATCTGTTACAAAGCAGTACAGTCAGAGAGACATATGGGAAGGGAGCTGTATCGATAACACGAACACACCTCGGGGGAAACTAATTGACTGGATAAAAAGTAACATAGGCAAACACGATGCAAAAACTGCAGAGAAGGCAGGACAGGACTCATACCTTCTCACACAGGCGTACAGACAGGGATTGTGGAATGAGGGAAAATTTGGAAAGGAAACGGGAGAGAAATCGTCTCTAATAAACGACGAGAAATGTCCTCACACCCTCGAGAGGGAGGAGAAATCAAAGCTCGCGACACCAGCGAAACTCACAGACGTTGAGCCACAGAATAAATATGGAAGTAACATCAAATCACTCTCTTGGGTACGTGGACAGAGTCCAGGGATTGATCGCACAAAAGTTAAAGTAAAATCGCCAGGACATGGTACACTAAGGGCAGAGGCAAAAACTGAAGGGAAATGGCAACACGAGCGACACGGCCCTGGGCGCGCACACAGAAGAGACACAGCACAGACCAAAGTGACAGATTGCCTGATGATAACTTGTTTGATGATGACGCTGTCAGCAATCAACTTTCGGAATACCTGTTCACCAGTAAAACCCTTAAGTTGATGGACAAGGCTCTAGTCAGAATTCCCGATTTTGACCCCCACAATAAGACTATGGATATCCACACACATATCGCGACAGTGGAAGAGGAGGCAATGATTAGAGGGCTGAGGAGACGGGATGAAAAAGCGAGTTTGTTGAAACGGACCTTACATAAAGAATCTATTCCATGGGTAAAGTCACTACCACACAAGGTTAGAAATGATTTTAAACAATTGAGCCTGGCAGTGATTCGGAAGTTTGGAGAATATTCGACACTCACTGAGGGGTTTTATGCTGTAAAATCGATGACCCAGGGCATGGACCAAGATCCACGTGACTACCTCGTCCAATTTAAAAGAGCGTATTACGCAGGCGATGTGAATCAATACCACGAAGGGGATAAAATGTTCAAAATTATGTTTTTTGAATCCTTGAGCCCAGAGATTACAGAAAGGGTGAGAATGGTTTTGAATCCAGAAACCGCATCCTTACGCCGCATAGAGAGCAAGGCGTACATGGCATGGTTATACAGAGCTAAGAATCATAATTCGGATCCAGAACACAGGGAGAGGGATGAGGAACCCAGCCTCTCAGAGAGGAATAAAAATCACCGAGCAGTCCCACCATGCAGAGAGCAGCAGAAACGCACGCACACATGGCAAAATAACCCAGAGAGAGGTTGGCACGAGAATGAGAGCGGCACAAAGCCGAACATTCAGGAGAATCGCAGGAGGGGGAGGTTCAGAATAGAACCATACCAACACCCCATGCCCCGACATGCGCAAGGTCAAGATTACCCACAGGGATGGCGAAGTAACAATCCAGGAAAAATTTGGCACCCAAATGGGAAAAACACTGGGCCAAGGGTGCAGGAGAATCGTAGGAGGGAGAGGTTCAGAGCAGAACCATATCAACACCCCATCCCACGACACACGCAAGGTTCAAATTACGCACAGAGATGGGAAGATAACCACCTAGCGGGAAGGTGTTACACATACCGCGGAGGTATGGATGCGAACATTCACGAGAATCGCAGGATGGGAGGTCAAACACAATCGATCCAATTCCGACCAATTCCTCCACCGGCTATACCAGGAGGGAATAGAGGAATAACACAGAATACGGTCCAAATACGTGATGAACCATCCACAGTGATTGAGAGCGGGCAGCCCATACGCGCCACACCCGCCGAGGTGTTAAACCCGGCGCTCAATGTGAAATACAGGCAGGCTGCAAGTGACAGGGCGGGCAAAAACGTGGACAGTGCTCCCGTAAATGACGCGCGGATCGAATACAAGGACAGGGTTGAATTGAAGCGTGATCGGACAGTACAAAAACAGACAGCAGGGACACGCCCTGAGGAGCGCAGGCATGAGCCTTTGAATGGAAAATATCCAAGGGAAACCAAAAATTATGTGGATCGGAGTGCTAAAATGGAGACGAATGTCCATGACGTACCGGGAATGGTGTTGAAATCCAACACACTAGTAAAAACAAAGAGGGCAACATTACGAGGGACAGAATTAAATCGACACACTGACTCGGCAAATGTGCATGTAATCGCAGAGAGAGCGAATGCCTCGAACCAAGTGTCAAAGTGGGTCGTGTGCGCGAATTCTGGTTATGTGCAGCACAATTTTTCACCACACACTCCCACGACACAGAGAGTCAGAGAGGAAACTACAAAAACGAACCCGAAAACCGTGATCGAATTATCGAAGTGATAAGTGGTGAACGAGGCAACATGAGGAAGGTAACGCATAAATGCGTTCGAAACCGCTACCTAGCGTTTCCCAGGATTTAACAAAAACAAAAATGAATATTCGTCGGAGTCATGATGTATCAGAACCGATGTAACGCAATATCGATGTTTAACGCTTGTTTAATTTTCTTTGCTCAATTCAAATATAACCATGTTAAGTTGTGACACGTACGCGCGCGTTGTAAGGAATAGCAGCAAAACTTGAGGACAATCGATGGTTCATGATGGAAGAAGGGTATACATTTTTTTTTAAAAATAACCCGTGGCCATTTGACCACTGGTCATTTTTAAAAGGGCGGTATGTTGTATCCTAACCCTTCTTCCATAATTGAGATTAATAATATTTGATGATTTTTATATATTATCTTTTTACTTGTTTTTTTAATGATTGAAACACACCAAGCGCAGCAAACTGCAAAACACCAGGTGTTGTTAAGTAATGAACTGGAGGAGGGCTAGGATGGCAGAATTTGCAACCTTGCTTCAAGGAAAGATAAGGCCTGATGAACGGGCACATGTCACCCGTGCAGGCGGCAGAGACAGTGGGAGTGTCAGCCAGACATAGTTAAGGCAAAAAGCCCAACCATCCTGCATGGTTTTAAAGTAACGTCAAAATTCGAAATTCAACAACAGAGTAGGCTAAATTATCGATCCTCGCGCTCGCTCAAATTGGAGACCAGGCTGCGAGCTACATAAATGAACCATTGCCCATTTGCTAATCCAATACTGAATGTTAATATTACTGAAGTCAAAACGAATTCTATGACCTCAGCACATGGGCAAATAATAGGGCAGTGTCGACTCAAAGGCAATGAAAGAAAACAGAGGCGCCTTTGTCTAAATCACAACCACAGAAAGCCAGGAATCATCACTGATTGTGTGTTCAGGGATTCCGAGCTAGTTAGAACACGTGCACAGGGGGGGGGGGCTGATGTAAACAACCCTGCGCGTCTGAATGTGAGGGGGCCTTGGACCTGGAATCAAGAATAACACTCCCAGAGCAGAAGGTTGGACAGGGGGAGAGGTGATTTAAAAGAGTGTTGTATATCTCTCAAGGCGGGCAAGACCCAGCTGAGTAACAAGTCTGCGGGGGTCACCAGAAGTTCGCATTCGCCTAGTTAAGACAAAAAGCTCAATTATTCTGTATTGCTATTAAAGTAACGTTAAAGTCGGAATTTAACAACAGGGTAGGCTAAAGTTTGATATTCACACCCACTCCAATTAAACCAGGTCACAAGTTACGCCTACTGAACCATCACCATCATTAAGTCAATGTGAAATGTTATTTCCATACTTCAATACTTTCTATACAACTCGACCCGAAGCATATGACAATCAGAACCTTCCTAAGTCAAAATTGAATCGCACCCAGACAGGAGCGAATAGTCGATATAAGGTTGACGAGGGAAGGAAATTAAGAGCACGGCGAACTGCAAACGTAAGCAAAAAGCCGGGAACAACACCAGCCCAGCAACAGCGAGTGGGGCTTCGACAGGCCATAAAGTAGAATAATAACTCCCGGGGTCAGGGGACACAAGAAGAAGCAGGCAGACAAAAACCAGAACTGACTCCAAGGTTCAACCGCCCTCACCTACTCAGGAGTGACGGAAATTAATGAGGCCTTGAATTAACGGCAGCTGGACGGCAACAACAACGGCGAGCAGAGATAGGGTGGGGCAAAGACTGCGGGCTATGAATGCAACTTCGTGTCAGTAAAGCCCTGACAAACAAGTTAAGTTAAAGACATCACAATACATAATATCGCACATAACATCAATGTTAACGCTATTCACCGTAAACTATATTCCGCTTATATAACCATCCAGGCACCAAGGAATACGAATTCCTAGGATCAAGAAACTTACCCCTTAACCTAAGATATCGGAAATAAATTAATAGTAATAAGTATATGCATGAAAAGACAAAGTAAAACTTATGGAAAAGCCAGGATAACGGGATGAATCACAACCAGGTCGAATATAATACATAATAAAAAAAACGATGTTAAACCCAGGGTCGGAGAGAAAGGGAGATCCCGGCCGTCTTTGTATCCCCGCAGCGCGGGATAGGAGTGTGTATACGCTCGGGGAAACACCTCCACTTGAGTCAAGCACCACGATGGGAAACGACAGACCTTAGGTTACATACAGAATCATAACTGTGAAATAGTAAGGGACAAATGTTAACTTAAAACTTTTAAACATTTCTTTGTGCGCCGGGTCGGAGAGAGTGTTGCCCCTCCCTCCAGGTTGTGCAACACGAACAAAGACGCCTATGAGACGATTTGTAACGTCTGTGTTTTGGGTCATGAAGAAGGCCAGACAAGAGATAATATTGCACCCAGACAGAGAGACGACTTCGAGGCAATTTGTAACATCTGATTGTTTGCTCGTGGGTTTTATGGAGGGAGTGTGACAACGAATATACCGTCAGTGATGCACACAAGGACACACGGACATACGGACAGACACATGGACACACCTGCCTACGGACAGATCCTGACACAGCAAAAATCGGAAGAAGCCCCGCCTTGTGGGCGGGATCCAGGGGGAATTTTCGGCATAAAGTAAAGGATCCTGAGCATTGGAAACCAGTGCGACGGGAGGGTCCACTCAGAAGCTCGACCGGGAGGGTCGACTCAGGAACGAGTGTGACGAGAGGGTCCACTCAGGAGCGCGACCGGGAGAGTCGGCTCAGGAGGAGTGCGACCAGTGGGTCCACTCAGGAGTGCGACCAGAGAGTCGACTCAGGAGCGAGGGCGACCAGCGGGTCGACCCAGGAGCGAGCTCGACCGGGAGGGTCGACTCAGGAGCGAGCTGCGACCAGCGGGTCGGCTCGACTCATCTTCAGCTCGTCAATCTCTGCTGCCGCCGGAGGTCTCTGCTGCCGCCGGAGTGGTGATCGTTGCGGTTTGGCGACGATCCAGCGCTGCACGCTACGAGCGAGTTGTGGGCGCCACCTACCGACCGGGTTCCGAACTGCGACAGCGTATCAACAGCCATCCGAACCAGTTCGCCACGGTGACAGGGGATCAACTGATACGTATGACGCGCACCGCCCCCTCACCACACGACCACCAGGCGTCTGTTTGACCTAAAGAATCGACTCCGAACACTGACTATTCAAGACAACTCTTACCACTCAAAAACACTCGAACCCATAAGCCATCCGTGGCTGGAAAGCATCACAACGAGACCGAGTGATGGCCCTCCGTCGTTTATAAGAGTATTCTTAATTTTTATCTTTAATATTTAGTGGGCTGTACTCTTAATCGCATAAATTCCCAACAGATCCATCAATACGAACTGATTCTTGGCACCTCCTTCCGCCGAGCCACGCTCACGTGGGGAGTGGTGGCCCACCGGATCCTTATCAGGTGATCTGGTCCCCAATTAGTAAACTTGGTATAAGATAACGATCTTCGGAAAAGGAGCACCGTCGCAGGCCCTTACTCCGAGCCGTTCTGAGATAACCTGCCGATGTATCTGTTGAGATTGGTGCCTTTAAGAATAATAACTGTTTTTGATTGTGTTTTTTTATCGCCGTATAATCTTTCAAGTATCTTTCAGTCATAATCGCCGCACGTACTCGCATCCTCTACAGAATATTCAACTGTTCCGTGACCCAAGGTGTTAACAACGTGATAAGGGTTGCGTATGATCAATAAGGAGTGCGGTACTGCGTGAACAATATTGAGTATAATCATTCATTAACGTTAAGGTTTTCTTAGCATAATATTTGCATGTTTTAACGACTCTCTCTCTCACTAAGAACCATCGCGTTATGCGGGATCCATGTGCCGTTGTCAAAGTGAAATCAGACAATCGTTGATGATACTGTATTGATGCCGTATTGACGTTCCGGGATTGAGAGTTCGCATACTATATCATAGTTAAGGTTGAATTAGTAATAAATTGATCAATACAGAAGTGGTTGTGTGATTCTTTCCTGAAATCTATGCATAAGATCTGCTTCTGCGTTGAGATTTGAACTTGGTGACCTTAATAAACACACTAATACATACTCAGTAAATGTTAAAGCGATAACGGGGTGAACCGGGGACCTAAAAATATAACCACGAATAAACTCTGGGAATGTTAAAGCGAGAATGAGACGAACCTAGACAACGATGCCGAGTTAATCTAAGTTAATCTTGCATACTTACACCACACCTGCATAACTGCATACGATTAATTGCCTTATTCCGATCGATAACCCACCCTCGTCACCGAGGCGGGGTCTGGTTATCATAACGACTTGTATTATCATAATTACACCCACTCGCATAATTAATACGATTGCCTCTCGAATTGGCATAATTAAATGTGCATAATTACATAAATTAACATATTTTCGGATAATTACACATTTGGCCAGATTTCATTTAATTATTATTATTTTCACTGAATATTCATAACCCACATATACAACATAATAATTTCACCCACGCACGCATACAACATAACAAATTTTCTTAACCCAACATATACAACATACCTGTGTAATGAGTGCACTATTATGGGACGGGGTATAATAAAGTGATATTAAGACCAATATGAATAGACTAGTAACGTGCTACAAATTCGGTTACCCGAGTTTGATTCCCATCCACAGATAAAATCACTGCCGAGTGATATTTTAACCGGTTCTGAGCCTCCCCCTTCACCCACCACTGTTGACCAGCGTGGTGAAGTATGGTCAAACAACCTTCATGGCCGGCAACGTATGGGCAGGCATTCATCCGGCAGCATACTGACAAAAGGGCTGAACATTTTTATTTAAACTAAAAAGTATTTAAAACTACACTATTTTATGTATTTACCAAGTAAAGCCCACTGAGCTATTACCAATGTTTTTAAAGTGACCTGGCCACAAATGATAGCTCAACTAAGTGGCTTATCACGTGTAAATGTATCGCAGACAAATCCTCCAAACGCGTGTTTTTAACTGTGGAGGGAAGAACAGGAGGGCCTGGGGAAAACTCCACGTGGCCACGGGGAGAACATGCAAACTCCAAATATACATCAGGCGTCAGGGTTGGGATCGAACCCATGAGTTCCTGCATACCAGGTGAGGGAGATAACATCTCGCCACCGCTGTGCTGGGTCACACATGGGCAGTGTCGTAGCAGCCGTAAGTGGTGTTGCTTCTTCTCATTTCGCCTCCGTCAGCCAGCATTTAAAACTCCACATGCCTATTGTGGCCACCCAGTCTCCCGAATTGTTAATAACGTGGTTTAAAAAGTTTGACAACGGCAACGATCCGAACATCACCGACCGGCAGCTCAAACCCAGGCTTCCCTCGCTGCTCACTCAGCGCTCTCACGCAGTGAGGGCACCTTGGAAAACAAGGGAGCTTTTGAAGATTTCAGCTGAAAGTGACGACGTCCTGAGAGATAGATTCACCTCCCCATCCGTCCCCCGCCTCCCCAACTGACCCCCTCCGACTCGCCCAGGCCCCCACCCTGGCCAAGTCCCGCCCGGCTCGTGTAGTAGACGCGATGCTCCGGGCACCCGGGCTTGTCGGGAGGCCGCTATTGAGTGTAATGGATCGGAAAGGCGAAATTTTGGCACCATTAATTTTTCAAAAGCGTGCGATTCCTCTGCATTTCTCTCCCTCCGCATGCCTCCCGCCCTCCGCCCCCACTCTCGCTTTTCCTCGTGTTCCATCACTCTCCCCTTTTTACCCCCCCCCCTCTCTTCTTTCCCTCTCCAGCGCATGCCAAGATCTTCAAGTGCCGGAGAAAGCCGTTCTAAACGAGAAGTCAATCCAGCCGAGATCCGTCACGGGAACCCCCTCGGAATGGATAAATCGCAGCCGGCGAACCGGGGAAATAGAGAGAGCTCTTTGCTGTGCATATTATTAGCGGGCAGGCATGTCTAGTGTTGGCATGGTGGTTGGCTCGAGTTTTCCTGCTCGCAATCCACGTCAGCCTGATGATGAGGCACCATCGCGCCGCGCTTTTAAGTGTGGGAGGAATGCATGCGCGTACACACACACGCACGCACACGCACACACCGAGAACACTTAAACATTATCTGCGACACAACTCAATAATTCATTAAAAAGCGCGGCTTTTGGGATCTTTAAAAGGTTTTAGAGAACGAAGTAAAATACCAAAAATACACGCAGTGGCGGGGCGATGGCAGCGGCCACCACCGCTAAGAGTGTACCTTTCAATTTTTAACGCAAAGTTTTAGTCGTGGGGTTTTTTTTCTTTGCGTCGCACTAATAAAACAAAAAAAAGCGCAACAGCGAAAAGACCACGGCAAAATCACTGCAGTGGGGGCCACAACACATGCATTTTTCACGCGCCCTGGTATTAATATTAATACTAATAGCAAGCATGCAGGTTTCCGTGGCCTGGGATATTCCTCGGAGGACGCGTCTCACGAGGAAACCCACTCGATCGCAGCATTGGCGCGACTCTTTCCAAAAAAATAAAATAAAAGCATGGATTAAAAAAAAAACACCACCCGTAACCGCAAAAAGGTATTTACAAGAATAGCTCTTTATTAATTGATGCGGTAAGGGGGGTGCGACTGCGAGGTGCAGCGAGGGAAATGCAGCGTGCCGCGATTCGCTTTAATAAAACATGGGCCCAGAAGAAGGGGACCCATTGGGCTATCTATCTGTGCGGCGTTGTCTCTCTCTTTCTGCGTGGGAGTTTGTAAAAATGCGTGTCTGTGCGTGCATGCGACCAGTGGCCCAATGGTTACTAACGGGGGTTCTCGCTGGAGCCAAAGCACACATAACAAGTTTACGGGACCGCTCAAATGCGTTGGTCCACTTTCTACCTTCGATAAAAATATGGTATATATATCTATAAAAATATCTTTGTATGTGAATGTGTGGTTTACGCGGTGGTGTAGTGGTTAGTGCAATGCGATTGTACCCAGCGCTCTGTAGTGATAGTTATATTCCCGGTCACGACTAACGTCAGTGGCGAGTAATATCTGAACTGGGCCTCTCCCGACTTCACCAACCTGCACTGACCAGCGTGGTGAAGTATAGTCAAACAAATCTAGGTAACCAACAGGGTGGGGATCCTTCAATTCAGCACTAGGTTGACAAAGGGATATTATTTATTTTAATTGTTTTCCAAGTTCATAGAATTGCAATTTCATGGCTGAACATATTTCTCATTATCTAACCGGATTTGCATTTTAGCTAACATTTCAACTCTTTGGGTGGCTTCTTGCCAGTCAACATCCTCAGCCAGTGTCTATCCTCTGCTGGATGAGGACCTCCCCACGCCATGTCGATCGTGGGGGTTATTTGACCATATATCACTAGGTTGATCAGTGCGGGTTGGTGAAGAGGTGGGTCCCAGGATCGGCTCAGACATCACTGGACACTGATATTAGCCGTGGCTGAGACTGCAACTTCAGTGGCCGGATGCATAGTGCAGTGCCCAAGCGGCTTCCCCTCTTGCCAGTAGTCTCGTAATTATTGTGTTGCATTCAGCAAGCTTTGCTTTAGCGGGTGAGGCCCACTGAGACAAATCATGTCGTTTGCTTATAAGCGTAGTGTCGTGCGTCCCTTCTTCCTTCTCGCTTGAGGCTTGTGTGTGCGTGCGGGTGGCGTGCGTCGCACACACACTCAGTCGGAGACGAGGTAGTCGCAGGAGGTACCGTCCTTCCCTTTAATTGTTGTTGAGTTCACGCCACCACTCAGAACCCCTCTCCAATTACTGTCCGGCCGTGCAATGATCGGGCGAAGGCGGCAGCAACGAGGGCGGCGACGACGACAGCGATGACGAGACGAATCCAATCCCAGAACCGGCAGCCCAGAGCTCTCCGCTTTTTATATTCCCTTTTCAAACCCACCAGAGGGTTCTAGGGGCTTCCCCACGAGGTCTACCGTGACCCTTGCCCCAGTTCCTCCGCCCTGCCGGCACACCAGTGTATATGTAGGACTTGAAATGGCATGCGCCACGCGTTTGGTTGCGATGCGAGCGTGCAGCGGACAGTGGGGGCAACTGAGGATATACAGTTGTTGTTGCGCCAATTAAGGGGTGAGATCATTAAGAGACGCCACAGGTGTTAAGGGTAACTGAGGACGCAGGCCGGTGATTGGTCGAGAGGGTGAGTGGTTGATGACTGGCATCGGGGTGGCGACGATAACAGGATCACGTGAGGCTGGGGGCCTGGGGGCGAGTAACGAAGCGGGGGATGACATAATTAATTTGGGCTGATTGGTTCGGGGATAAAGGCAATGAGCGTATGGAGATACGGGAATCATTGTTAGTGTTGGAGTCGCAGTTGGAGTTAGCGTTGGAGTTGGTGCCTGGGACAAGAGTGTATAGTATAGGGTAGCAGTGGACAAAAGTGTATAGTATAGGATAGCAGTGGACAAGAGTGTATAGTATAAGGTAGCAGTGGATAAGAGTGTATAGTATAAGGTAGCAGTGGATAAGAGTGTATAGTATAAGGTAGCAGTGGATAAGAGTGTATAGTATAAGGTAGCAGTGGATAAGAGTGTATAGTATAAGGTAGCAGTGGACAAGGAGAATACAGTATACGGTAGCAGTGGATATAGACTATAGAGAGTACGGACAGAGTAGCAAGGACGGAGCGAGTACAGCGTAGCGAAGCAGCGGAGTAACGGACCTTGGTGGAGAGAGAGAGATGGAGAGTTGTGCATTGAAGAGCATGGAGGAACATTGAGTGATGCTGTCGGAGATGTGAACTATATGCGGAATAAAAGGAACGAGAAAGACAAAGAAGCTGTCGCGTCAGTAAGAGTCCTACATATATGCTCAACGGCATGTACGGTAAGTGCCCACCTGCAGTTGCAGTTGCTGTATAATAGTCAGCGCTATGTCCACCCTCCCCCCCCTCCATTAAAAAAACAGCCGTCCCGGCTGTCAATACAGCAGCAACAACTAACAGGCAAGGCAGGGCAATAACCCCAACTCGAGGAACACCAACGAGAATGAAAAAAACTTCCCCACAATCCCGTTACAACCGCGGCCTCCCCCACAATCAACAACACATTCCACTGCTCCCCGGTGCCCCCCCCCGATAACAAACCAACACTCACCCCAACGCAATGCCCCCGAACTCGTGAATTGGCAACTCCCCACAGGCCCCCCCCCCATCCGTACATCGGCGACACCCCACACACAACGCAGTACCCCTGAACTCGCAAATCGGCAATTCTCCTACAGGCCCCCCCATCCGTGAATTGGCGACACCCCAACACACAACGCAGTGCTCCCGAAATCGCGAATCGACAACTCTCCCACAGGCCCCCCATCCGCGAATCGGCAAAACCTCAACACACAATGCAGCGCCAACCCCCCTCCCCCCCTCACAACCGACGCACCACCTCAATCTCCCTTTAACCCAGGCCCTTAGCCCCAAAACCCCCTCACCCTCGGATCCCCTCTCAGTGCAAGGGAGAATCCCCCCACGTGATCCAGTCCATGGTGCCAGTCACCCCCATCTCAGTGGGGTCCTGCACCTCCGGAATCCGGAGGGCCAAGAAACGATGGAGGTGGAGTCCTCGGCTCAAAGGGCATGGCCCTTCACCGCTCAGCAGTGCCCGCTCGAGTTCGGTCCCCAAGACCTCGCACTTCGCAGTCTCGGTAGGTCTCAGAGACGGGGCTTGAGTTGACTGTGCCAGTGGGCCCACGAGCACGGATGACTCTATAGGTACTTACTCATCAGTGTGGCCCGACCCACCACACATGAAGCACTTGGACGTGAGTCTCCAAGGCAGAGGGAGCGTTCCCCACCACAGGTTTTCCCTCGGGGGTGTTGATGCTTGAGCCCCCCAGCCCCCCACTGCCGCCACCATATCTTGCAGGCTCCATGTTTCAGCCTCCCACCTTGCCGGCTGCTGTTTCTCCTCGAAGACCTGCATCTTCCTGGCCACTGTTGAGGATTGAATTTCTGTGCTGACAGCGGAGTGCAGGGCAACCCTCAATCTTCTCGCCAGCTCCCGCAACCTCTCCGCCACTCTAAGGTTGAGCGCCCCTTCACCCAAGAGTGGGTATGCCTCACGTCCCAGTGCCAGCAGCGCTGCCCGGAAGGCATAGAGAATCTCGTCCTCCATCCGCTCCCTCTGGAGGAATCTTGTGCAAGCCTCCCGTGCCAGATCAGGAGCGGCCTCCTGCATCTCCGTCACTCTTCGCGCCTCCTCTGCACTTTCCTGCACTTGCCTCAAAATGGCGCCTGCTGGCCATGGGAGGTCCTCCGGTGACAAAATGGTGCTCACCATGTGAGCAGTTCCCCTTACAGAGCCCCCTGCTCCTGCTCCGATGGGAGCTCCCGCTCTGTTTTCTCCGCTTTCCTCCGTGCCATCCCCTGGGGTTCGCACCTCATGCCGGCCCGCACCACTCTCCACATGGCGGTCCTCCGCCATGCTGCTTGGTCGGCGCTTGACCACAGGAACATCTCAGCCCCTCTCCTCGTCGACATGTAGCTCCTGCTCTCTCTCCGTCAATGTGCAGCCTTCGTTTTCTCTCTCCGTCGACGTGCAACCGCCCTCTCTCTCTGTCGACGTGCAGCCTCTCTCTCCGTCGACGCTCATCCGCTCCCGCCACCTGGCATAGCTACTCTTTCCGTCGACGCTCGGCCACTTTCTCTCCGTCAACGTACAGTTGCTCTTTCTCTGTTGAGGCGGAGCCGCTCCCACCTTCTTGCGTAACCGCTCCCGCCATGGACGCCCAGCTGCTCTCTCTCTCTGTCGACATGCATCAGGTCTCTCTCTGTCGACGCGTAGCCGCTCCCGCCTCCTTGGGTAGCTGCCCCCGCCGTCGATGCCCAGCCGCTCTCCCCTCACGGATGCGTAGCCGCTCACCCCGCAATTTTGCGTAGCAGCTGTCCTGCCGATCCGCAGTGGCTCCTCTGCTGCCCAGCAGCCATGGGCTTGGTAACCGGGGTCTGGGGTCTTGGGTCCTGGGGATGTCGGAGGGATGACCGTCTTGCCGTCCTCATCCCGACGACACTACAGATGGATTTTTTTAATACCCCACTCCTGATACCAAATGTAGTGTTGTGCATCTCTTCTTCCTTTTCGCTCGAAGCTTGTGTGTGATTTGTGATCTCCAGATGTGTGCGTGGAGTCGTTTTCAAGGGGGTGGATTGTACGCCAATGGTCTATGAGGGAGAGTTATTATATTGTTGTGGGTGTTGATAGTGTTATACGTGGTCACTGCTACTTACCTGATGTAGCGCCAGCCATGGGTCAACAGGGGGCGAAATCGAGTACGGTCTGTATTAAGTAACGCCGTTAGGCCAGGGAACCCAGAGGGCGGTTGGGAACCGGAGGTATACATCCCAGGCCCCCAGGGGGGCTGGGGGATTACGAAATAGTCCAGGTCCCTCCAGAAGGTTCCAGAGAGTAGGCGTGGACAGGGGCAGAGTGACCCTGGGAGCTGTATATAAGGCGAACCCCTGAACGGGTTTGCCAGTCGTTGTTAAGTTGAAGACCCGAAGACCCAACCTAACATAGGACCCTGGGAACCCCCGGACCCGCCGTCCTTCTAAGGGCCGGGACTGAGTGGACCAGTGGCCGGAACCTGAGGACCTTGGCTGGGTCAGGTCAGCTAGCCTCCCCTAGGTCCCCCTAGCCAGAGGGCTGATATATCGAGGAAGTGGTCCCAGTGAGTAGGACATGCTAGCCCGGAAGCTATACCTCCCCAGGGTATTTGGTGGAGGTGCCAATACCCCTTTGTGCTAGGGACCTCGTGTTATAGTTGTTATTGTTATAAATAAACGTGTTGCCTCCAGTGAAGACTAGGTCTCCATTCATTACCACTAAATATCATAGCTACGAGGGCTTCTATGTTGTTATCCCTTTCTCTTTAGGTGGAGGGGGTGTTTTGTTTATTCGGCGGTTGCAGGCCAGGTTCCATTACCCTCTATTATGAAATTATCGTGAGGGTTCGACTGTAGGTTCATTGTGATACATTTTTATGGTGGATGTGTTAATTGGTGCTAGATTATAAACGTTGCAGAGTGTCAGAGGGGCGTCCTCCATTTTGCCATACGCTATTATGTATCTACCAGAAGGGTCTACTATTTGTTTGGAGGGTATGAAAGGTATTTTTTGTGGATCAGGATTCTGACACCTCTACTTTGAGGTATGTGTGGCACTGTAAATATCTTTTCCACCGATGCACGCTATAGTTTAGCGGAGTCAGATATAGTTAATTGGGTCTCTTTTAAGAATGTAATATCAGTTTTTCTAAATTAAATTATCTGAGGGGTTTCTCTCTCTTTATTGCGTGGTTGAGTCAATTAACATTTAAGGAGGTGACTTGTAGGTAAGCTGGGGTAGGGATAGGAAGCTGCTCACCTCCGGGCATTATGGAGGTTGAAGAAAGGTAGTCGGTGTGTTGTTCCTCAACTTTCTATTTTCATTCACGCTTGATTCTGGCCTCCTACCTAGGCCCAGTGATGCATTGTGATCTACAATCAACTACAGACTATTTAACAATCAGAACTCATAATTTTTTTCATGTAATAACAATATATTTGTAGCTATGAAAAAGGTAGATTTATCTATTACAAACTAGTCAGTAGGTAGAGGAAGGGAGAGTGTCTTTTATCGTGAAGGTTGGGAGGTACTTACTTTATCTTACTCGGTAATGACTGAGTGATGACTGCAGCCCGTGGGGCGCCGGTGTCTATCCACGTCCAAACGGCAACCAATGAAACAATAACATGAACATTTATGTACAAACCCTTAATGTTATCACATAACAGAGTGGAATGAAAAAAAACCCATCTGGCTCTTGTATCCATGAATGTCATGTATCTTTTCTTGGACCTGGCCTGTTTGATGGTCATGCGTAATTGTATATATATGTAGAGGAGTAAATGGGGACGTGACGTTAGGTGTGCCGTTCAGTGCGATGACGTCACGTCTCCTAGGGTACTTAAGGGAGACCCCGTGACGTAAGCGGGGTCACTGTGGGAACGGGTAGAGTAAGAAGAGTGAAGAGGGAACCAGGGGTAGAGAGAGGGAATCGAATAGGGAGTCTGGGGAGAAGCCGGTGGTAGCCGTAGAGGTGCTTTTCTCTCCAGTCGGTGGAGTCGGCAGAGTCCACGATCCAACACGAGAGAGAGACCGGAGCTAGCCGGCAGGGACCCAGACTCAGAGTAGGACCCCTAGCCCCTGGGAGTTGTGCATCATGTGTAATATTGTAACAGCTTTAATAAACCCTGGCGGAAGCCCTTAACTTACCTCCGTCTCCGAGTATGTCCGTCAGAACTTCTCTACATATATATAAGGTGGCATGGGCTGTTCAACTGCCGGTCCCATAGACCCACCCCCTCAGTTTGTGCACCCGTAGGGTTAGTTATAGGTTGTGTGCCCCCCAATCTGGGACAAGACCAATAGTTATTAAATGTCATGGAAGGGGGAAGTCCCCCCAGCCGGCGGGTGGAGGTTCACATAGTCCTCTATGAGGGGGAGAGGGGCGTGCTTCCAGAGTGCAGTAGACCTAGATAATGTTTTGTGCCGTGACTATCTATGAATGCAAACTGAGACCTGTGAAAGTGAAGTGATAAAATTGGAGGGTACAATGATGGTAAACAGGAGTTAGCTAACTCCTCATATTGTCGTGTGTCTGGCTGGGCTCTAGGTATTCAGCTTTTTATTCCGGACTGCTATTATCAACTCTAAGCTTTCTGGAGCTTATGAGCTAGATAGTAAGGGTGGATATTTTTTTTACCTGTGTAATGCAGGCGTAAACGGCCTCCCGGATATGACTTCACGGGGGGAGGAGTTAGGTCACGTGGGAGAGAGGGATCAAGTCTTAAGGGGGAGAAACCGGAAGAGACGAGAGAGAGTTTGGGATTGAGATAGAGTGAGGCTACGCAGGGCGGAGGTTGGAGAGTGGCGAGATCGCCACACAGGGAGTGAGACTCGGCACCGTCGGCCAGCGGTGACCGAGCACGGAGGGACGAGCAGCAGCGGTGGAGCTGCTGTGAGGGCAGCCGGAGGTCTGCACGGGGGAACCAGCAGCGGTGGAGCTGCATCGGAGTGGGGAGAGGCTACGGGAGCGAAGGCAGCATCGAGCTGCCGAGCAGAGAGGCTCTGAGCGAGGGCCGTGTGGGACAAGTATAAAGGAACCTGAATAAAGGACAACGGAGACAGACACAGTGAACGAGTCCTTTATTACACTGGTGTCAGAAGTGAAATGGCATGTCAAAACAGCTCAGAAGAAAGAATATTCCTGCGCCATCATCTGCTACATCATCCGACGATGACGACCTTCCTCAGGCGGTGGACCTGCCTGCGATGGAGGAGGAAATCCGAGCGGGACCGAGTGCGGGTCCGGGAGTTCAGGATGTCGCCGCGTTGGTGGACCCGTCTGCGCCGGAGGACGCGGATTTGCGATGGAGACAGATGGCGGCGCAGCTGGAGACGCTGAAAATCGTGCTGGCGCAGTTGTGTGAGCTCGTCACGCCGAGAACGCCGTTGGGGAGAGCCGATGGTGGTCCGCAGGCCAACGCCTTGCCTGTGCTGGCGGCGCCATTGGCCACACGGCACGAAGACGCCATCTTGGGCATGGCGGGAGAAGAACGGTGGGAAGCCGCCATCGTGAACACGTTGCGATGCGACGCCATTTTGAATATGCCGCCTGATTAGTCATCGGCTGAGGACGGCGCGCCAAGGAGTCGCAGTCGTCATCTTACAACCGTTAAGGAATTCTCCATCGGTGGCGATTGGAGTGCTTTCGCCTGCAGATTTTTGGCGGTGGTACGCTCTGCAAGGTGGACTGACGCTGAGGCATTGGAGGTTCTGCCGACTCTTCTCGACGACGAGTCGGTGAGATTCTTTCGTTCTATAAAGGCCGAGAAGAAGAAAACATTGAGAGGAGTTTTCGACGAGATGGCAGATGCATACGAGCCGCCGGATGATGCTCATCGCCGGTTTGTTCAACGACAGCGGGCACCCGAGGAGTCGCCGGTGGCATACAGGGGTGCGGTATTGGAGTTGGCCATGGTCGCATACCCGGAGACGGAGCCTGACCTGCTCGAACCTCTCATCTTGGGTAAGATGCTCGAGCTGTCCCGGGATTTGGGGATTCCTATGCCGGTGTGTGGCCACGAAAAGCTGACATCCTGGGTGGCCGCTAAGTGTCTGGATGCCCAGTTCAACCTGCGCCATTGGAGGCAAGTCACGGCGTGGTCGGGGGGGGGGCCCATCGTCGAAGGAGGTGCCGTGGGTTGGGATTCCAAAAAGGCGGTGTACGTGCCTGACGGGGGGGGGGCCCGCAGGAGCTGACAGCCGCCTCTGCTCCGTGGTCGGGCCGCAGTGGGCTGGGGCCGCGAGCTGCGCCGCCGACACGGGCGCGTCGGGACGGGGGGCCTGCGGCGCGGCGCAACGACATCGACTGCTTCCGCTGTGGGCGTAAGGGCCATTACGCCAGGGACTGCTGGGCCCATGTCCCAGGTCCGCCCCAGCAGGAGGCCTCGTCAACGGACGCGCCGCGGAAGGATCCTCCAGGACAGGCAAGTCGGTGCGCACCAGACACCCGGCAAGGCTTGACACCTCACTCATCACCGTTGTCGTGCGATCCGGGTGTTGTTAACAACGGGAGGCCATCGACTGGGCCATGTCGCTCGGTAACGCAGTGGCGTAAATTGGCACGGCGGGTCGTCGCGGCCGCTACTGGTTCGTCCACTGTACCTGGTTCTATACAAGGGGTGGACGTGCGTATTTTGGTGGATTCCGGAGCGTCCGCGACCATTATATCGGATGTAATTTTCCATCTGTTGGGCATCCCACCAGAGGCCGTGCGTCCGGTTTACGGGTCGTGCGTCGCTGCGAACGGGGGTAGCATGGGCATTGTGGGCCAGGTGGACGCTAAAATATCTATCGGGGGAGTATCGGCCTCGGGAATTGTGTTAATTTCGAGGTCTCTTGCAGTCCCTTGTTTGTTGGGAACTGATTTTCTGGCCAAGATGCCCATTCTGATTAGAATTAATGAAAACTGCATTGAATTGCCGGGTGGCCATAAGATTTCGTTTCTGCCGTCGCCCTTGGGGCGACCTGCTCCGGTCGCCCAGGTGCAGGCGCTGTCCGAGGAATCTGTTGACATTCCACCTGGCTCACAGATGCTTATCCCCTTGCGATATCGGAAGCCTGTGCCTGGTCGGCAAGGTGCAATTGGGGTTTTGTTGTCGCCGTCCGCCACCATAACGGGCGGATCGGCGCTGGTTGGGGCGCAGACTATTGTCCGGCCGGACCAGCAGCCATTTTTGCAGGTGCTTAATGCGAGTACCGAAAATGTATGTGTTCCGGCTGGTACGGTTGTGGCACATGCCACTATGGTGTTTACGGCACAGGATTATCTGGGCAGCCAGGGCGTGGTTGCTGGGGTTTCAGGGCCGGGAGCTGCGGATAATCCCTGGATCGCCGAATTGTGTGGGGAAAATCCTTCCCTTTCCGGGGAACAACGTTGTGCGATTCGTAAATTGTTATTGAATTATTCGGATGTGTTTACTCTGACGATTTGGTTTTTGGGATGCACCTCGTTGCTTTACCATCATATTGACATAGGGGACGCTGCCCCTATTCGGTTAAACTCACATCGGATGAGTCCGGCCGAGCGAGAACACGTTCGAGGGGCAGTGGATGACATGTTGGCTGCGGACATAATATCTCCATTTAATAGCCCATGGGGCGCGCCTGTTGTTTTGGTTAAGAAGAAGGACGGCAAATTGCGATTTTGTGTAGATTTCCGGAAATTAAATAAGATATCTGTGGCAGATGCGTACCCCCTGCCGCGTATGGACGACTCCCTCGATGCTTTGTCGGGGGCGAAGTTCTTTTCTACGCTAGATCTCTCTTCGGGATTCTGGCAGCTTCCCCTTGACGAGCCCTCGCGGGAGAAAACTGATTTCCATACGCCGCAGGGGTTATTCCAATTCAATTGTCTTCCGATGGGGTTGAATGCTGCCCCTGCCACATTTCAAAGGTTGATGAAGCTGGTATTAACGGGGTTGCAGTGGGAGACATGTATGATATATTTAGACGATATTATCGTCTTCAGCCACACATTTGATGAACATTTACTGCGGTTGGAGGCTGTGTTCGCCAGGATGCGTTCCGCTAATTTGAAATTTAAGCCTAAGAAATGTCACCTACTGCAACGGTCCGTGCGTTACTTGGGGCATATCGTGAGTGCGGACGGGGTGGCCACGGATCCGGACAAAACAGCGTGCGTCCGTGACTGGCCAACCCCGGCCACGGTGGGGGATGTGCGTTGGTTTTTGGGGTTTGCCTCATATTATCGGAGGTTTGTTCCGAATTTTGCGACGATCGCGAGGCCCTTGCACCTCCTTACGGGTAAAGGACGAAAATTTGGTTGGGGACCGCCAGAAGAGGCGGCTTTTCAAGGCCTGCGCGATCTATTGGCTACGGCGCCGACGTTGGATTATCCAGATTTTGATCACCCCTTCATTCTGGATACAGACGCGAGTGACACGGGCATTGGGGCGCTGTTGTCTCAGTCCAAAGGGGGTGTGGAGCGCGTGGTGGCGTACGGTAGCCGGGTTTTGTCTCCTGCAGAAACCCGCTACTGCGTCACTCGCAGGGAACTTTTGGCTGTTGTTTTTTTTCTCCGCCAATTTCGACCGTATCTCTACGGTCGTTCGTTTATTGTGCGCACGGATCATGCGGCCTTGCAGTATGCTCTTAAGATGGACCAACTATCCGGCCAGTTGGCGTGTTGGTTGGACACGCTGCAAGAATTTTCCTTCCAAATTCACCATCGGAAGGGGGTGCGTCACACGAATGCGGACGCGCTTTCTAGGTTGCCGCAGTGATCCCCTTGCGCGTGCGCGTCTGGGACGCAAGGGTGTGCACCGATTCAGCCTCCCCCTCAGCCGGTTGCGTTGGCAGTCGAGGTGTCTGATGCTCCAATGGAGCCGGGACCGCCTGATGGGGTTTTGAATCTTCCAAGGGCTGTGTGGATTCGGGAACAAATGTTGGACTATTCATTGGTGTCTTTACGGAAGCGGCCTGCGAAGGAGAGTGGGGGTCCGGGTACGGCCGGTGTGCCGGAAACCGCTCTCCGCGATGGTCTGCTCATGTGGAGGGAAGGATTACAGGAACGCTGGCATCTGGTTGTACCGGCATCCTTGCGGTACGAATTGATTAAGACTCTGCATTGCGACACGCTCTTACATCTGGGGGTGCAGAAGACCCTACTGACGTTGCAGCGAAATTACTTTTGGCACGGCATGGCGACAGATGTCATCGGGCACGTTCGCGCGTGTCCCGATTGTGCCCGGTGAAAACCACCTAAACATCCATATGTGCCGCCGATACAGTCTATTCAGGTGTCTCGAGTTAATGAATTGGTGGCGCTAGACATTTTGGGACCCTTCCCGCCATCCGCGAAGGGTAATAAATACTTGCTGGTTGGGGTGGAGTACCTCTCCCGCTGGCCGATGGCCTGGCCGTTGCCCGACCAGTCGGCAGCGTCTATTACAGACGCCTTTCTATTTGGGTACGTTATGGACAAGGGTGCGCCGGAGAGGCTCCTCACAGACCAAGGCCGGAATTTTTCTTCTAAATTGTTGGGGGAAGTGTGCGCGGCTCTTGGGACTAAGAAAATACGGACATCTCCCTACCACCCGCAAACGGATGGTATGGTCGAACGGCTAAATCGGACTTTGTCCGCCATGTTGTGTCACACGGTGAGTGAACAACAATCAGATTGGGATTTGCATATCCCTGGGGTACTTTCGGCGTACCGGATGACGCCGCATGCGGCTACAGGATATTCGCCGTTTTTCCTTATGTACGGTCGTGAAAACGTGCCGCCGATGGATGTGCAGTTGGGAACTGGAGTGAGGAGACCTGCTCAGCCTCTTCCTGATTACATTCAGGACACCGTTCGCCGTGTTACTGAGGCGCAGGAAGGGGCCCGCATGGCTACGGCCAAAGCCCAGGCCCGGAACGAGCGGTGTGCTCGACGCTCTAAGGGGGAGTGCCGCTGGAAGGTTGGGGACCTGGCCTGGCTCGATTGCCCACAGGTGCGGCCAGGTACCTCTCCTAAATTACATAAACCATGGCAAGGGCCGGTTCACCTCATCAAGGTTCCCAACCCACAGTCGGCGCGTGTTCGGGTTGGATCTCGGCGTTGGTTCATTCACACGTCGCGCTTGAAGCCATATGTGGCCCCTCTACCTGATGCGTCATCTCTTGATGTTGCCTTGCCGGGGTCTGTTGCTGCCGACTCACCCTTGCCTGTGCCTGTTGATCTTGCAAGAGCGCCTGTCGTGCCTGTTACAGACAAGCCGGCCGTGACACCGCAGGGGACGAGGGGCTCTGCTCGGGGGGTGCCTGCCACGGCTGCGGGAACTCCGAGCCCCGCAGCCCTTCCGACCCCGCTGCGGACACGATTGCAGGACACCTCCGACGCTGAGCCTTGGGGATACGGGACCGGGACGTTGGCGGGCCTCCAATAGCGACAGGAGGACTTCATCCTGTCGCTCCTAAAACCCCGTCACGTTCCCGGTCTGCGGGAGGGCCGCCGACCATCCGGGACGGGTCGGCGACCCACACACGCTCGAAATCCCTTACACTTCGTTGAATTTTATTGTTGTGTTCTTGTTCTTACTGTTATATTTATTGTATGCTTTGTTGTTCTTCAATGTGTCTCGGTCGCGTTCGCTCGCATTACTTGTTGTCGTTATTGTTCAGCCGAGGTCGGCTGGATTTTTCTCTACGGGGGAGGGTGGTGTAATGCGGGCGTAAACGGCCTCGCGGATATGACGTCACGGGGGGAGGAGTTAGGTCACGTGGGAGAGAGGGATCAAGTCTTAAGGGGGAGAAACCGGAAGAGACGAGAGAGAGTTGGGGATTGAGATAGAGTGAGGCTACGCAGGGCGGAGGTTGGAGAGTGGCGAGATCGCCACACAGGGAGTGAGACTCGGCACCGTCGGCCAGCGGTGACCGAGCACGGAGGGACGAGCAGCAGCGGTGGAGCTGCTGTGAGGGCAGCCGGAGGTCTGCACGGGGGAACCAGCAGCGGTGGAGCTGCATCGGAGTGGGGAGAGGCTATGGGAGCGAAGGCAGCATCGAGCTGCCGAGCGGAGAGGCTCTGAGCGAGGGCCGTGTGGGACAAGTATAAAGGAACCTGAATAAAGGACAACGGAGACAGACACAGTGAATGAGTCCTTTATTACACCTGTGCCAGCATCATATCCATTCCCTGGCTAATGAATTCGCACCCGAGAGTAAATTGGCTGTTCGTCGTCACCAGTTTACGGCTTTGTGAGACATGGAATGCCGCCAACTTTGTCGACACTCATGCATGCTAGAACGATAGTTTCGTCGAACTAACTTATTATTGGACAGGCAGGTGTGGGTAGAATATGAACAGAAATGGCACCATGTCTACCGTGAGACGGAGTCATCATACTGGAACCAAAAATTCACTCAGCAGTCTGCTTAGCCGAGCAAGCTGTGGAGCTCCATAGCAACTTCTGGGGACGGACATGGCAAAGAAACCAGGAGCAAATTGCTCGTCAGCGCAGAACCTCATGAATTATTTCACTCAGAAGTTGCTGCCATTCATCGGGAAATGGAAGGCAATGCTCCTGAGTCATTTTTGCCACTCGCTCTAGCCGTTCTGGATATGTTCGTGCCATTAACAGCCGAGGAAATCCGGAGGATCACCATGGCTGCTCCACCAAAGTCCCGTGCACTGGACCCAATGTCGACAAATATTTTTTTAATGAGTTTCTTCCAGAGCTTTTGTCTTTCATCACAAACATGTCGAATGCTTCAATCACACAGGGTTGTCTACCAACTAGCCAGCACCATGCTATCGTCATACCATGGCTGAAGAAGGCTGGAGCAGACCCCTCTGACAATCGCTACAGGCCAATCTCCAATTTGACATTCATGTTGAAACTAGTCAAGAGATGATTGAAATGTCATCAGCCTATGGCCTATCGAGAGGAAAATAGCCTCATTCCAAGACTTCAATCTTCAATCAGCATACCGGTATGGTCACTAAACAGAGATAGCAATGCTAAAGGTCATCCACGATGCACTCATGGCAGCTGACTGGTGAAGTCACGCTACTCTACTTATTAGACCTGTCTGCTGCGTTTGACATGGTTGATCACAACATCTTAGTCAGCCGCCTTCGAACTGCTTATGGTATCCAAGGCACTGTGCTTTCATGGACTGAGTCCTTCATTACAGGTCGGACACAAAGGGTCAGCTTTGCCGGTAACCTGTCAACCAGGTCATTGGTGACGTGCAGTGTGCTACAGGGAGGTGTATTTGGCCCAGTGTTATTCCTACTTTACACCGCTGATGTCAAATTAAAATCCATACAAAAGCTGACTCGTGTGCCTCAATTTCAGTTTCATTTATTTGATATAGCCCTGTGAGCGATTCGGCTCTTGAATCGGGTGCAACTGCAACAAACAAAAAACATGAACAAGAAAATATCTTAAAGTGACTATGCGTAAACAGAAAAATTCAGGAAAAAACAGCAAAATCTTCCAGAAAAAGCACCGTACACCAACGCTGTGTGCAAAAATCCCAGTGGGATGCAAGTCAAACAACAACAACAGCCACAAGACAACTTAGATTAAAGCCATCAGTTTAACTCCGTACTATAACAAACAGACATGGTCAAACCAATAAACGTTTCGAAATCACCAAAATAAAGCCATAAAAGCAATGTAACAGTGATCATAGGAACTGTGACCAAAATTTCACAATAAACGACATAAACAACATATACCACCAAACCCTGTAGCCATAGCTGGCTGCATAAGTCACTTCACAACAGCAGGAGCATAAGTAGGAGTATAAAAAATGTCAATGCACCTTTAAAGATCAGCACACTAAATCAAAACACAAGATCATACTTTAAAGCGGTCATCCAGAGCGAAACATTTGATTTTAGGCCACTAAATAGCAGTGGCATCTAGGGGTGTACAACTCCTCTAGAGTAGTTTTGAGTGAAGATCTCATAGGTAGAGATTCAAGTTGCAGTTTATTGGCAATAGCATCCAGACCCTGGGGGCATGAATAGCAAAGGCCCTTCCTCCAGTATTTGCACGGCAATAAGGAATGTGAAGCTAGTAAATGAGCGAAGACCTTCGGTCACATTTGTTCTTCGAAACAGAGAGAAGATCCAGCAGGTAGTCTGCGGATTTGTTTTGTAAGTACATCGTGAATAAATAAGATCTGATGCACAAGCCGTCGAACATGAAGAGATGTTAAGTTTGACCCAATGTAGAGATGACAGTGGTGGGTCCTATATGGGCAGTTCAATGCAAATCTTAAGGTCGAGTGATAAATTGAGTAAAGCTTCTTCAGTACCGTACTGGGGGCTGATATATACGATGTCACAGTAATCAAGTAGAGGCAGTATGGTAGCTTTTACCACTTCCAAACGGAACATAGGGGGGAAGCAGTGCTTGTGTCGATACAGAAAACCAATTTTTCTTTTTGTCCTTTTACCAATATAATCAATGTGATCTTCAAAATTCAGTTTTGAATCAAGCATGACCCTAAGATACTATAGATTTTTACTTGCTTTATTTGATAATTATTTAAGGAATGTAATTGGGGAAAAATAACTTCCTGCTTTAGTCCTGGTGAGAGGCATAGCACCTTGGTTTTGGAGGTATTCAGGACTAGTTTAAGAGCAACTAGCTGATGTTGTTGTTTTTTTGAAATCACCCTGGAGCTGAGCAATCACGTCATCCGGAGAGCGACCAGCAGTAATCAATATCGTGTCATCTGCATAAAGATTTACCCTGGAATGATCCAGGTCAGTGCCCAAGTCATCGATATAAAGAGAGAACAAGATGGCTCAGTGTTATGTGTGGTGCTGTACATTTGGGCTCCAGTATGGTGATTACACTGTTGTATCCTAACCCTTCTTCCATAATTGAGATTAATAATATTTGATTATTTTTATATATTATCTTTTTACTTGTTTTTTTAATGAGTGAAACACACCAAAGCGCACCAAACTGCAAAACACCAGGTGTTGTTAAGTAATGAACGAGAGGAGGGCTAGGATGACAGAATTGCAACCTTGCTTCAAGGCAAAGGCAGTGAAAGGAAGCAGAGGCGCCTTTGTCTAAGTCATAACCACAGAAAGCCAGGAATCATCACTGATTGTGTGTTAGGGATTCCGAGCTAATTAGAACACGTGCACACAGAAAGGGAGGTAGAAGCACGCCTTGTTCTCCTGCAGCTGAGGAAACAAAGATAAACCCAAAAAGGCCTTGGACCTGAAATTAAGAATAACATTCCCAGAGCAGAAGGTTGGAGGGCCACAGGGAGCTGATTTAAAAGAGTGTTGTATATCTCTCAAGGCGGGCAAGACCCAGCTGAACAACAAGGCTGCGGGGGTCACCAGAAGTTCGCGTTCGCCTAGTTAAGACAAAAAGCTCAATTATTCCGTATTGCTATTAAAGTAACGTTAAAGTCGGAATTTAACAACAGGGTAGGCTAAAGTTTGATATTCACACCCACTCCAATTAAACCAGGCCACAAGTTACGCCTACTGAACCATCACCATCATTAAGTCAAATGAAATGTTATTTCCATACTTTAATACTTTCTATGCAACTCGACCCGAAGCATATGACAATCAGAACCTTCCTAAGTCAAAATTGAATCGCACCCAGACAGGAGCGAATATATCATATATAAGGTTGAAGAGGGAAGGAAATTAAGAGCACGGCGGCAGACAAAAACCAGAACTGACTCCAAGGCTCAACCGCCCTCACCTCAGGAGTGACGGAAATTAATGAGGCCTTGAACAACGGCCAGCTGGACGGCAACAACAACGGCGAGCAGAGATAGGGTGGGGCAAAGACTGCGGGGCTATGAAATGCAACTTCGTGTCAGTAAAGCTCTGACAAACAAGTTAAGTTAAAGACATCACAATACATAATATCTACATAACATCAATGTTAACGCTATTCACCGTAAACTAAAGTAAAACTTATGAAAAGCCAGGATAACGGGATGAATCACCACCAGGTCGAATATAATACATAATAAAAAAAAAACGATGTTAAACCCAGGGTCGGAGAGGAAGGGAGATCCCGGCCGTCTTTGTATCCCCGCAGCGCGGGATAGGAGTGTGTATACGCTCGGGGAAACACCTCCACTTGAGTCAAGCACCACGATGGGAAACGACAGACCTTAGGTTACATACAGAATCATAACTGTGAAATAGTAAGGGACAAATGTTAACTTAAAACTTTTAACCATTTCTTTGTGCGCCGGGTCGGAGAGAGCGTTGCCCCTCCCTCCAGGTGGTGCGAACAAAGACGCCTATGAGACATTTGTAACGTCTGTGTTTTGGGTTCATGAAGAAGGCCAGACAAGAGATAATATTGCACCCAGACAGAGAGACGACCTCGAGGCAATTTGTAACATCTGATTGTTGCTCGTGGGTTCATGGAGGGAGTGGGACAACGGAATACCGTGAGTAATGCACACAAGGACATACGGACGTACGGACACACACATGGACACACCTGCCTACGGACAGATCCTGACACAGCAAAAATCGGAAAGAAGCCCCGCCTTGTGGGCGGGATCCAGGGGGATTTTTCGGCATAAAGTAAAGGATCCTGAGCATTGGAAATCAGTGCGACGGGAGGGTCGACTCAGGAACGAGTGCGACCAGAGTGGGTCCACTCAGGAGTGCGACCAGCGGGTCCACTCAGGAGTGCGACCAGAGGGTCGACTCAGGAGCGAGGGCGACCAGCGGGTCGACCCAGGAGCGAGCTCGACCGGGAGGGTCGACTCAGGAGCGAGCTGCGACCAGCGGGTCGGCTCGACTCATCTTCAGCTCGTCAACCTCTGCCGAATCGGGGGTCTCTGCTGTCACCGGAGTGGTGAGCATCGCGGTTCGGCGACAACCCAGAGCTGCACGCTACGAGCGAGTTGTGGGCGCCACCTACCGACCGGGTTCCGAACTGCGACAGCGTATCAACAGCCATCCGAACCAGTTCGCCACAGTGACAGGGGATCGACTGATACGTATGACGCGCACCGCCCCCTCACCACACGACCACCAGGCGTCTGTTTGACCTAAAGAATCGACTCCGAACACTGACTATTCAAGACAACTCTTACCACTCAAAAACACTCGAACCCATAAGCCATCCGTGGCTGGAAAGCATCACAACGAGACCGAGTGATGGCCCTCCGTCGTTTATAAGAGTATTCTTAATTTTTATCTTTAATATTTAGTGGGCTGTACTCTTAATCGCATAAATTCCCAACAGATCCATCAATACGAACTGATTCTTGGCACCTCCTTCCGCCGAGCTACGCTCACGTGGGGAGTGGTGGCCCACCGGATCCTTATCAGGTGATCTGGTCCCCAATTAGTAAACTTGGTATAAGATAACGATCTTCGGAAAAGGAGCACCGTCGCAGGCCCTTACTCCGAGCCGTTCTGTTGTCAGATAACCTGCCGATGTATCTGTTGAGATTGGTGCCTTTAAGAATAATAACTGTTTTGATTGTGTTTTTTTTATCGCCGTATAATCTTTCAAGTATCTTCCAGTCATAATCGCCGCACGTACTCGCATCCTCTACAGAATATTCAACTGTCCCGTGACCCAAGGTGTTAACAACGTGATAAGGGTTGCGTATGGTCAATAAGGAGTGTGGTACTGCGTGAACAATATTGAGTATAATCATTCATTAGCGTTAAGGTTTTCTTAGCATAGTATTTGCATATTTCAACGACTCTCTCTCTCACTAACAACCATCGCGTTATGAACAATATTGAGTATAATCATTCATTAACATTAAGGTTTTCTTAGCATAGTATTTGCGTGTTTTAACGACTCTCTCTCTCACTAACAACCATCGCGTTATGCGGGATCCATGTGCAGTTGTCAAAGTGAAATCAGACAATCGTTGATGATACTGTATTGATGCCGTGTTGACGTTCCGGGATTGAGAGTTCGCATAATATATCATAGTTAAGGTTGAATTAGTAATAAATTGATTAATACAGAAGTGGTTGTGTGATTCTTTCCTGAAATCTATGCATAAGATCTGCTTCTGCGTTGAGATTTGAACTTGGTGACCTTAATAAACACACTAATACATACTCAGTAAATGTTAAAGCGATAACGGGGTGAACCGGGGACCTAAATATAACCACGAATACACACTCTGGGAATGTTAAAGCGAGAATGAGACGAACCTAGACAACGATGCCGAGTTAGTCTAAGTTAATCTTGCATACTTACACCACACCTGCATAACCGCATACGATTAATTGCCTTATTCCGATCATAACCCACCCTCGTCACCGAGGCGGGGTCTGGTTATCATAACGACTTGCATTGTCATAATTACACCCACTCGCATAATTAATACGATTGCCTCTCGAATTGGCATAATTAGATGTGCATAATTACATAAATTAACATATTTTCGGATAATTACACATTTGGCCAAATTTCATTTAATTATTATTATTTTCACTGAATATTCATAACCCACATATACAACATAATAATTTCACCCACGCACGCATACAACATAACTAATTTTGATAACCAACATATACAACATAATGTGGGCGTCGTCCGGGATTTCTCGCAGACAGTTTATGCATGAATTCAGGAACGAATCACTGTTGTGTTAATCAAAGTGTTGTGAACTAACGTTGCCTTGTGATTGTAAACGAGGGTATACAAACAAAACGCGCTCTGAAGGGAAATACCAGAGTAGCAGAGTATAACAAAGACAGCTGGGCTGAGATTATTTGCTCGAGTTGAACTGACGCATCCTGTGATACAATTGTTTATATGTGCTCTGAAGGGGAATTCTAGAGTAACTCACGACGCACATGAGATGTTAGAATTAAGATACACTCTTAAGTCTATTAACCACACTACATAATAGAGATGGCACAGGATCCACAACATTCTGAGTTTGACACACCAACGCATAACACTGATACAGAGTGGACCTCTGAGGAGGAGATGGAATCTATGGAAAAACAATATCGGGAATTTGTGTTAAAACGTACTGGACGGACTGCTAGCCAGCAGACGGAGCAGAGAGATATATGGGAGGGGAGCCATACAGAAGATGTTAAGGCCCATAGAAGGAAACTACTTAAGGACGTGATGAAATGTGGCAAAGCCAAACGTGACGTAAAAATTGCAGAAATAGCGAGGGTAGACTCGTATCTCCTCGCACAGACAGACAGAGAAAGATTATGGAGTGAGGAAAAATTTGAAAGGGAGAGACAAGAGAAACTGTCCTTAATGGTGCAGGTAGAGCGTCTGCACGCCCTCGTGAGAGAGAAAGAATCCGCACTAAATGCACCAGTGAAACACCCAGACGTTGATACACAGAACACATACGGGAGTAACAATTTACCACACTCCGAGCCACGTGGACGTAGCCCAGGGCCAGATCTCACAATGAGTATGGCTACTATGCAAAGCAATTTTGATAAAGTAACACCCTCGCAAATCGAGGAGAGAGAAGAGGAAATAATAATACAAACGGGAAAACATGAGGCCGACCACCCCAACGTTAGAGAGAGACAAATAATTAACCCTAAGTCATCAGGATACACTGTAATGATAGAGCGGAAAAGGGCGGAGCTGGTGCAAGACGGGAAACATGACATAAACAGCACACCAGGCAGACGCACGCTACGCAAGTATGACCGACATGACGCAGATGACAGAGACAGCTCACCAGAGAAACGCACCTCGCACAAACACGACCAACACGATACGGGTAACAGGAGCTCACCAGAGAGACGCACATCACACAAGCATGAGCCATGGGATAAGCAGAAATCACCGAGCCAAGTTGACCCACGTAACAGGTGCAAAAGGCACTACAAAAGTTATGTTAAGCAGAGCCACCGTGATGGTGACGGCTCATCTGACACTGACTCCTCTGACGATGACCAACACGACATGGGTAACAGAGAGAGCTCATCAGAGGGACGCATGACATGTAAAAATCACCCACGCAAAACCACCCGCACCGCAGATGACAGAGACAGCTCACCAGAGAAACGCACCTCGCACAAACACGACCAACACGACACGGGTAACAGGAGCTCACCAGAGAGACGCACATCACACAAGCATGAGCCATGGGTTAAGCAGAAATCACCGAGCCAAGTTGACCCACGTAACAGGTGCAAAAGGCACTACAAAAGTTATGTTAAGCAGAGCCACCGTGATGGTGACGGCTCATCTGACACTGACTCCTCTGACGATGACCAACACGACATGGGTAACAGAGAGAGCTCACCAGAGGGACGCATGACATGTAAAAATCACCCACGCAAAACCACCCGCACCGCAGATGACAGAGACAGCTCACCAGAGAAACGCACCTCGCACAAACACGACCAACACGATACGGGTAACAGGAGCTCACCAGAGAGACGCACATCACACAAGCATGAGCCATGGGATAAGCAGAAATCACCGAGCCAAGTTGACCCACGTAACAGGTGCAAAAGGCACTACAAAAGTTATGTTAAGCAGAGCCACCGTGGTGGTGACGGCTCATCTGACACTGACTCCTCTGACGATGACCAACACGACATGGGTAACAGAGAGAGCTCACCAGAGGGACGCATGACATGTAAAAATCACTCACGCAAAACCACCCGCACCACAGATGACAGAGACAGGAATCCCGATAACCATGAAGCACGAGACAAACATAAATGCAACACCTCACCTAGCAGGCACCACACACGTAGTAGGCAGCATGAAGGTCAAGGACAAAAACACTCACCACATAGACACCGCTCAAGGAGACCACGCACACCAACCCACAAGCACGAATCACGAGACCCACATAAGGAAAACAAGAGACACAAGCAACGGTACAGATACGAATCCTCGGACAGAGGGAGATCACGACACAGACACGGGACACATGACAACAGTGATAGTGGAGACAAGGGTAGCTCAAGGGAGCACTCCTCAGGAACCGACACCACTGATGACGAACAACACACTTTTAACAGTAAGACACTAAAACTAATGGACAAAGCACTCGTGAGAATTCCCTATTTCGATCCACATAACAAGAACAGGGATATACACACTCACATAGCTACAGTGGAACAGGAGGCTAAGATCCGGGGTCTGGGTAAATCAGCAGAAAAGGCATGTTTATTATCAAGGAGCCTACATGAACCCGCCAGACCATGGGTAGCCTCCCTGCCAAATAGGGTGAAGAGTGACTTTAAACAATTGAGCCGAGCAGTAGTTAAGAGATTTGGGGAATACTCCACACTATCCGAAGGATTGAACGCGGCAAAGTTGATGACCCAGCGTGTAGACGAAGACCCACGAGATTATCTCCTACGCCTTAAGAAAGCATATTACGCAGGGGACGTGGACAATGCCCAGGGAGATAAGACAGTCTTAAAAGTGATGTTCTTCCAATCATTGAGACCTGAAATAGTGAGAATAGTAGGAATGATGTTGGACCCCGAGACTGCCTCCCTACGCCAGATTGAAAGCAAGGCCCACACGGCCTGGGTGAACGGACGGAAAACCACTGGCATAGCCAAAACCCACATCGTCACCAGAAATAAAGAATGCCTCGATCTGGAGGGAAGCGAATCTCCAAGGAATGATATTAGCGCCACACGGGGTGGACATGAATTCCCCCAGGAGAGGGCGCCTAACCCAATAGAATCAACACCCGTCCACAACACGCTGAATAACGTTCCACGTGGGGGGAGGAACGAGGCCAGAGGAACCTGGCACCCACAACCGCCACCACCATGGAATGCAGAAGAGGGCGGAGGCTGGAATTATGGAGGAGGAAGAGCGAGTGACGGGCCATACCTACCCCGCGGAGGCCGACGCCCACCAAACCAGTTACCATATCGTCCCCCACTGCCGCCTCCACTAACAATAGAGCATAGACCACCGTTAGCTAACAGGAATCGATATGCTCACCACATTAGGATGGAAAAAGAGCTCCTAGGGAGTATGAAGACTCCCATGCAAGTAGCGAAGGGAAGAATACCAACTATACCCACACAGGAGGAGGACACACCCAGCGCAAAGGTAGCCCAAGTGAACGTAGGGAAGACAAGAAGCCTCGAAGCAATCACCGAAGTGGTACCAGAGGGAAAAGGGTACCATCTGGGGGAATTGATTCTCGTAGGACCAGTCGGACGAGTCCACGTGGAAGTAATACTGCAAGACACCCTGACCAGCCAGGGCCTTTGTGATACTGGAGCAGAAATATCCATGATATCCAGAGAATTATTTGACGAACTCCAGACTGCCCTCCAGAGGAAGAATGAAACACTACAAATGATGCCAAGTAAACTTACCTACTCAGGATGTGAAGGGACCCACATGCGACCATTGGGCAAAGTTATGACGAAGTTGACGTTCAACAAAATCAACATGAACCATCCCCTATATGTCGTACAATACCCAGGAAAAGAACTGATTATTGGGATCGAACTACTGAATCGCCTGAAACCCATTATGAACCTTGAATCCCGACAAATTTGGGCACAGTCAATGCCGGAGCAACAAAGGGACTCAGAAGATGAAGACGTTATGAGAGACTCCACGGGAATCCAAGTGATAACACAAGAGCTCGACGACCTATCAACGACAATCAGGAACGAAGACGAGCTCCCAGCAGGAATTCGAATCACTCAGCTAATGACTAACAGACTGAGAGAAGACCGAAAGGAAGCCGACTTAGAGTCAGTATCACCAAATGAACGTCCCCTCATAGAGTATATACCGCCCCCTGGAGGCCAAACCGACGAACTGCAAACTGATGAAGGAGAACACAAGGGCAAGAGCGTATTACCCTCGGATGAAGCCAAGGCAACTCAACCGATAGTAACGCAAAAGGAACTTTCAACCGAGCCGCCCGAAACCACGAAGGCCTTGGACCCAGACCCAGGACAAGGAGTCTCCATAATAGAAGAACAAATCGAACAACAAATTGAAGCAGCAGACGCCCTCGAGAACGACACTCAACGAAATGAGCTTCGTCAACTGCTCCACAAATACCACTTCCTGTTCTCAGAAGACCCCTATGATTGCGGCAAAACCGACCTACACGTGGTATCTATTCCCACACTGGAAGGAGCGCCAGCGGTATATGTGAAACAATACAAGGTTCCACTGGCTGCCTACGAATCAATCCAAGAAACCTTGGAGAACCTACTCAAGAAGAACATAATTCGAGAATGCAACTCAACCTACAACTCACCGATTTGGCCTGTATTGAAACCCACAGGCAAGTGGCGACTCACCATCGACTACCGACAACTCAATAAAACAGTTCCCCTATCTCGATGGCCAATGGCAGAAATCGACCACGGTCTCAACCAAATAAAAGGCGCAAAGGTACTCACCACAATGGACCTAGCAAATGGCTTCTGGACCATGCCAGTAAAAGAAACCGATCAATACAAGTTGGCCTTCACCTTCGACAGAATACAGTATACTTGGAACCGATGTCCATTTGGATACTCAAATTCACCTGCGGACTTTAACATATTCCTACACAAGGCAATGGACGACGCAAAAGAGCGAGGTACCATCGTCTACGTCGACGACATACTGGTCAAGGACTCCTCATGGGAAGAACACCTCGAGAGCCTCCAGCATACCCTCGAGCAGTTAAAGGAAGCAGGCGCAAAGATTTCAATACAAAAAGGACAGTGGGCACGCAAAAGGGTGGACTACCTCGGGCTCCAGGTCGGCACTGAGGGAATGTTACCCCAAACCAAAAGACTTGAAGCCCTCCTCGCACTCAAATCGCCCACCACAGTCACGACCCTTCGGAGCTTCTTAGGGATTTGCAACTACCTTCGACAGTTCGTGGACGACTACGCAGGAATCGTTCGACCCTTAGTCAAACTACTGCAAAAAGACGAACCATGGGAGTGGGGACAGGAACAGGAAGCCGCAGAAAAAGAATTAAAACGACAGATCACAGAGGCATCCTGCCTAGCATACCCAGAGAAAGGGAAAGAATACTACCTGAAGACCGCATACTCAGATCATAGTATCAGCTCGGTACTGTACCAGAGACAGGAAGCAGAGAAACGAGTTATTGCCTATGCCAGCAAAGCCCTCCGGGGAGTGGAGATGAAGTTCTCCGAGTGTGAGAAGGCGATATTTGGAAACATCTGGGCCATACAACATTTTCGGAACTTGTTGAACGGAGAGAAGATCATCCTGGAAACGAATCATGAATCCTTGGCATACCTCAACAGTAAGAAGATTCGAGAGGGCCGCGTAACCAGCAGCCGAATAGCCAGCTGGGCACTGACACTCCAAGGCCTACCAATCACAGTGAAATACGCAAAAAACAAGAAAAGTCCAATGGCCCAAGGTCTTGCCGATTTACATGATTGTACCCTTGACAGCATAGAAGCAGAGGACGGAAAGATACCTCCGGAGGACAACAGGTACCTGCCCTTCAGGAAGGAGACATGTGCCGACCTACCAGTGGTATACATCGATGGATGCTCCAAGATGAAGGAGAACAAGCTTCACGCTGGGTCAGGAGTTATTTGGGAAACTGGCCCACTCACAGGGATTCAAGAGGGATTTCAGCTGGGACCAAAGTCAAACCAGTATGCAGAGTTGGTCGGGGTACACATCGCTGTCCAAATGGCATCCGATAACCAAATACGGACCATGGTGGTGTGCACTGATTCCAACTACGTACAGCACAGCTTCCTGCACCACCTACCCATATGGAAAAAAAACGAGATGAAGAACCATAGGAATAAACCAATTCGCCATCGAGAACTATTCGAGGCCATAGATAAGATGGTTCAGAACAAGGATATGAAGATATTTTGGAAGAAAGTCAAAGGGCACTCCAAGATACCTGGTCAAGAGAAAACTGGGAACGACCAAGCAGATGCCATAGCAAAAGTGGGAAGCCTGGAAGGCACCCCGTGGAAGCTAGAAGACCAAACCGACAGAGACGGACAACAAGAGTCGACGAACCAAGACATCGCCGTGATAAGACTGGTCACAAGAAGTGGGAAGAACCCGGCAGAAGCTGGAACCAGAGCCCAATTGAACAGTGCCCAGCCTTCCGAAGACCTGATCAGAATGCAACAAGAGGACGAAACACTAAAGACACTCGCCGATCATATCCAAGATCCAGCAGGAAAACCAATCACTACTGACAACTTGAATGACAACAAAGAGCTCGAGATCATGCATAGCCAAATCAAAAGGTTCTCAATGCGAAAAGGGCTACTGGTATACACAAACGAAAAAGACGGTCGACCTAGATGGGTAGTCCCCTCTCAATATCGAGAAATAATGTTACAACACGCCCACAATGAACCGTGCAGCGGCCACCGATGCGAGGTGAATACGGGACAGATGCTGCGACAGGTGGCCTACTGGCCAAAAATGGGGGAAGACATACACAAACATGTGTCCAACTTGTTGAACAGTAAAGAATTCCATATGGTGAAATTATCCCTCAGCGAATCAGAGATTAACATAACAGATCTTACTTGGGCGACCGAAGAGGCTGGATATCAGCGAAATCAACAGATGGGGATGGGAATCACAGGGGCAACAGGGATGATCATACTAGTCCTGGCTATTCTAACCTTAACATACCATGTGGCCAAAATGAATGCCGAACTTAAAAGACTAATCGCAGGCACAAGCCACCTACCATTCAAGCCCAGGAACAGGGATAGAGCCAAGGCCTGATGATGCCACCCAAGAATAACCGTAGAAACTATCTTTTTAACGATAGCTCCTATAACACGTAGTCAATAGAATAATTTTTCCCTCCCTTATCGTCTTACCTTCCTTTAGAATATTTTTTTTTCTCTCTTGTCACATATAACCTGTTAAGTTGTGACACGTACGCGCGCGTTGTAAGGAATAGCAGCAAAACTTGAGGACAATCGATGGTTCATGATGGAAGAAGGGTATACATTTTTTTTAAAAATAACCCGTGGCCATTTGACCACTGGTCATTTTTAAAAGGGCGGAATGTTGTATCCTAACCCTTCTTCCATAATTGAGATTAATAATATTTGATGATTTTTATATATTATCTTTTTACTTGTTTTTTTAATGAGTGAAACACACCAAAGCGCACCAAACTGCAAAACACCAGGTGTTGTTAAGTAATGAACGAGAGGAGGGCTAGGATGACAGAATTGCAACCTTGCTTCAAGGCAAAGGCAGTGAAAGGAAGCAGAGGCGCCTTTGTCTAAGTCATAACCACAGAAAGCCAGGAATCATCACTGATTGTGTGTTAGGGATTCCGAGCTAATTAGAACACGTGCACACAGAAAGGGAGGTAGAAGCACGCCTTGTTCTCCTGCAGCTGAGGAAACAAAGATAAACCCAAAAAGGCCTTGGACCTGAAATTAAGAATAACATTCCCAGAGCAGAAGGTTGGAGGGCCACAGGGAGCTGATTTAAAAGAGTGTTGTATATCTCTCAAGGCGGGCAAGACCCAGCTGAACAACAAGGCTGCGGGGGTCACCAGAAGTTCGCGTTCGCCTAGTTAAGGCAAAAAGCTCAATTATTCCGTATTGCTATTAAAGTAACGTTAAAGTCGGAATTTAACAACAGGGTAGGCTAAAGTTTGATATTCACACCCACTCCAATTAAACCAGGCCACAAGTTACGCCTACTGAACCATCACCATCATTAAGTCAAATGAAATGTTATTTCCATACTTTAATACTTTCTATGCAACTCGACCCGAAGCATATGACAATCAGAACCTTCCTAAGTCAAAATTGAATCGCACCCAGACAGGAGCGAATATATCATATATAAGGTTGAAGAGGGAAGGAAATTAAGAGCACGGCGGCAGACAAAAACCAGAACTGACTCCAAGGCTCAACCGCCCTCACCTCAGGAGTGACGGAAATTAATGAGGCCTTGAACAACGGCCAGCTGGACGGCAACAACAACGGCGAGCAGAGATAGGGTGGGGCAAAGACTGCGGGGCTATGAAATGCAACTTCGTGTCAGTAAAGCTCTGACAAACAAGTTAAGTTAAAGACATCACAATACATAATATCTACATAACATCAATGTTAACGCTATTCACCGTAAACTAAAGTAAAACTTATGAAAAGCCAGGATAACGGGATGAATCACCACCAGGTCGAATATAATACATAATAAAAAAAAACGATGTTAAACCCAGGGTCGGAGAGGAAGGGAGATCCCGGCCGTCTTTGTATCCCCGCAGCGCGGGATAGGAGTGTGTATACGCTCGGGGAAACACCTCCACTTGAGTCAAGCACCACGATGGGAAACGACAGACCTTAGGTTACATACAGAATCATAACTGTGAAATAGTAAGGGACAAATGTTAACTTAAAACTTTTAACCATTTCTTTGTGCGCCGGGTCGGAGAGAGCGTTGCCCCTCCCTCCAGGTGGTGCGAACAAAGACGCCTATGAGACATTTGTAACGTCTGTGTTTTGGGTTCATGAAGAAGGCCAGACAAGAGATAATATTGCACCCAGACAGAGAGACGACCTCGAGGCAATTTGTAACATCTGATTGTTGCTCGTGGGTTCATGGAGGGAGTGGGACAACGGAATACCGTGAGTAATGCACACAAGGACATACGGACGTACGGACACACACATGGACACACCTGCCTACGGACAGATCCTGACACAGCAAAAATCGGAAAGAAGCCCCGCCTTGTGGGCGGGATCCAGGGGGATTTTTCGGCATAAAGTAAAGGATCCTGAGCATTGGAAATCAGTGCGACGGGAGGGTCGACTCAGGAACGAGTGCGACCAGAGTGGGTCCACTCAGGAGTGCGACCAGCGGGTCCACTCAGGAGTGCGACCAGAGGGTCGACTCAGGAGCGAGGGCGACCAGCGGGTCGACCCAGGAGCGAGCTCGACCGGGAGGGTCGACTCAGGAGCGAGCTGCGACCAGCGGGTCGGCTCGACTCATCTTCAGCTCGTCAACCTCTGCCGAATCGGGGGTCTCTGCTGTCACCGGAGTGGTGAGCATCGCGGTTCGGCGACAACCCAGAGCTGCACGCTACGAGCGAGTTGTGGGCGCCACCTACCGACCGGGTTCCGAACTGCGACAGCGTATCAACAGCCATCCGAACCAGTTCGCCACGGTGACAGGGGATCGACTGATACGTATGACGCGCACCGCCCCCTCACCACACGACCACCAGGCGTCTGTTTGACCTAAAGAATCGACTCCGAACACTGACTATTCAAGACAACTCTTACCACTCAAAAACACTCGAACCCATAAGCCATCCGTGGCTGGAAAGCATCACAACGAGACCGAGTGATGGCCCTCCGTCGTTTATAAGAGTATTCTTAATTTTTATCTTTAATATTTAGTGGGCTGTACTCTTAATCGCATAAATTCCCAACAGATCCATCAATACGAACTGATTCTTGGCACCTCCTTCCGCCGAGCTACGCTCACGTGGGGAGTGGTGGCCCACCGGATCCTTATCAGGTGATCTGGTCCCCAATTAGTAAACTTGGTATAAGATAACGATCTTCGGAAAAGGAGCACCGTCGCAGGCCCTTACTCCGAGCCGTTCTGTTGTCAGATAACCTGCCGATGTATCTGTTGAGATTGGTGCCTTTAAGAATAATAACTGTTTTGATTGTGTTTTTTTTATCGCCGTATAATCTTTCAAGTATCTTCCAGTCATAATCGCCGCACGTACTCGCATCCTCTACAGAATATTCAACTGTCCCGTGACCCAAGGTGTTAACAACGTGATAAGGGTTGCGTATGGTCAATAAGGAGTGTGGTACTGCGTGAACAATATTGAGTATAATCATTCATTAGCGTTAAGGTTTTCTTAGCATAGTATTTGCATATTTCAACGACTCTCTCTCTCACTAACAACCATCGCGTTATGAACAATATTGAGTATAATCATTCATTAACATTAAGGTTTTCTTAGCATAGTATTTGCGTGTTTTAACGACTCTCTCTCTCACTAACAACCATCGCGTTATGCGGGATCCATGTGCAGTTGTCAAAGTGAAATCAGACAATCGTTGATGATACTGTATTGATGCCGTGTTGACGTTCCGGGATTGAGAGTTCGCATAATATATCATAGTTAAGGTTGAATTAGTAATAAATTGATTAATACAGAAGTGGTTGTGTGATTCTTTCCTGAAATCTATGCATAAGATCTGCTTCTGCGTTGAGATTTGAACTTGGTGACCTTAATAAACACACTAATACATACTCAGTAAATGTTAAAGCGATAACGGGGTGAACCGGGGACCTAAATATAACCACGAATACACACTCTGGGAATGTTAAAGCGAGAATGAGACGAACCTAGACAACGATGCCGAGTTAGTCTAAGTTAATCTTGCATACTTACACCACACCTGCATAACCGCATACGATTAATTGCCTTATTCCGATCATAACCCACCCTCGTCACCGAGGCGGGGTCTGGTTATCATAACGACTTGCATTGTCATAATTACACCCACTCGCATAATTAATACGATTGCCTCTCGAATTGGCATAATTAAATGTGCATAATTACATAAATTAACATATTTTCGGATAATTACACATTTGGCCAAATTTCATTTAATTATTATTATTTTCACTGAATATTCATAACCCACATATACAACATAATAATTTCACCCACGCACGCATACAACATAACAAATTTTGATAACCAACATATACAACAACACGATGTGCCCTTTCTTAACATAGTAGCTTACTCTCTTGTATAGCTGTTCAGTACTAATGTGGGTGCCTGGTCCATCCAGGATCTATTGTTGAGTTTCATGTTATCTAAGACAATGTTATGATGCTGTAGTGTTCATTCATTGTGTAATGCGAGCGTAAACGTGGTTTGCTGCTAGGATCTGGCCCAAACACATGGCCCGGGGTATTGGGGGGCGGAGCCCAGTATGAGGGGCATGTGGGAGGCTCCGCCGTTCACCTCGGGTCCAATTGGAAGCGAGGTGAATGGGGGTGGAGCCAGCAGGGCAGTATGGGAAGGCCGGATCTGACGATCCGGAAGAAGAGGAGTCAGGGTCACGTGGTAAAGAGGATATAGGTGGGAGCCCGGAAGGGATCGGGGTCAATTGCTGGAGTAAAGAGGCTGAGCCACGTTGGGTGTCGCCTGAGGGGATCCGCGCCATCGGCCAAGTGGCTGAAGGATCTTCGGCACGCCGTCGGCCAGCGGTGTGCAGAGTGGGGGAGCAGAGGAGCTGTTGGAGAAGCGCGCGTGGGCGTGTGCGAGGAGACGATGGTCCGCTGTCAGGACCAGCGGGGTGCGAGGAGGAAACTAAATAAAAGACCAACGGAGACCAGCAGTGCCTGACAAAGTCTTTTATTACAATTGTATTGATATTAACAGATGCAGTATTTGTGCTGTGTTTTTCTATCAATTTTACCTCGTTAAATTCATTAAATACGTTTAGAGTCGGATGTTCACCCTGGCTCTGAAGGTTTATTGAATGCGAAGTTATCTACTCGGATAGTGGTGCAACGCAGCACACAGCGAGGCCGAGACATCATGGATAAAACCACTTACAACAACAAAATTCAGGACCTTCTTAATGATGGCAGCTATACCAAAACCACCAACTGCCTAGCTACAAAAACCAAAAATATCATCACTAAATCGACTTCTCTAATCGATCAGACCAGGCAGAGCTCCCTGAAATCTTCAGCTGCTAGACCACTCAGATTTTATGGCCTTCCAAAAATCCATAAAATAGATACCCCGCTCTGTCCTATCGTCTCCACCATTAACTCGCCCATCTGCAAACTGGCCAGATTTATTTCTGAGACCCTGCTTCCGTTCACGGGCAAGTCCACCTCAGCTATACTTAACTCAGCTAACTTGGTTTCTCTAATCAAGGACATCTCACTGTCTCCAGATAATTTGCTTGTCAGTTTCGATGTCGTCTCTCTGTTCACCAATGTACCTGTACCTGACACCATTGCAATCATTGAAGACTTGGTCCAACAATGACTGAATCCAGATATACCAACTTTGGTAATGCACTGCCTTACCAACACATACTTCACCTGGAATGGTACATTCTACAAACAAAATGAGGGTACCCCAATGGGTTCTCCCTTATCGGCAGTGATAGCAAATGTTTTCATGGAGAAATTTGAGACAGATGCCATCCAGACGTCCACGCTACGTCCATCCTTGTGGAAGAGATACGTGGATGACACGTTCGTCATCTGGCCACATGGCCTGCCAGCACTGCACCAATTTCTCCAACACATCAATTCCATACATTCGTCTATCAAATTCACCATGGAAGCGGAAAAGGATGGCAAGCTACCATTCCTGGATGTTTTGATCGAGAAGAGACCTTATGGCTCGTTGGAACATTCGGTCTACAGGAAAGCCACCCACACATATGCCTATCTAAAGCCTGACTCCCACCACCATCCAACCCAGAAGAATTCCCTCATAAAAACACTACACCAAAGGGCCCATTGCATCTCCGACCAACACCAAGCCCTCAGGATGAACGGATACTCAGACCATACAATCCGCAAAGCTGTCTCCCCAACCATGGGGAGACAACCTTCTGAGGATCCAACCAAAACCATCATTTTACCATACATAGCAGGGGTTACCAAAAAGATTTCCAAAATCCTTAAACAAATACAAGATACAGGTTCGTTTCAATACAGTACACAAAATCCTTAATTTGATCCCATCTGTAAAGGATGTGATTCCTGACATGCAATACCCTGGTGTCTACAAACTGAGTTGTGGTTGCGGCAGCAGTTACATTAGGGAAACTAAATTACATGTCTCGGACTGCGTTTGATCTGAAATATGATAGTGTGGCACATTAGGAATGGATCACTCTTTTAATTATATGCTTGTGCAGCAAGGGAGTAAAGTGTGGTTCTGTGAAAATCCTTATGTGCTGTGGAGTGCATCAATGCATGTGTGTACAGCAGCATGTGATGACTGAGTTTGGCATATAGGTGGCTGCCATGGTTATTGAATAATCACACGTGTACACCAGCCACATGGTTAATGGCGACTCGGAAGAATTGCTGTGTGTGACACACGTGCTGTTGCATTCTACAGGTAAAGGACCCAAAGGTTGTTTTTTATTGTTATAGAAATGTTCTAGACTTGTTCTAGATTTTGCAAGAAACTCTCTATGGGTCACATAGTAATGCTGCTCAGCTGACGAAAGGACACGACGACCATAGGCGATTATGACCTCGACCCCACCCCTTCACCTGAGAGAGGACAGCCCTATTCCCAAATCACTGGCGTCGGTGTCGAGGATGAAGAGTATGGAGAAGTCGGGTATGCTAGGGGCGGAGCTTCTGTCAATCGATCGTGCAGCGTTACACAGGAATTTTACTCCTCTCTCCAATTAAACTTTATAATTTTAGGCAGTAAACGCATGCAAGGGCTTTGCAATTGTAGCAAATTGCGGAACGAACAGGCAGTAATACGAGGTAAACTCGACAAAACTCCGCCCATCACACACGGATTTGGGGATCGGCCAATTACGCACGCATACGGTTAACACCCGAGGCGCTCACCACATGACCCAAATATTGTACAAAGGTTTGCATCAAATGACATTTAGATGGTTCTAGTTATAAGCTGACTGATTGTACTCTGAACAATACCACGCACAATCGCTGCAAATATTCGACAAACGTGCAACCGAAAACCATGACGTCATAAATGTATATGAGGCACGAATCCAATTGCAATCCCGCTAAAACCAATTCCACCAGTCTTTGGAATGTTGCTGGCGCCGATTGAAGATCCATTGGGAGACAATTTAATCTGTAGAGCCCTTTTGAGTTTGGAAGCCTCGTCCAGGGACAATTGCCAAAATCCTGAGAGCAAATTCAGCGTGGAAAAATGTTTTGCTCCTGATAATGCATCTAATGAGTCGTCAATACGTGGGAGCTGATATGCATCCGCCAAAGTAATCTTATTTAGGTCTGAGATAATAGTGGCCGACGCCCCCATATCAATCAAGATACATACCTCTACCTCTCCTATTGAGCCGACTACTATGGAGGTACCTGTGGCTGCCGCTACAACCCACCGAGTTATCTTCCGCCACTGGTTGCCCAACTCGGGCCACCGGTGTAGAAGTGAGTCTCGGCCTTCCCCCGATGATTTTGTGACCCCCATTACAACTGATGCTCCCTGATACAGATGGTACATGCGATATGGCGATATGGCGATGGAGACGGTGAGAGGTTGTGTGGACTATCTAGCCGGGTGTCTGGGGTGTCGCAACTCACCTGTTTTTACAGCGCTGCAGATGCTGATGGAGAGGTGGATGCTGCCGATGCTGGTAGTAGAAGGTTGCTCCTGCACCTCCTTGTGATGTGTCCCAGTCGGCCGCAGTGATGGCAGGTAATGGGTGTAGTCCTCCGCGGAGTCGGCGTCCCCCCTCTCGGCTCCCATCCCTCTTGTTGCTGCGGCCCCTGCTGCTTTCTGCTGCCGCTGCGATGAGCAGACCCCCGCCGGCAGCGCTCCTCACCATACAGTCCAGGCAAGAGACACAGGCCACGGTTCCCTCCACTCAAGCCACCACCCGAGTCCACCGATTAATTTCCTCATTTGCCCACAGGCACCAGGCCACCCACAAGGAGGCCTGGGTCTCCTCTTCCATCTCTTGTACCAGGGCCAGGATCTTTTCCATTATTATGGAGTCCAGCGCTGCTTCATCTAGCCGAGGATACGCCGCCTGGCCGAGCGCCATCAAAGCACTGCGGCAGGCAAGGTGGGACTCGGCTTCTTCTCACTTGTGCTGCTCAAACTTCCTTTTCACGTTGGATGGCGGGTCGAATACTTCAGCCATCTCGTGGCAGACTGCTTGAAGCATAGCACTTCGCTCTACCGGTATGGCCTTAAAGATGGCGAGGGTTTCGTCGTTTAGGGTCGTGGGTAATGCCTTCAATGCCTCCTCCTCCGTCCAATTTTAGGCGGCCTGAAACCGCCTGGTGAAGGCTCCCCAGTTGCCTCCCGCTGCCACGAATACCTTGACCAGCCCCAGCTAGCGAGGCCTGTCGGGTGCTCGCACGTGCACCACCTGGGCTGGCTCTGGCGATGGTGCCCCAGCCACTGCTCTGGGCGTCCCTGGCTCCCTGGCGCCTCGACAACAGTCGGTCAGGCAGCTCCGATCGCCTTTTCTCCATCCGCCACCTCTGCCACTCCCGGTCTCTCATCCCTCCTGGTGAGCTGCAGCACCAGCTGGGAGACCGCGTCCGTGAGGCGGTCGATCCACCCCTCCAAGCGCTCCCATCATTGGGTCCCGAACGGCGTTCTGTTGAGTGGACGCTCTGGGTACTGCAGCTGCTCCTACTCTGTCATCATCAGTGCCGCCGCAGCCTCGAACGTTCGTCGCCTGGAACGTTCTGGATGAAGGCCTCTTCATCGTCGGATGTCATTGGTGGATTCTTCCATGAGCTTGGGCGCAACATTCTTTAGTAAGCCCACGCTTCTGATACTAGTTGTAGTGACGCTAACACACGTTGTGACTTTTAAGAGCCTTTATTCAGACACAGCATTAACGCTACCCAGGGATTGTTCTTGAGGCTTGAGCTCTGTCTCCTCTCGAACGTCCCCTCTCCTTGTAGTGTCTCATTTTATACCTCCCAAGTCCCCTCTCTGGAAGCTTCTATTACCCCACTCCCTTTGGCCAATCCTGACCCTTCCCTACCAATGGTTCTCAACCGTCCTGCTGCAGTCCATCTTTGCTTTCTGCCTTTTGACCTTTCAAATGTTTCCTTCAATCCTGTCTCCTGACCAATCACTGTGGAAGCCTCTCTGCACCAATGGGACGCCTTGGCCTACTTCCTGAGTATTTGTCTGACCGTACACTTGTGTCAGGTAAATGGTGTTATCTCGGTCATTAAACTGCTAAAGAAGCTATTCACCAGGGTCCAGGGAATTAGCCCGTCCGCTGTAGTGTTCAAAAAACGAGTGAGATGAGCCGAAAGACTCACCATCGGAACCATTCACTCTTGTAATCAGGAGATGGTCGCCTCCTCGTCCCTAGATGCTACAGACCGCTTAGTGGCAAGATATCAGTATGCCAGTGCAGAGGTAGGACATCAGTATTCTACGTGGACCTGTCAAGCCAAGCACCCAGCACTGTCGTGGTGCGGTCAAGGCAAGAGAGCCACCGGCTTTGACAGTGGCCCAAAGTGGGAGGTACACAGTTCACACAAGGCGCTTAGATTTGGTGAAAATGTTTACTGATATATACTCGCTATTTTAATTTATATTTTACATTTATACTGACAACTCGTTTAAATGTATGTTTTGTGTTTGTGTGTTTCTCCGGTTGTGCCTTTAGGAGTGTGCTGTAGATTTAAATGTTTCATAAATTATTGCTTTCGATAAAAAAGCCCATGTAAAATATACGCATTTGTGGCAGTGCATTGTGTATTATGCTAAAAAAGCAACTTTACACACAAGTGTGCATGTGCGAAACAAATGGCATACTGTAGGTTAGTGTGCACTTGCTTAAGATTTGTGAGATTTTTACAGGTTTTGGCAGGACATATCGCTATAAGGGATTACACCTGCAAGTCTACTGATGAGATCAATGGATGACATTTGTTCTAAAAGAGCAGTTCTCTGCGTTTTTGATAAACTATGGACAATTATACAGTTATGGAGGCTAGCTGAGGGAAATGTTTTTCATGACATAATTGGGAAGGTCTGTAATGAAGTAATTTGGTGTATCACATTTAATTAATTTGCTATCAGTTCCACGTGCTACACTTGATTATGGCAAGCAATTCGACTTATACATAGCATCTCTTATCAACGAGTCTATAGTTAGCAATCTTCTTTCCTTTCGTATGGCTGATGTAGATGCAGAGCAACAACTAAAATTTCACATTCGGGTGGTCTAGCTAGATAACTGCATCTGGAGCAGCGGAGTATATTACTTTAATGTCTCCTTCATATTTATGAATCAGGAATTGCGTCGTTATATGTTGTATGGTCTGTTCTGGATGACCACAGTCGCATACTAGAGAGTTTTTAATTTCCATTTGTGCATTAGGTATTCGCATCTGCCATGGTTTGTGCAGATGCAATTTAGGGTGGACCATGAGTTTTGTGGAAGATCAAACACAGGGATCTTCTGTGTTGGGGCTTTCACAAGGTGTTTGCGAGTTATTTTGAACTCAATTCAGCTCTTCAAGCAAAAGAAGTTACGAATTATAAATACAAGTTAATTTTTTTAAGGTGCCTTCTTCAAACCCAAGTCCCCTTACATACATTATCTTCCATGAAATTGTAAAAATAATTCATGCAATTAAATAGCAATTATGTTGATCGACAAGGATACATTTTGTATATTTAATTTTCCTCTAAATTTCAGGCTAAACAGGTATGTTATAAATTATATTTTTACAACATTGGTCAGGCAGTCCATTATCTGGGGTAGGGAATTTGACAGAGTAGAAGCATGTGAGTGTAGTGATTCAATCACAACTGAAAATACCTGACGTTATGGACACGGCGCGCATGACATGGCAGTCGGGAAGTAAAACAAGCGCTTTGATTGGTACTTAAGGGGCCTGATTAGAGGCAGGGAATTGAATGGATTGGAGGAGAAATGCAAATGGAAAGAGCGGGAACAGAGGATAATTGACAGGTGGATTGTTGGAATTTGTTAGGAAAAGTGGAAGGTGATTGGCTGGAGGGAAAGCAGGTCAAGGAACCTTCAGGAAAGGGGCTGTAGGGATATATAAAAGGGGAGCAAGGGAGTTTTGGACATTTGGAGTGAAAGGAATCCTCGAAGACCGTGTCAGGTGTCACTACATAAGTAAAGAAATGGGCCCTAGACGCTTACAGTCGTACCCTGGGGATCCGTAGCAATCCCTTTCAGTGGATCAAAACAGTCAGATGGGGCAGTCAGCACGAAGTACAGGGTGCTTAAACATTTTAACACTTATATGGGACTATCGTTTTCATGGAAAAAGAATACATAATGCACTGTAACATGATAACAAATGTATGTGAATAGCTTCAAAAAGTCAAAAAGTCTCCACTTGTTTTCCATCATTGTCAACACATGCCTGGAATCTTCTCCAGGTGGTCTCCAGCGCCTGGAGGCACATTTCTGGTAGTATTGTTGCAAATTCTCAGAAGTGTTAATTTTTTTTTTAAAGCACTCTGTATATATTTCCGGCAGTGGAGTTCCTGGTCATGTAAGGCTTGATCGTTCAAAAGATTGAACTTGAAAATAATGTGCACTGGCAGCCACTTCAGTCAATGGAACTTAGGCGTAACAGTAATATCTCAGTTAATGAAGTAGATGCGTTCCATGTCACTTCATTATCTTCACTTAACAAACTTCGTTACCAGAGGTAGATAATAACATGGAAGGCATAGGGTTGCATTCCAAGACCTCAGAGAAGGGAGGTACAAGAAGAAAACGTTGCTGCACAGCAGCCTTCACTTTGTCTGGTTTAAAATGGTCTTTAAGGTGGACTGCGGTAACCCTAATGAAAGCTCCACTTCACTTTTCATCTCTATACCTCCTTACGATCTGCATTTTAATCTCCAAATAAGATAAGCTTTACGCAGCACTTCTTGCCCAGTAAGGCCACTAGCCCTAGATGTTCGTTTGGATGACATAATGGGGGTAGTAAAATAATTTTATTACTGCAAAAAAAACGATAACATTTTACCAACACGAGAACATCGAGCAATGGCGGGCGGGAGAGGGAAGGACTGGGAAGCATGCCACTGGTTGTGTCGATTGAGGGAGACTCACAAAGCTCTTCGCTGATTGACTTCTGATCATGTACAGTAAACAAACTCCACTCAGTTGCATTTACAAGACATCCACAATCTTTAAAACTGTACTATTCTGCATTATTGCTGAAGATTGTTTTCACTAATATAAGAAGGGGCCCTCCACATCGAGGTATTACTGTATATATATAACCTGGCAGCTGCATCCTGCACCAGCTGCAGGTAATGGACATCAGACTCCAGTAGCCCTAGGTATTGGGAGTTGCAGTAGTCAAGGCAAGTCATCACAAAGGCATGAACCTAGATGAGATCAGCAGAAGGAACCAAATGTTTAATCTGGGCGATATTTATCATCTATTATAACAGCCCGGCATTCCGTTTTTCTGTCAAATAAATTATAAGAGCCTCTCAGAAGTCCTGAATAAAAAATTAGAAAAAGTTGACCCTCCCACCCGTCCCCCAGATGTGGGGGTAAAAAGTTGATGCAACAGGTTTCCAAAAATTGTCGTCCCCCAAAAAAGAAATGTATTTAGTAGGCATATATGTCTACACACCCTACATACAATAGTGTCAGTAGTATATGCGCACATGGGGGGGAGGGAGTACATCAGTGGGGGTAAGGGGTAAGGCATGAAGCGCTAAGAAGCCCTCCGCAGGAGCTTATCCAGGCACTGTCGCTTCTTTAAGGCCCTGGTTTCTGCTAGGGGTTGGTTAGCATTCCGCAATGCTGTTGATGGATGGTGTTCCATCCTTTTTGATGTGTTGGGCTACATAAGGTGCCCTGTGTTATATGACTGCTGGAGGGGATATCCCACAGAGTTTGAGGGTGGATATTATTGTTGTCTGTGAACACAGTACACAATGGGGTGAATTGTGGAAAAACACTTGGATTATATATCTTTGAAGGTGTATTATTTTCACAATTGATGCTCACTGAAGGGGTGTGGTATTATGTTACGTAAGTAAAGGTGTAAATATATGTAGTGTCTTACAACAAAAATAATCCAATCAAAAATGAAAGCCAAACAAACTGACATAAAACAACCTAGATGATGAATGAAGCAAAGTTCCGATGACCAAGCTATTTTAGTTTTTTATATCAGAAAAAATGAGGGGAGGGAAGGATAGGTTTTCTGATGTCATTCATTTTAACATGCAATGAAAATTCACTAGAAAATGTTCGAAGAACATCACCAAATAAGCTGTGAAAATAATGTACACGTATGTAGTGACATAAGAAGGGAGGAGCTGCTGGGGGCTCTGGGACCCCAGGCGGGTCCAGACGCTTAAGCCTCTTGGCACCAGGCGTGAGTTCCCAGGCGGGTCAAACGCTTAAGCCTCTTGGCGTCAGGCGTTGAGTTCCCAGGCGCTTAATCCCTTTGGCGCCGCCAAAGGGGGGGGGGGGCTGTGTGTGCTCTGTGGGATATCTGGGGGTGCACACGGCCCCACCCCTCGTTGGGGACTGGGCATAAAAGCGGAGCTCCCTGGACGATCAGGGCCAGTCGTAGCTCAAGACCCAAGACCCAAGACCAGCCATCGGAGGACCCTGGGACGCTGTGAGAGCCAGTGGTGGGACTCTGGAACTCCCGACTCTACGACCTTGTGAGGGCGAGTTCCAGAGCGTAGCCAGAGTAGTGTATCTAGGCTGTGTACCTAGGCTGTGTACCTAGGCTGTAACAGAGTATCAGGACTGTTGGAGAGTTGGAGTGTTGGACTGTTGGAGAGTTGGAGTGTTGAATCGTAATAAAGAAGTTACATCTACAAGTGTCTCCGGAACCCGATACATTTGGCGTCAGAAGTGGAAATGGAGACAAGAAGTAAGCCACGTACCTTCAGTCCTGACGGCGATGTTGAGGAGCAAGCGGCGACGGGGCAGCCAACTCGGGCCGACAACGACGCCGCACCGCCGGCTGAGCAGTCGTCCATCACACCTGCCGATCCTCCTCCAGCGTCAGGAGCAGCAATGGAGGAAACGCTGCTTCGCCTCACCGAGCTGCTCCACGCCACCGTCTCCATCCTGGACGACATGCGTCGCTCACAGGCGGAGACAGGAGGGAGAGAGGCGGCGCAGCGGCCGCGCCATTCCGCCGGCTCCAACACAAAGATGGCAGCCGTTCCCGCCGCAAATACATCCGGGTGTGTCGTCACTTCTGCCGGGGGAGCAATGACCGCTGGGAGCGACGTCACTTCCGGGCCCAGCGTCGGCCAACCCTCGCCGCCGAGTGACAGCGCTGCGAACGCGAAGCCGGGTTGCCAGGCAACGATATACAATGCTCAAATTAACAGAGCACTAAAAGCCAAATCACGATCGCAAAGCAACACTGCTGAAAGCGATCAGATTATTAAAACAATAAAAATACCATTTATCACAGGAGTAACTGATAAATTAGCCCGTGTTTTGCAAAAGCAAAACATTACAGTAAGATTTGGTACAGTACACAAAATTCAACAACTAGTAACGTGCACTAAAGACGAATTACCTAAATTATCAACAGAAGGTGTATATCGGATTAATTGTGTATGTGGCAGATGCTATATTGGACAGACAGGGCGTAACGTTAGTGTAAGACTAAAAGTACACCAGAGAAATATTAAACTATCACAAACACAACTGTCGGCAGTAGCAGAACATGCATGCCAACAGGGACACTCAATTGATTTTGACAACGTGGAAGTGTTGTGTAAAACTAGTTACTACTGGCAAAGACTAATTAGAGAATCGATTGAAATTGAGAGAAACAGAAATAACTTTAATCGCTCAGACAGCTACAGGCTTAGTGCGGCCTGGAAGCGTATTATTAAATAAGATACATTACAATTCCTTGTAAGGGAAACAACCACTAACTGATTACTAATGTAGCATAATCACAATAAAACACATTCCAAATGATTACTAATCTACAACTCGCATCGTAACAATAGCCTGATTACTAATCTAGTATATAATTACAATCACTCCCCCCTTGAATCTTTGCACCTGATGAGTTAATGAGTTAATGATGACGTCACCCTGCTGCTGCTCTATATAAGAACGGGAGACACAGCAGAGCCTCACCATTCTGGCGAATTGGCCGATGATGCTGGATGCAATTACCAGCGAAACGTCGTACTCAAATTGTAAATGTTGTGGCTTCAACACACCGGTGGGCTAAAGCAGTGAACTATTTGTCTTTGTCAACGTGACACATTTTTACTGATTGGCCGTGTCGGGTGGTGGAGGGTTACGACACATTTATAAATAACGCGATCTAAACCCAAAAACGTTGATTATGAATCTCAGATGTTAGTTCCCCTCCGGTTTCGTAAACCCCTTGACTACGACGCGTTCATGGGGGGTGCTGTGATCGGGCCTTCACGTTCAGCTGAGCGGGTGTCGGACCTCGTGTGTGCACAAACGCTCGTGCGAAGCGACCACGACCCCTTTATCCAGGTCCTTAACGCGGGATGAGAAACGGCTGTTATTTGTCAGGGAATGGTGCTTGCTCACGCGACGCCAGCCCCGTCAGAAGATGTGATCGTGGGTCACGTAGGGGGCGAGTCCTCTTCCATTGCCAAGCCAGGTCCTGACACAGGATGGCTCGACGCGCTTTGCTCCACTTCTGCCGATTTGTCACCATTACAGCATGCTAAATTACGCACGCTGCTGAGCGATTTAACCGACGTTTTTAGTCAAAGCAAATTTGACATTGGCTGCACTAAATTGCTAAGCCACCACATCGACACGGGTGATGCCGCTCCAATTCGTCAAAACCCGTTCCGGTTGAGCCCAGCCGAAAAGGAACATGTACGGGTGGCCGTCAACGATATGTTGGCGGCCGATGTCATTGCGCCATCAAATAGCCCATGGGGGGCGCCGATCGTTCTTGTTAAGAAGCACGACGGGAGCCTCTGCTTTTGTGTTGACTTCAGGAAACTTAATAAGATTTCTGTGGCCGACGCCTACCCGCTTCCCAGGATGGACGAGTCGATCGATGCCTTAGCAGTGCACACTACTTCTCCACCTTGGATCTCCTCTCGGGGTTTTGGCAGCTACCCCTTGATGACGCATCCAAACCAAAGACGGCCTTTCGCACGCCGCAGGGATTGTTCCAATTCAACAGACTTCCCATGGGGCTTCACTCGGCCCCGGCGACGTTCCAGCGCCTGATGGAGCTGGTCCTCGCTGGGCTCCAGTGGGGTTCTTGCCTAATCTACCTCGACGATGTAATCGTGTTCAGCAAAACTTTTGATGAACACCTCACACGATTGAAGGCAGTTTTCCTTAAAATGCGAGCGGCTAACCTCAAATTCAAACCGCAAAAGTGTCACCTCATGAGGGATTCGGTTCGTTACTTGGGCCATATTGTCAGCCACTCGGGAATTGCCACGTACCCCGAAAAGACAAATTGCGTGCGCTCATGGCCAACTCCTACCTCTGTTGGGGAGGTGCGGAGTTTTATCGGCTTCGCCTCATATTATCGACGATTTGTTGCGGGATTCGCATCCATCGCGAAGCCCCTCCACGCATTAACGGCCAAAGGGGTAAAATTCCATTGGGGAGAGTTAGAACAGGCATCGTTCAATGCCGTCCGAAAAGCACTGGTCGATGCTCCTACCCTGTCTTATCCAGATTTTACCACTCCGTTCATTCTGGATACAGACGCCAACAACACCGGAATTGGAGGGGTGCTGTCGCAAATTGTCAATGGAGTGGAGCGCGTCGTCGCCTATGGCAGTAGGGTGCTGTCGCCCGCGGAGCAACGTTACTGTGTGACGCGCCGCGAATTGCTTGCTATCGTTTTTTTCATAAAGCAGTACAGACCATACGTGTATGGCAGGCATTTCACAGTATGCTCCGACCACGCGGCGCTACAATACGCCTTGCGAGTGGACCAACCATCTGGACAGCTCTCGCGTTAGCTCGAGATCCTCCAGGACTTTGCGTTCACTGTCATTTACCGCAACGGGATTCAACACGGGAATGCTGACGGGTTGTCGCGACTGCCGAACAATGGGCGCTGTGCTTGTTTTTTGGGTGCGGGGCGTTGTAGGCAGCCTGACGGGGTACCGCCCCCATCCCTTGCGGCCGCGTTAGGGGATGGGGTCGGGGACCACGGGGCTCCCTCCACACAAGTTCCGCAGGACGCATTGCTGGGCCTCGGGTTGGACGACTGGGGACGTCTTCAGATGGAAGACGTCTCCCTCCTCAAATTGAGACGCCGTGCTAGGGATGCCGAGGGTCACAGGGGGCAGGGGGGCCCCGTATCATATGTCATCCGGGAAGGCGTCCTCATGCATTGGGATGGGGGGTCCCAATCCCACACGTTGGTGGTACCCACCTCCCTGCGGGGGCGACTTGTGTGGGAAACCCACAGTCGCCTCTTGCACTTGGGTGTTCAGAAAACACTAGCTAAAATCCAATTGGAATTTTTCTGGCCGGGCATGGCAAATGATGTGGCTGACCTTGTGCAAGGTTGCACAGAATGTGCACGGCGGAAATCACCTGCTAGGCCGTCCTGCCCGCCGCTCCAATCCATTAAGGTTTCCCGGGTCAATGAGATCGTCGCATTGGATATTTTGGGTCCGTTTCCCGCTACTCCTCGGGGTAGTAAGTACCTTTTGGTTGGGGTCGAATATTTTACCCGATGGGCCATGGCCTGGCCACTCCCCAACCAGTCTGCAGCAGCCATTACGGAGGCCTTTTTCCAGGGCTACGTCCTGGATAAGGGTGCTCCCGAACGCCTGCTGACCGACCAAGGGAAAAATTTCTTTTCCACCCTGTTGCGGGATGTGTGCAACCTGCTAGGGACACACAAAATTCGCACCTCGCCATATCACCCCCAGACTGACGGTATGGTCGAGCGATTACATAGGACACTTACCTCCATGCTAAGCCACCAGGTGTCTGAGTCACAGACTGATTGGGATCTCCACATACCTGGTGTCTTGGCCGCCTATAGAATGGCGCCCCATGCTGCCACGGGGTACTCGCCATTCTATCTTATGTATGGTAGGGAGGTTTGCCCCCCAATCGACGTACAATTGCACATTAAACAGCCCGCACCTAAGGCTAAGATTGCCGACCACATCCGTGCTAATGTGCGTCGTCTCGTGGATGCCCGGGAGGCTGCTCAAAATAACTCAGAAGCCCGTCAGCTTGCCAACGAGCGGTTGCAGAATCTCCGCACATCCCGCCACGTTTGGGTAGAAGGGGACCGCGCCTGGCTCCACTGCCCGCAGGTACCATTGGCTACTTCCTCAAAACTGCTTAAGCCTTGGAGAGGCCCGGTTGTTATTATTCGCGTTCTCCGCCCGCAGTGTGTCAGGATCCAGCATGGCAAGCGACGTTGGTTCGTACACCCGTCACGTCTAAAACCTTACATTCAACCCTACACACCTCCTTCACTTCTCCGGGGCCGAGAGCGCGACATGTCTGACGAGCCGCGCCGCGATGATGCTGCTTCTAACTCTCGGGCAGGTCCCGCTGTCCCGCCCTCAGGTGCCTTGGGAATGAAACCCGCCACGGCCGACCCAGCTGGCTGGTCTTGGGTCCGCGGGATAGCGACCCAAGACACAAGCGCAACAGCGGGTCGTCGGTCCCCTCTCGCCTCCGTCGCGACCGATGGACCTGCCACTCGGACTCGCTCAAAACTCAAACGATTTTCATGACCCCCGCCCACGAACTCTCGTCCCAACACGACGCCACTCACCTTGCCATCATGTATAATAGGCGATTGGGGCGTGCGTTCATCCTGCATATATGTGTTTATACAGTGTTGTTCTGCATCGGTGGCCTGGAGTTTTTTTATATATACGCGTGACCACAGGAGGGGGAGAGGCACTTTCTTCTAAAAAAAATTCTTGATTTGTCACACACTCATTCGGATGGTTAACAAATAATTTATTGGACAATTGTATTTTTTTTGGACAGCCGGGTCGGCTGGAGGCTACGTAGAGGGGGGTAATGTAGTGACATAAGAAGGGAGGGGCTGCTGGGGGCTCTGGGACCCCAGGCGGGTCCAGACGCTTAAGCCTCTTGGCACCAGGCGTGAGTTCCCAGGCGGGTCAGACGCTTAAGCCTCTTGGCGTCAGGCGTTAAGTTCCCAGGCGCTTAATCCCCTTGGCGCCGCCAAAGGGGGGGGGCTGTGTGTGCTCTGTTGGATATCTGGGGGCGCACACGGCCCCACCCCTCGTTGGGGACTGGGCATAAAAGCGGAGCTCCCTGGACGATCAGGGCCAGTCGTAGCTCAAGACCCAAGACCCAAGACCAGCCATCGGCGGACCCTGGGACGCTGTGAGAGCCAGTGGTGGGACTCTGGAACTCCCGACTCTACGACCTTGTGAGGGCGAGTTCCAGAGCGTAGCCAGAGTAGTGTATCTAGGCTGTGTACCTAGGCTGTGTACCTAGGCTGTAACAGAGTATCAGGACTGTTGGAGAGTTGGAGTGTTGGACTGTTGGGGAGTTGGAGTGTTGAATCGTAATAAAGAAGTTACATCTACAAGTGTCTCCGGAACCCGATACACGTATATTAAACAATATTTGTCATAAGGATTCAAATGGAAACCACACCAGAGTATGTATACTTACAGCAGTTATTGAGGGAGGGGGGGGTGAGAAGAAAATTCTTTAATAAAAAATTGAATAAGATCTGGTTGGAGTTCAATGCAAAACTGAACTTCACAAACAAAACCAACTTACCAATGTACCTACGATGACATAGATAACACAGATGGGCATGATAGAATAGTACAAAACCTTAAAATTGTCTATTGATCAAAGCTTTCTTCTTTTCACACTGATGTTATTATACACGTGTGGAGACATATGACGTCATTACCGTGTCGGGTCTGTATACACATGACGTGATTGCTATGTCGGGTCTGTACGCATGACGTCACTGCTAGGTCGGGTCGGTACGGATGACGTTGCCGGGTCGGGCAGTGTGGAGGCTGTTGACGAGTGCCACGGGGGTCGTGTCAGGCGGTGGAGTGAACCCGACGGGACACGTGACCGGATCAAGGTGGGGCAGGGGCCCCAGGGGGGACCTTGGGGGTCACGTGGTCGGGGAACTGAGCCTTCTCGAGGGTTCGAGTAGGTGGGCGTGGCCTGGGTGTGGCCGGCCACGCCGAGGCACATATAAGAGGGCTCTGCACGAAGAGCTAGGCTGTTCGTGTCCGGGATGAAGACGCCTTATGAAGACTGAAGACAAGAAGCTGCAAATCGTCGTGGCCAAGCAGAAGCCCTCCTGGCTTGGCCACGCCAAGTAGTACCCGAGTGTTAGTGAGACTAGGACGGTGGTCACCACTTTATGTTTAGTGTGTGTGTTGCAGTTGTGTTAAATAAAGTGCTGCCTCCACACGAGTGTGTGCGCCTCTGTCGAACCATTACACACATGTATGTAGAGTCAAATTTCATAAACTCTTGAAAGAAATGCTGTTCGTGAGCACATTAAGGGTTGCACAGTGCAAGATAAGTGGTGTGGCTAACACGCACCCTCATCCCTAATCCTACAGCCATTACCAATTCCACCTCATCCCACCCTATTCTCTAACCCCACCCTCATTCCCAACCCCACTATCACCCACAATTACCCCTTATCCCCATCCCCAAACTCAACCCCACCCACATCCCTCACCCCACCATCACACCCAACCCCACCCTTATCCTCAAGACTACCATAACCGCAACCAAAATACTGTATACTGTGGTCTGAATCAGAGTTGTTATTCACTATTTCTTCTTTTTCAGGTTTGACTGCATTCCTCTTGGTCACCAACGTGGATATGTTGATGGAGGAGAGCATTAAACATATTTTTGCAAACATACACGTGAAGGAAAAGGTATCTTGCTTTAAAACTGGCTTTGTTATATTAAAGTTCTTCATTAATTGTGAATATATGAATATAGACCAGTGTATAATATATTAAAGGGAGTCCACAGAAGTCGTCCTGGAAAGGGAATTTTATTGTTCCAGTCACAGAACACCCAGTAACACACTCAAAGCTCTTTCTTCAGCCACTTTCTTCTCCCGGAGCCTCGAACTGTCAAACATACATACTTTATCATCTCACTCCGACCTTCTCAGCTGCTCCTCCTTGTTTCCTGCCAAAAATGTATCATTTGGGTTTCCTCCAATCCCATCTCCCTTTCCACGCCTTCGTTACCACCATCTTTTAAATGTATCTTTGATGTGGCCCCGCATCCCCGTGTGACCCTTCCATCCGCTTGGGTGTTGTCCCATATTCCCCCAACTAACCTTAGCATGCCCCCATGTGACCTTAATGTCACATCTCCTTACTGTCATACCAAACCATCCTCGGCTTTACCAATCCATGCTTCCCTAATAACTACCCTGAAGCATAATGCACCATCAAACATACCCCCCTCCTAATGTCCCCGGCATGAGCGAAAATAGAAAAAAAAACAGCAGAATTAACGGTGGAGGGTAACTACAAAACAAAGGAAAAGCACATCTTCCATTGATAGCCCGTACTGTAAAAGAACCGTCCTTCCCTTTATTATCTCTCGCATCCACACCACCAACTCTGCCTCCTCTCTCTCTCACGACCACACTGACATACGTCCCGGCCCAGACACGACCCTGTCCGCAATGCACTGACGTCGCCGACCGGGACAGCCAACTACGTCCGGCTGCGCAATGATCGGGCGAAGGAGGCAGCGACGAAGGCGGCGATGACGACAGCGACGACGAAACGAGTCTACTCCCAGAACCAGCAGCCCGGAACTCTCGCTCTCCGCTGCTTATGTTCCTCTCGGCACGGCTTGGCTCCGCCCTAGCCGCGCCTCCCTTCTCGAACCCACCAGACGGTTCCAGGGGCCTCCCCACGAGGTCTACCATAACCCTTGCCCCAGTTCCTCCGCCCTGCCGGCACACCCGTGCTTACGCTCAAGTGTGTGCGCTAAGTGTCTACCTGCAGTTGCAGCTGCTGTACAGCAGTCAGCGCTGTGTCACTACACATGTACTATGCAACTTTGAAGACATGCTGACCGGCACTTGTGAACAGTGCAGCCATGCCAAATCGTCTATATTCTACTGTGTACATGTCGCAGTCTTTGCCCAAACCCATTCGTATTAAGTCTGGGCTGCAGCAGAGGATACCCGAGCAGCCTCTCTCGCTTCCTGCAGGGAAGTTACCATATGGCAGAAAGATGCCAAACATGAGCTTGTGTGGGCCGATGTTTTGGCTAGCTGATTTTCAATTAGGGGTGTAAGCTCCCTGCCGTACATCAAGTAGAATGTGGAAAATCCGGTAGCAGTATATGTAGCCTATCGGTAGGCTTTGAGAATGCCCGGAATGTGTAAATCACAGTTTGTTTCTCATTGACTTCCTAGAATAACATGGTCGAAAGAGCGATTCAGCCTTTCAACCATCCTATTCATTTGCAGGTGCTAAGGTGTGGTACGCAGTATTTTAGTGCACAAATCAACACATTCCTCCTTTAGCAATTGGGTTAAAAATTACAACCCTGTATGTTGATCTTCTTTTGCACCATAGCTAGCCAACCATGCCAAATAATGTTGTACACGCTGCAGCTTGGTAAAGTTTTTGGCAATTGTCGCATAGAGTAGTGAGTTGCAATAACCGAGCCTTGTCGATTCTATGTTACACGCCACCGTATTGGCTATATCATGACTCAATAGTGGGCGAATGTGTCGTAGAGCCCTGAAATGAAAATTGCAAGACTTGACGATATTTTGCACGTGGTTATCAAATGACATTCAGGCTGAATATGGTGCCGAGGTTCTTTAGATGCGTGGAAAACTGAATTCTGGAGTCTGCGACCACAACACCGGTCCCTCCCACAAATGTTTTCACCTGTGTCTGAGTGCCAACTTACAAACCTTCACGATTTTTCTTGATTAAGCAGGATTTCGTTTAATGCAATCCATACGTGCACCACTCATGTGTAATCTTCGAGATTACCGAGGCTCTCCATATCTAACGCTGACTTCACTGTGGAGTACAATTATGTATCATCAGCATATTGATAGAACTTGATGTCATGAGATGACATCGGCGATCAAGGAGACGTATGTTGAAAACAGAAATGGCCCGGGTACAGACCCCTGTGGTACGCCAACTAGACACGGCATAGGCGATGACTGTTCATTACCAAGCTTGACGAACAGTCATCAACGATGTAGATATGACTCAATCCAGTGCCGTGCTCGATACACTGAACCTTGACCTTAGCCGCCCAATACGTATCTCATGGTTGATGGAGTCGAAGGCAGCTGAAAGATTGATGCCAACCAACGCTGTGGCTCATCGGTCATCCATGACCTTGTAGAGATCATCAGTGATCTTTCGTAGAGCCGTCTCAGTGCTGTGTAACTTCCGGTATGCCGACTGCATCGGCTTGAATATGCACGTAGCAGTGACGTGGGGAAATAACCTTGACCCGTCTTATCACTTGCATTTTAACATGCAAAGTGACACTTTGGTCACATTTTCAGCATTAATACTTGCAGGACTTTTTCCAAACATTAGGGGTCAAAATGCTAAAAAAACACACAAAAAGAAGGCATCTTCTCGGTTGAAGTTATATCTATGTTTATATATATGGATGGCTTCATGAACAAACCTTTGAAAGTAGCCCGAAGGTTTGCAGAGTACCTTGGAAAAAAACAATATCATGCGAGTCCACAGCGTTATAACAATGGTCAGCCACGGCAGAGGTATTGGTTCTGCCGTGTTTCAGATCTGCCTTGTGTTCGCCAACATGGTCCGAGACATGTTGTTTCGTTTCCCCAATGTAACAGCTACCACAGGTAGACTCCAGGATATTGCATGTCAGGAATGACATCCTTCACAGATACTGTGTTGAATCGGACCTGGATCTTGTGTTTGTTTAACATTTTTGAAATATTTTTGGTAACACCTGCTATGTATAGTAACGTGATGGTTTTGATCGGCATCTCAGGGGGTTGTTTCTCCATGGTTGGAGAAACAGCTTTGCGAATAATGCGGTCTGAGTACCCATTCATCTTGAGGGCCTGGTGTACGTGTTCCAGTTCACTAGCTAGGTGGTGTTGATCGGAAATGCAGTGGGCCCTATGGTGTAATGTTTTGATGAGGGAATTCTTCTGTACCGGATGGAGGTCTTATACTATATACACATCATAAATGTGTCGCATTTTATCCCGTTTTGTCAATGTGTCTTGTAAACTGGATGAAATGTTTCTCAAATTGTTTCCCAAATTAGAAATCATCATTTGTATTAACATTTTAAAATACGTAAAAACAACACTCTTTAGAATCATCTATCACAAATGTTATGCAATCAAAAAATAGGCTTTGTAAAAAAAAATCCGGACAAAGTAACAAACTCACACTTGTTTCATGATAGTATGATGGTTCACCAAATTTTCCAAGTACATAACACTTTTCAAGAAAAATAAGAGCAGATTTCTAGCTACAAATATCCCAAGTTGAGCTGAACACTGTCTAAAGAACATCTACTTCTCGTGGCAAGGTGACTTTTATAAACAAAAGGAAGTAGCAGCAATGGGCTCTCCTTTGTCTCTTGTGATAGTGAATTTGTACATGGAAGATTTTGAAACAAAGGCAATAGCTTCAAGCACACTAATGGTAAAATAACACAGTGTTGACTGAAAGAAAACGCATACTGACACCTATCTGAATGTAGATTCACACCATCACCCCGCACAGAAATCTGCTCTTAACAAGACTCTCATCCATCTTGCTAAGAAAGTGTCAGATGGTGACAGTCTGAGAAGTGAAATTAAACATGTTAAAGACGAAAACGGGATGAGGTTCAACATCAAAAAGACGGAGTATATGGAGTGTGGCCCCCAAACCGACGGCACCATCAGTATTGACGGAGAAGATTTGAAGAAAGTGACGGACTTTAAGTACCTGGGCTCCACCATCAGCTCAGATGGTAGCATCACGACTGATGGGAGGTCACGAGTCAATGCGGCGTGGATGAAATGGAGGCAAGTCACCGGAGTCCTCTGTGATCGGAAAATGCCGGATAGGCTGAAGGGAAAATATACAAGACCATCGTCCGACCGGTGGCACTCTATGGATCCGAGTGCTGGCCAGCCACAACTGTACACGAACAAGCTCTCCACACCATGGAGATGAGGATGCTCAGATGGAGCCTCGGGCTCACTCGATGGGATCGTGTCAGGAACGAAGACGTTCGGAAGCGACTTGGTGTGGCCCCCATTGCGGACAAGATGCTTGAGGCAAGGCTTCGGTGGTACGGCCATGTGATGCGAAGTGAAGAGTCATCAGTGGCCAAGACTGCTGTGCGTATTGAGCCAGAGTGCCGCCGTCCACGCGGACGTCCGAAGAAGCGATGGATGGACCGAATAAAGGAAGACATGAAGACGGTCAACGCATCCCCTGAAGATGCCCTGGACCGAGCCAAATGGAGAAGACAATGCCGAAAAGCGGACCCTGCGCCACAGCGGGAACAACGCTAGGAAGAAGAAGAAAAGACGTGCTGCAAATGAACGGTTACAATTATGCACAAATCAACAGGGCATTGAAACTGTCCAAGTTAATTAAAACGATCAAAATACCGTACATTGCGGGAGTAACTGATAAACTAGCCAGATGTTTGTAAAAACAGATTTGGCACGGTACATAAAATACATCATTTAATATCTGGTACAAAAGATGTATTACCGAAGCTATCAACAGAAGGTGTGTACAGTATTAACTGCACGTGTGGTAAATGTTATGTTGGGAAAACAGGACGAATGATCAGCACGAGACTAAAAAAACCATCAGAGAAATATTAAATTCTCCAAAATGCAACTGTCAGCAGAAGCAGAACACGTGTGCTAAAAAAGACACTCAATTGATTTTGATGTTGAAGTTTTGAGCAAAACTAGCTACTACTGACAAAGACGAATTAGATAATCTATCGAAATTTAAAGAAATCAAAATAACTTTACCCGTTCGGATAGTTACCGTTTTAGTGCTGCGTGGAAGCGAATCATCAAATAATACGTAATTTAAATGCATGCCTACAAAGGGCAGCGTACTTCAATCAGGATTACCGTTGGTAGGGCTATTTGAATAAACACAATAGACAGGAAGGACAAGTTCAAAGGGCTCGCATAATGCCTCAGTAACCCCCCCCCCCCCCCACATTGTGCAAGAGCACAGAAGGGTGGTCAACACATCTACGCCTCTATATAAGGAATGGAACAGTAAGACTTCTCTACAAATCTGGCTGTCGCCTGATGAAGCTAGTTATAATTACTGGCGAAACGTCGTACTCAGTTTGTAAATGTTGTGGCTTGGCTCTCCAACACACCGGTGTACTGTACTAGTGAAGAATTGGCATGTTCTGTTTAAGTGACAACCCTTACTAGTTGGCTGTGTCGGGTGGTGGCGGGTTTAATCGACACATTTATATATTTACGCGATCTAACCCAAAAAACTCTATTATGGCTAATATTGGTCGCGAAAGCCTACGTGTTATATGTGAAGTACATTGCATTACAACTTAGGATTAAATTTTAAATTCAACTCAAATAATCGGAGCTCCGCGTGACGTAGACGTAACAGCTCAATGGACCACGTGGCTCTGAGCTGAAAGTCACGTGCCCGCTCATGTGTGGCCCCTCTGCAATAACGCCTTTACAGTATTGGACATTACAATTACACTATTCCCGCACACTCTTCACTAGAGGGCGCGATCCTGAACACAATTTAACACCAACCTGCTACAACGACTAACGTGTAAACAGAAAAGGATACATGTCAGATGCAATCGCAACTGAAGTTACGACAAAGAATGGTAACTTTTTAAGCATAGAACTGTGATTTTATGGGAGCGTAGCCATGGATGATCTCAAGATAATTGCATAGAGTAACCTGCTACCGTGTGTAACTGGTGGGACCATTCACTGAACGTGGGGTGGTGTGATACACGAACAGTGCTGCACGTCCCTATCGTTATCTTTATCGTGTAGGACATACAATAATTTGGCAGTCCGTTAGAGCCTCTCTGGATTTTCATACAGAATCTGGGATAAAAATGTATACCTTGATCAGCCAGTAATTTGCAGGGGAAGGGTCTTGTCAAAACACATAGTCCGGGAGGAACGCGTCTGAATTTGTTTCAGTTTAAAAAAAAATCAGATACGGTCCATGCTACCAGCCATCTGGTTAGATATTCCACAGATTCCAAAATATGTTTTTTTCCCTCAAGGCCATTATTGAAGTCTGTGGGATTTCCAAGAGCCAAAAAAAGACCATGACTTTAGAATAGTCGACTTTTTTTCCTTCTAAAGCAATACAATCAGACGTTCATGACTAGCACAGAGATGACCAAGGGGAGCTCAGAGGTCAGAGCACTGAGCTCAGAGGTCAGAGCATTGAGTCAGCGTGGAAGTTTGAAGCCGGGTTACAGCCGCCCACGAAAAAAACCCAAATCGCTACTCGGGGCTAAATCTCTATTAGCTCTGTCAATTGGCACATCGGCTGCGCCACCTACTGTCTAAAGGATAGAACGGTCACTCGCAGGGGTTTGTTTTCTCTTTTGCAAGACACGCCCGTGGGAAGAAAAAACTACTGACGCAAGGGGGATGGCTGACAACACAATCTGAATATATTGGTGAAGACGTGTATACGTACAGCTCTTTATTAATCCACGGCTGGATGAAGCGCCGCCGTGGCGAGTAGCTTTCTCATTCGTCATGGTGCGCAGGAGGTCCTGGTTTCTATCTCGGACCCTGACGATGCCTATTGTATGTTTGCAGTCCCCGTGTTCTCTCTCTCCCCGTTGCGGTCGCGTGGATTGTTCTCCGAGCCCTTCGGGTTTGCCCCCCTCCACATTTAGAAACACGCGTTTAGATTATTTGGCTGCTCCTATAGATTCCCACGTGTGATGATGATTATGATATAAGCCACTTCGAAGCATCACGTGTGACCAGGTCGCCTCTGAAAAAGAGCTCAGCTCAGCTGGCTATACTTGGTGAATAAAACGGTGTAGTTTTGTTTAATGGCATCCCCACGCTGTTCGGGTCGTGAGGGATTATTGCACCATACTTCACCACGTTGGTCAGCAGTGACGGACTGGGAATAAAAATCGGCCCAGACATTTGTAAACACACCAACCAAAATTCGGGCTATTGACATATATTTTTTATAGTTGTTGTGCGACAAACTGTGGAGTACTAGTAGCTAGATTTTCGATGCGACGTTTTAGCGTGATTTTGCCGAATATGAGACTTCATGCCAACTGTGAGCGTAAATAAGCAATGGACCGTACACATTAGAGGTAACAAAATATTTTAATGATAGTGTAGTGAGTCCAACTGAGTCACATACGTTGTCTTAGGAGCAACACGTTTATTAACTCTTGATTTGAAGCTTTCGTGACTTCAGGAATCCTTACTCTTTGGTTCTTTCGGGAAACTCAAGTAGGTATAAAATAAAATAAATCACGATGTTTCGATCGCAACACAAGTGGAAAAAATATAATCCAGCAGTGAAACTGCTGAACCAGCGAGAGAACAATCCAAAGGACATGTGAGAGATCTAAGAGAGAGGAATATATAGAGAGACACAAAGAGTCGGATATAACAGCTATCATAGGAAGGTAGGATAGAAACATCACAGTCAGTTAAGACTTTACCTGGTTAATACCGTCCTGTTAATTGGTTTTTTACCCTTTTATCTGGCAACAAAACTGACACATTTTTTACGAGGAGTCATGTTTGTGTAATGCGAGCGTAAATGGGGTTGTTGCTGGGCTCTGGTCCAATCACACGGCCTGGGGTATTGGGGGGCGGAGCCTGGTCTGCGGGGCGTGTGGGAGGGGCCACCGTTCACCTCGGCTCCAATGGGAGGCGAGGTGAATGGGGGCGGAGCCAGCGGGGTAGTATGGGAAGGGGAGGAGTCGGGGTCACGTGGGGGGAATGGATATAAGTGGGAGCCCAGAAGAGATCGGGGCAGTCGGGGAAGTTAAGAGGCTGAGCCACGTTGGGTGGTGAGAGAGAGATCTGCGCCATCGGCCACGTGGCTGAAGGACCTCAGCGCACCGTTGGCCAGCGGTGTGCGGAGTGCGGGAGTGGAGGAGCTAACGGAGGAGCGTGCGTGGCACGTGAGAGGGAGCGTGCGCGGGGCGCGCGCGAGACGACGCTGGTCCGTGGAGGAGACCAGCGAGGTGCGGAGAAGAACCTGAATAAAAGACAAGCGGAGACCAGCAGTGCCTGACGGAGTCTTTTATTACATTTGCATAGACCACAATACCTGCAGTCATAATGCAAACAAAAAACATAACTCTGATAATGTATGCACTGTCCTTGAAGTTGATTGGTCAACACCTGAGACAGCTTTCCTTAGAGCCTAGTCTCACATGGGTTGGACCAGATGACGCCAAAAGGCGCACATCTCAAAGACAATGCACCATCAGAGTATGAGAGCTCGGGGTAAGCATTTACACCTTTGGTACCCTTGTCGGCTGAGAGGATGACAATGTCATCTCTGTTTTTTTATTTAGAGAGTTCAAAATGCTCATCCTTGCTAATGTTGCTAATGGGTTTCTTCGCGTTTTTGAGGATAGCAGCGATTTCAGGTCTAGCAACGTCTGTCGGGATGTGTCCTAAGCCTTTGAGGGCTACGTCGACCTGGGCAATTATACTATCCACTAGGATATGTTTAGGGGTGCCTGCGAAAATCAACCCTTTACCTCGTACCGATTTTAGGCTGTCAGAAATTGGGATGTCATTCTAATTGATGACAATCTTGCAAACTTTTAACTTTTTAACGTATGGCTCTGGCTTCTTTTTTGACAGGAGGTTTACTTTAGCGATCAAGTTAACTTTAAATTTGGTTGACATTGAAGTAGCAGAAGAGACTGTCATGTTATCTACATGATCCCAATCAGAAGTGGGCATTTTATCTGTTAATTTTAAGTGTGATTGTCTAAATTGTCTAGTTCAAATCGGAGCAATCTTATTCTCTCTGAGATCAGGGCTAGGCCGGCCCTGAACAAGATCCGCTTAGCATTAGGAGAAGTGACAGCAGCAGATGTCAGTGCAAAGGCGTTTGGTATTGCCTTCATGTCGCGGAATATCTTCAGAAATGTGAGCGACTCGATCAGATGAACCTTCTTGTCTCGAAGTTTGTTAAAAGATCTAATAGTTGTGTGGAAACCCTCCCTTTAGAGGTGATTAAATCTTGACTGAAAGCTTATGTGACTGCAGGAATTCATATTATTTGGGTCTTTCGGTCAAGCCACGTTCGATCGCTACACAAGCAATCGTCATCAGGTGAAAAAATATAGCGGCAGAGCTGCTGAGGCAGGATGTTATAAAGGTTTGAGATGGGTGTAGCCCAAGGGTCATAAGCCAAGTGGGCATGGCTAGAAATTAAATTTGCATGTAAATGTAAAATCGGAGTGCTGAGCTACCTCCACAACAACGAAGCTTTAGAGGTGGCCATTATATTGTCAGATATTAGCATGTCAATGTAAGAAAAACGACCGTCACCGCCACGTCGAGGAAAACGAGCAATGGTGGTTGTATTAGTGAGATATTTAGCCTGTTAATGTAATGACATTTAACCTGGTAATGTAACTCAGAGAGTCTAAAATAACTGCATAAGCAAAGTGGGCGGGGCTATAGATGAAATTTGCATATAAAAGTAAGATCGGAGAGCTGAGCTACCTCCACGAAGACGAAGATGTGGAAGTGGCCATTGTATTGTGAGAGATTAGCATGTCAATGTAGGAAAAACGAAAACCACCTCCACATCGAGGAAAGCTAGCAACGGTGGCTGTGTCAGTGAGACATTCAGCCTGTTAATATAAATACATTTAAGCTGTTATATTAGCATGCCAATGTAAGAAAAACGACCCTTGGGCTACACCCATCTCAAACCTTGATAACATCCTGCCCTCAGCAGCTCTCCCGCTATATTTTTTCACCTGATGACGATTGCTTGTGTTGCGATCGAAACGTCGTGATATTTTTTATTATTTTTCTATCTACATGGCTTTACCGAAAGACCCAAAGAATATGCTGTTACAAAGTTAATTTTTTTCTGTAAGTAGTGCAATGCTTTGATGTTGTCTGCCAACCGAGTCGCCCTTTGAAAAACAGCTTCTTAGCTCAATATGCTTCAGTCGGGAAATACATTTCTGACCTCTGACTTTGTTTGGCTCCTCAATCGAATGGCCTCTCTTACAGCTGTAGCGGTGTCTACACGAGGCGATGCACCGTTCCAATCCAGAACTTTGGAGAAAGGGGTTATGTGGTTTATTCAGAACTCGTGGTGTGCATGCCATGGCAGTGCAACAAGTGGGTTCTAGAGTGGGTTCTGTGGTCACCTGTGCACACCTTTGAACGTCATATCCGCGTGTGCGTGGGCTTTCTCTCTGGGTACTCTGCTGTAATCTCACGTGCAAAAACATTCATAACAAACAAACAAACCAACCAACCAAAAACTCAACACGTTCGTCAGTAGCACTGCTCTAAAAAGAAACATTTATAGAATTCGACGTTTCAAGCAATGACTCTTTTTCGTAGCTCATGAATAGAGGGGCCAGAGAGGGTTAATACGAGTTGGAGACTGCACTTGACACCATGGGGTCTGATGAGAAAAACATTTAAAATGTATTTCTAAATAGGCAAATGAATAGTTGCTTTTCGATTTAAAGCTTTCGTGATTGCAGGGATTCATCTTCTTGGTTCTTTCGGTAAAGTCACGTAGAAGGGAAGTAATAAAATAATAAAAATAAAACACAATAAAATATTTTATTGTTTTTTATTTTCAAGATGAATAGTTGCTATTGAGTAGTAGACACACCCTTCAACAATCAATGTATTAGTGAACTGCGTTGAAACAAAAATGTACAAGCCACTGAGTAAACATTTTAATGAACGCAGGATCCTCGAGAAATAAATGAAGACATTGAGTGAGGCTTTCTTGGATACATGAAAGGAATTGTAGCCAGGTAACTGGAAAAACGGGATCATCCGTGTAACAAATACAACATCAAACTATTTTCCGGATTTTTTTGGGAAACTTTAAATATCGTGAAAAAAGGTAAGCGTTTATTTTGAGACGGCTCAAACCTTGGGGTATAATTGAATAGCAATACAAAATTAAACTTTTTCAGGAGGGTTGCTGACCGTTCGTGGTCAATCCGTGTGCTTGTAGCGAATGTTATGGTGTTAGGACTGCGTTGCAAGTAAAGACGAGATTATTACGGCTTCTCCTACGTCGAGGTTAGTGTGTGCGCGCGTGTGTCTTTGTCTTTTTCAATTCGGGTGACTTAGAACAAAATACCCTTCGCGTGTATTGTGGTCTTCAGTGTCCGAGATTAATGCCATCGGCAAAAGGTAGCGAGCGCTTTGATGGTGTGGCCAGCACCTTGAACCTTGAACTCGGATACGTCCACGCATCTGACACCATGCTTTTGGCAAAAAGACACACACACACCAACCTCAAAAGCGGGCGGTCATGTCTGTGTATGCACGTACGGCCATCGGGGAGATAAGAATAATAATAATTGTAAGATTTACATGGACATGAAGCAAGAAATAAGTGAAGTTAACAGATAATGATTTTCGAGTCATAAAGACTCGTGGTAAGCCACGCGGAAACATCGTGGCATTTTTATATATAATCAATATGTGCAGGGAGAGGGGGGCGGGGGGCGTGCGGGGGGAGGGGGGGGCAGACGCGGTAACGCAGAAATCTTTGTACGTATCAAATCGCTTGTGTTGACTCGGCACACACACCGCGTGTACGTATCATAACGCGTGTACGTATCATAACGCGTGTGTTGACTCTGTACACAAAGCGCGTGTACGTATCGTAACGCATGTGCTGACTCGGTACACACAGCGCGTGTACATATCATAGCGCTTGTATTGACTCGGTACACAAAGCGCGTGTACGTATCATAACGCGTGTGCTGACTCGGCACACAAAGCATATGCTTGTTGAGGACCTCACCACACAGTGAAAGTCGTGGGGGCCGGTGGCGCTAGATGACCATACTTCACCCCGCTGGTCAGTGCCGATTGGCGAAGACGGCGGAGCACAGACGCCGAATCATTGCAGTGGAGGACAACCACGGCTGTTAGCTGCGCGCTACCAGAGTGCACGCGCACGCGACTAACAGAACCCCCCCCTCCCCCCCTGCTTCACAGACCGCCTGGCTAAGCACAATTGGCGAGCACTTATTAAGGCTTGCGTGGTCTCAGCCTAAATCCCACCTCTGAGAATGACAATTATTGGTCTGACTCTCTCGTGCGATGAGCACCGCCGTCCGTGTGCAGAGCAGCGTGCGTGGGACAGGGGGGGGGGGGACTGCTGCCCGCGACTTGTGTACGAGAGGTCGCTTGAGGATATGTCAGTAGGAGCTTCGTGACCCCCCCCCCTCATTCCGCGGGGGGCGTCCTCCGGAGGCGGGCCGAGCAGCGCGTTGCGCCGCTCTGCGAGAGTTTGCGCCATGGATTCATTGTCTCGCGACGTGACACCGAGAGCACAATTGGGACACAATTCAGGGGAGGGAGGGAGAGGGGGGTACGGGGGATAGACAGAATTAATTGAAGGCCAGCACTGTACACGATGGGATGGTTCTGGTCAGAGCGACACCCGGCCGCTTTTGTCTCTCCACTTTGCTGATGCTGACACGCCCCAACCGAGTACTAATTTTGCGCTGAGTTGGCCCTAAGGTTGGCTACGTACGGTGCGAAAGAAGTTTGCCATGCATACAATACATCTATACGCACGTTAACGCTTAAATAAATCATACATTTTCTCGTTTATCCAGGAGATCCACACTGAGTCGTACGACTATTTTTCAAGAGGATCGCGTGATATTTGATTTTTATTCCAAAAAATTTCGCCCAATTCATGATGACAGTTTATACACGTGGGAGGAAACCGGAGAACCCAGCGGAAAACGCCACGCGTGCAAGGGGGGCAACACTATACCCGTACAGATGGAAACAGATGGCGATCAGTCCACTTGCTGCACAGCCTTTTCCTGAGGAGCCAGATTATGGCTTCTCCTCGACGCCTACGGGAAGGGAGTTTCACAACATCCGTGGGTGACCCACCAACCCTCGCTCCCTCCACAGTGCTGGATCGCAGGCCACGTGCAGCAGCCACCACTGAAGTTGAATATCAACGGCAAATTACACCATGGGCCACTGCAGTCGCTCGCCTTCAGATGCCATCAAATCACAGCGAGTGGGCCCATCCCGCGGATGGATAATTAATGCTTATCACTAAGTAATCATGTCCCTTTTTAGCCAGGAAAGCGTCACTTGCGTCTCGAGACTCTTCAGGGGAGGGCCCTGCTTGGGATCGTTTGGCAATTTGTGGGATTTATTTGCGTTCGGGAGCGAAATTAGACACGCCTGGAAGTCCCCCCACAATTGGCGAGGAGGTAACACGAACAGGTTGCAGCGACCTACTTGCTGTACTGCCTTCTACATGCTAGGGTCGGTGTCACAAGAGTGGTCATCGTTGCGTGATTCGCAAACCCTTGCTTCTAACGCACCGCTGGTTTAGTTAGAGGCACGCATCGTCACACTCAGGTATTGTCACTCGCAATATACTGTACACACACACATATATTTAACCCAAATCATGTAAAAAAAAATGTAATTTGACATGGCGTCGCCACGAGGTTGACAACATTTCGTTTGGAGCTCTTTTTTAGCGAGCAGTGTGACATCACACCTTGTGCGAGGTTTTAGCATCCGAAAGGTGACGTCACGGAACCAAGTCTAAAGTCTTGTCCACTATCCACACTCAGAGTACAACATTAAAAACCATCTCAGAGCTGGGATTTAGCGAAATTAAGTGTGTGTGTGGGGGGGGGGGGGGTTAAAATGTATTATTTAAAATGATGTATTTGTTGTGAAGAATTTTCTAACCTGTCTGACACCATCATCTCGCGACACTGGAGAACCTGGTTTAATCATGGACGGTTTAAGCCCGGATTCAAACCTTGGACTTCAGAGGTCGGCAGCTCAGAGCTCTGGCTCTGTCAGTTACCTGAGCCACCTGACCACCGCTAATGCATCGTGACAGTTTGTCTCAGATTCCGTTAATGCTCTTTACAAATGTTATATTAATTTTATAGTAACTTGCTTATGCTAATATAAATATTATTTTACAAGTAGTAGACTTGTGAATTCCGCTTGTTTACCCAGAAAAGCATCGCTGAGTCTCAATATCACAACGTTTCGATGACGATTGCGTGTGTTGCGATCGAAACGTCGTGATATTGTTATAATTTTTTTCTTTCTACGTGGCTTTACCGAAAGACCCATAGAATACACGTAGATATGTTGAACTTCTATCGCACCGTACGTAGAACCGTGCTAATTGGAGGTGCGGGGAAAGGACAACAAACTAAATACACAAAGCAATTCTAAATGAGCTTTCAATCTACATTTAAAAGTGCTCTAAGAGCGTTCCAGACGGCTGCAGAAGTGCATCTGAAAGTGCGTGATGCATTGACCGTCTTTTTTCGATGGCTAGCAAAATGAAACGTGTATAACGGAGGGTTATTGTCTGCTTAGGTTGAGTTAAAATCCAAGGTCAACTCACAAACCCTATATTATCTTTAGGATGGATTAAAATACGTTCCGATTTTCTGCGAATTAAACCAACCGGGCTTGGCTATGGAGAAAGACTGACCCTGCCATTGGAATGTGGAATGTCCAACGATGCTTTTGGAGTCTCCAGGGGGTAATGCATACCACCCCAGGGTCATTCGAGGCGCGAGAATCCACGCGTTTTGGTTAAAACAGACACTTTGCGATCAATAAGTTGCACACGCATTGTGAAAGTGTAACCTCGACTTCGTCAGAAACGTCTCCATTGCATATCTGCGACCGGTCCCTCTGCGAACGAGAGTTCAGTTTGAGAGAGACGGCTGCGATGTCACTTTGTGTACGCGCAAAATCCTGCAGAAAATTGCGTTCACTTCGGTACGAAGCAGACTGCGACCTTCAAAGGAACAGCGCCGCCCCCGTGGCATGGCCCCCACACCCCCCACCCCCCGTGATCTGTGGATCAAATGAATCACTCGAGACGCCGGTGATGTACGGGCGGCTAGAAGCAGTTTATGGGAATGCCGTCGCAAGAGAGGTCACACGTTTGGCGCAACGATCCTTCGCTGGCTATGCATGGCGAATGAATAAACAGAGAAATAAATGTTCACAAACGCAGTGTTACTTAACTCTACTCCTTGCGACACCCACCCCCGCACCCCCACCGCACAGCTTTCCGTGATTACCAACCATCGGGTGTGTGCAGCGAGTGCAGTGGCTGAACGTACACGCATCGAGATTGATAATCGCGAAATGGCGGACCACGTGGGTGGACGCGAGGACTGGAGGGGTTTATAAATGCCGGCCTAGCACTCTGCATGTATAGCACGTGGGCAGCAAGTTGGCAATCCACTGCTGGATATCACGGCTTCCCCACGCAGGTGTCGGTCGTCGGAGTTATTTGACCATACTTCCCCCCCCCCCACGTCGTTCAGCGCGGGCTTGTCGAAGGCGCGTCAGCATAAACGTGGACACACAGTTGCGCTGTGTAACAATGCATTGGTATGCACTCCCCTTGGCATTACCCACAGCAGAGCCCTGCTGCGCGCCGACGAGGCCGAGCGTTGTGCGTGGTGGGTCCCGTGCAAGTGCTCTCCAGGACTTAAAATCCTTGCCGAAAGCTTCGGAGAAGTGACGAGACGGGGCGCATTGCGGGTGACTTGGTCACGAGAGCTGCGGTCCATTGGGTGAGAATGACAGCGAGCGCCGTGAGAGAGAGAGGGGTCGGAGGCCGGAGGACTGCGAGAAGGGCTGGGTGCAGATGCAGCACTTGTCATAAAAAAAAATTCATAGTAATATTACAAATATTACATAGAAAACATAGGGGAACATCGTCATGGAGTAGGGAGAGAGGTGGTAGCGAGAGAGGGGGGGGTAGAGAGAGAGGGAAGGGGTAAGGAGAGCAGAGCGTGATATTTATTGTGAAATATTTCATTTAAAACAGGGGGGGGTTACATAAAGCAAAGCATTAAACAAAACTAAATGATGAACGAAGCAAAGTGCCGACTACACCGAGCATCTTCTTGTTTCCTCTGATCGTAAAAAAAGAGAGAGGGGGGGGGGGGGAAATGTACGCGCTCTCTCTCTCCCGGTCTCTCCCGATCTCTCTCACGCACACAAAGGGCTCGCTTGGCGTCGTAATGATGCTTGGCGGCAGCGTGGAGAAGAGAGGTTTACCCCCAGCAGCCACCGTGCAAACGGCCCAGTCGCATGAGATGTTGCCGGTAGGTGGAGCGATGCAAAGTGGGCCCATTAGGAGACCTGGGGGGAGGGAGGGGGGGTTAAATTCAAAGGCGCTGGCTCCGGTCCACCAAAGTGAACAGAAGACGCTTGGCAATTGGCTTGAAGGCAGCCCCCGGTTGAACGCCGTCTCTCGGATAAGTTGGCGGAGCGTAATAACTGTCAGGGACATCGCAGACTTGTTCTCCATCTCTCCCCCTCTCTCTCCCTCCTCCTGTCTGTACCAGCTTGGACGGCACCCTCGTGTTCACCTTCTGAAGCGCTCGCTCGTCACCGTGGCGTGCGCGATGACCACCACAACCACCACCACGTGGCTTTTCTTTCGTGTTGTGCGCGGTGCTTTTAGCGCCACAGCGCGTGGATTTGTAGCGTTTATTTTCATTTTATTTGCTGGTGACTTTGTGTATTTCATATCGAAATCGCCTCCAGTGCTGTTGCTGCTGGCAGCAATACAAGTTACTGTATTTAAAAGTCAAAAAGTCCCTCCTCTCTCCTTCTCCCCTCTCTCTCTCTCTCCCCGTTCGGTGAGGATCACAGGCTGGGGGTAGGGCACGAGTTTTCTCGTGTGTAATATAATTATTAACTTTGTGCTGAGAAGAGATTTTTCCTTGTTTAATGATGAATGGATGAATGAATGTTAAGCATCAGCACGGTGCGCGTACGATTTACCCTGCACTGCGAGTCTAATGGCTGATTTTTACATAATTGATGCGGCTAATGGAACTCGAGGAAACGTCCCCGTGACTGCCTTGTCCTCGGCCCCCTCCTCCGCGGTTCTCGTTCTCCGTGAGCCCAAAGTCAACGACTTCGTTTCGTCTCCCCTTCAACGTCGTTCACTGGCGCTTCCAATTTGGCTTCGTTTGCTCAAGCAAAGTTACGGAGGAGTTTTTTTGCGTGGTGTTTCTTCACCCACAATTCAAATGGTTTAATAGATATTTAATATAATAATTATTTAAACAATTCTCAATGGTTTGAATTGTTTAAATAATTATTATATTAAATGTATAAATCAGCATCGGCCATTATCTATCCACTGCTGGATGAAGGCCTCGCCAAGCAGTCGCCATCTGTCACCACCAGCCTACAAAGTAATAATCAATTTAGCGTCCGCACATGAGCTGAGTTTATCATCCCCCCCCCCCCATACGTGCATACTTATTAAATAACCCCCCGATATAATTACATTCGAGAGCAATAGAAATATGTTCAAGCGCTTACATTTCAAATAAATGCATTCGGGTGCAATGCAACCCGGATGTGAACCCATGTTTTACGCGGTCCTGGCTCAGTCGTTAAAGAAGATGGTTCCTTAAGAGTCTGGATGGGGTGGGTCAAGCGATCTATTGCTGCTAAGTCAGAGCTATAGCTCGCCACAGTCGAGATCCTGTGTTAGAGTCCGTTTGTCATCCACACCGCGACTACACCGCGTTCTCGGGTGGGTTGAGTCAAAGGTCTCAGCCCGGACCCCAATGGCTGCACAAATAAAATAACAAAATAATAAAAATAAAACATAATAAAATAATTATCACGACGTTTCGGCCACAACGCAAGCAGGACGGCTGCTTGCGTTGTGAGAAATGTATTTTATGATGTTTTATTTTTATTATTTTATTATTTCCCTTCTACGTGACTTTACCGAAAGAACCAAGAAGATGAATCCCTGCAGTCACGAAAGCTTTAAATCGAAAAATAAAATAACGGGTTTTTTTTAGTCCGGTTCATTCCGGTTCTGAGAAGAGGAAAGCATTTTATTACTGAAGGATCGCTCAACGAAGTGGCTTATTATCAAGTAGACATTTATAGCAGCAAAAGACTCCAAAACGCATGTTTCTAAATGTGGAGGGAAAAACCGGAAGACCCGGAGAAAAATGCACACGACCACGGGGAGAACATGCAAACTTCAAATATATATAGCAGGCGTCAGGGGTTGGGATTGAACCCAAGGCTTCCTGTACACAGGCGAGGTAGTTAACGTCTCGCCACCGTGGCGACCTATTTTTAACGTGCGCTGCATACACTTTTCAGGGCATAGCAAACGTGCGCTCCTAGTTTGCCTATTGGCGTGGGTTTAAAACTAGTTCTCTGACATCATCATCTTCATCATCTTTCAGGGCTTTTCTCTGACACAAAGTGGTGCACTGCTTGTTGTGAGAGTCCTTAATATAATGTACTTGTCTCTTAAAAATAATTATGGTGACACAGTTGGAATATAATTGCGGGTTAGTAAATAAATAAAATATATTGAAATGTGTTTCATATAATACTAGCGGGAAGTACCCGGCAAAAAAGAGACACTCACACATCGACTTACACACACATAGACTTCGACCCACACACACAAACATATCGACTTACACACACACACATGGACTCAAACACAACAACAAACGCCATTCGCCACTAAGTGGCGGTGACGTCACCACCACGCTTGTGCCAGGCTATGTGCACTTTGAGACCACGTGAAGTGCCGAACGCCCGCTGACAGGAGGTCACGGGACAGACCCAGATGCCACAGGTCGACTGGCTGATGAACCACCTGTGCCCCCCACTGTACCAACTTGCTGTGCTTTAGCTCCGATCGTTGTTGTGAGCGTCGCTCCTCCGCCCTCCATTGTTGTTGGAGGGCGACTGCCTCCAACTGTCCAGTAGCGTCCTTCACGAGCCTCCTCCACAGAGGCCGATCTTGACACCGCTGGTACCAGTCATCGGCAAGTCCACTCAGCTCCACGTCCTCCTGTACCACATCACTCCATCTCTTCTCTAGCCCGTGCCGCGCCCGTTTAGCCCCCTCGATCCGGCCGAACAAAAGCTGTTTAGGCATGTGGTGGCTGGGAATGCGGGCTACATGACCCAGCCAACGCAGCCTTGCCTGCTGGAGGAGCTCACTGATGGGACTTTGTCCAGATCTTTCAAGGATTTGTGAGCTCCTCACACAATCCAGCCTGGTTAAACCCAGGATCAATCATTGGCAGGCCAACCTAAATGTTTCTAACCGGCGAAGATGTTCCATTAGGGGGGTCCACGTTTCGCAAGCATAGAGAAGGGAGGGAATGACTGTGGCTGAGAAGACCTGAAGCTTCGTGCGGAGCGACAGACCAGGCAGCTTCCACACAGCATTACACAACCAATGAAAATATGATGCCGCTCGACTGATTCTGAATGAGACCTCTGCTATTAAACCGAAGCCGGTCATGAGCACACTCCCCAGGTATGGGAAACTCTCCACTCTATCCACAACTGCCCTATCACCAATTGGGAGTTGTGGAGGTGGAGTGTCCGATGGTACAAAACACCCAGGCAGGTGGTTAATTTTGGTGGGGCTGATGGTTAGGCCCCACCTCTTAGTGGCACACTCCAGGTTCAGCAGCAGCGCCTCCAACTCCTCCTCTGAGTGAGCAGCAATTACCAGATCATCGGCATACGTAACATGGTTGAGCAATAGGGAGCCATCCCTTGACCGCACCCAAATCACCAGGAGATAGCGAGATGTCCCTAACTAACTTTAATAAGTGAGCTGAGTTAGGTACAGCTGAGGTGGTCTTACCAGTGAATGGTTGTAAGGTCTCAAATAGAAATCGGGTCAGTTTGTAGGTGGGTGAGTCAATAGTGGAGACGATGGGATGAAGGGGTATACCCTCTTTATGGATTTTTTGTAAGCCGTACAATCTGGGTGGTCTAGCAGCAGAGGGTTTTTAGGAAAACCTCTTGGTTGGTTCGACATCTTTAATCGATCTTACATCAACATGCTGATTTCTCACATTAACATCACTAGCCCCGCCCACTTCGTTTATGACCCTTGGGCTACACCCATATTAAACCATTAAAACAGTCTGCCTCAGCAGATTTCTCCCTCTTTTTTCTTCCTGATGACAAGCGCTTGTGTTGTGGTCGAAACGTCGTAGTTTTTTGTTATTTTCTTTGAACCTATCTACGTGACTTTACCGTCCCAAAGACTATGAATTCCTGCAGTCACAAAAGCTTTAAGTCAATGGGGGGGGGGGGGGGTGTCCATTTGGAAGACGTCACCTGCTCATGATTATTAATGAGGGGGGCTGGTCGATGTGGAGTGATGTCACGAGCGTTAAGGACAGATATTCCTGGGTGATTATACTGGTAGAAACCACCTGGTTCCACCAGCCCACAGGGGATTATTGTGCCCGTCCGTCCGTCGTGCATCCAAAAATGGGAGGGGTAGACCTGGGTGGAGAGGGGAGGGTGGGGAGGGGCTGGGTGAGTAGGGTGGGGAGGGGCTGGGTGGGGAAGGGAGGGTGGGGAGGGGCTGGGTGGAGAGGGGCTGGTCACCCCGTGGTGCCCTTATAAAACTCAACGTTTAACCTACTCACGCCGGCTTGTGCCCGCCCTCACAGTCGGCCATATTTGCGGAATACACCACGCCGCCGTTGACCCTGGCCATTGACCGAGCAAACCAACGTTCCTACCAGCTCCCTCCGCAGGAATGTGTTAATAACAACACAGACAAATATCATCTGTATAGCCTTAACAGACTGGGAGCAAGTGCTGTTAGCGAGCACCTATTCATGCCGGCACTGCGCACGAGGAGGTGAGTGGCCAGCATCACGTCCGGCCGCCTTTGTCTTCCCAGTGGCGCTGCTTTCCCACCGCACCAGCTACTCGTGTTTAAGGCTGAGTCGACCTAGGGGATGTCCGGGACCGATTCAAATATTCGCCACAGGCGTACAGACACACACACGCGCGCGCGTCCACATGCACGCGCGTATACACAAGCGCACACATGACCTCCCATGCACCCACACGCGCTCTCGCTCAATTAACGCTAATTGCGCGCGCGAGTCCCCCCAATCGATCAGTTCGCAAGTGAAAAGCCAGCAAACTTTAAAAAAATCATTTTCTTTAAATAATATTTTCTTGAAAATCAATGCCTCGCTCAGGTTAGGGCTATGGGGGTTGGGCGGGTCAACGTATTTTTCAAGACGCATGCACGCGGAGAGACAGCCACGCAGAGAAACAAAGACAGAGATCCCCCGTATAGCCTTTACAGACTGTTGGAGCAAGTGCTGCTAGCGAGCAGCACATATAAATGATGGCACGGAACACGGTGGGGTGGGTGGCCAAGGACCCTTCAAGACGCCTTTGTTAGTGACTCATTTGAAGCTGAGTCGACCTAGAGGAGCCATAGGACCGGTTCAATTATTCGTCGTTAATTTTGGCTGTGAGTGGGAATTGAACTGGGGCACTAGGTTGGTAGCAGAGCGCGCTAACCGATACACCACCGCCCACCGCCCCCATGCATTGCTACACACAGACACACGAGAAACATAAACAAATACACAGACACAAAGACGAAGATCCCATAGATAAGCATTTAACAGACTGTTGGGACAAGTGTTGTTAGCGATCAATTATAATTAAGGCAAGAATGGAGCACAGTACGTGCTGCTTTCAGGCTGAGTCGACGTACGGGAGGCCCAGTAATATCACTGATGAAAGGTGCTCGCTAACAGCACTTGTCCCAAACGTCTGTTAAGGCCACACAGAGGATTTGTGTTTGTGTATTTACGTGTGTATGTATGTATCAGGTATCAGTGTGTGTGTGTGTGTATCTAAATGTATCTGTATGTGGGTGCATGTTGTGTATTTACGTGTAAAGACAGTGCGGAGCGATAGTGGGACAGTATGGTTCCTCGAGACCATGGTTACTAATGGACGTGCTAATGGTGATTGATGAGACAAACGTTGACAGGGTCACGTGAGGGGCAGCACGGGATCCAATGGCGGGGGAAGTGTAATTATGGCGGTGATTGACAAGAGCAGGTGTGGCGTGGAAGAGTCGAGAATAGGTGCATGGCCGGACCGGGCGAGGCTTAAGAGCCGGCGCGAGCCGGAGCTGGTGGCTGTTGGTGTGGGGAGTCGTCGTCGTTGTCGCCTTGGAACGGGTCGTCTCCATCATCTTCGAGATGTCTTGAGACTAGAAGCTAACACATTCCTGCGGAGGGAGCTGGTAGGAACGTTGGGTTGCTCGGTCAATGGCCAGGGTCAACGGCGGCGTGGTGTATTCCGCAAATATGCCCAACTGTGAGGGCGGGCACAAGCCGGCGTGAGTAGGTTAAACGTTGAGTTTTATAAGGGCACCACGGGGTGACCAGCCCCTCCCCACCCAGCCCCACCCCTCCCACCCCCCACAAAGCCCCACCTTCCCCACCCAGCCCCTCCCCACCCTCTCCTCTCCACCCAGCCCCACCCCTCCCATTTTTTGATGCACGACGGACGGACACAATAATCCCCTGTGGGCTAGTGTAACCAGGAGGTTCCTACCAGTATAATGTCCCAGAATAGAGTCGTGTAACTAACCAAGTGTATAGAGCCACTCGTGGTTACTCGTTGAGTTGTCAGTGGACTTTATTACAATAAATATACGGAACGACAAGACGGTGTCTTTGAGAGCTACATTACCTGTGTACACGTAGATGTTGAACTTTTATCGCACCGCACGTATCCAACTGTGCTGGCCGTTCAGGCCATCGTCGGTGCTCCTCGCTAGCAGCACTTGCCCCAAGCAGTCCACACGGGGAAGCTTTGTCTTTGTCCGTTCACGAATCAAACTTTAATGCTCATGTCGCGGCTCATGCCGGCGGTAGCGGTCACGGGCGATCTTACCGCGGTGCGGTGGAGCGGGCGGGCGAGCGACTGAATGGGCCGATATTCCGTGCGATTTGTCCGAGTTAATAATGACAGTGCAGCGTGGAGTGAGTGAGTGACATCACGGTGCAGGACTCTCGCTCGCCCGCGCACATCCACCAATATTTTTGACGAGACAAAAGACAACACAGACGAGACGAGAGACGTCACAGACGAGACGAGAGACGTCACAGACGAGACGAGAGACGTCACAAACGAGACGATAGACGTACAAAAACTGACACCCTTATACAAGGCATCATGTTTGCAATAACCACAACACAAGCAGTCAAAATTCAAACAAAAAGAAACAACTCTGATGATGATAATGATATTCACTGTCCTTGAAGTTGATTGGTCCTCACCTGAGACAGCTTTTCTTAGAGCCTAGTCTCCATTGGTGTTGGTGTCAGAGTCCACTCAGACGAGACGAGAGACCACACACAGACGTTGACGATGCCTCTAAGTCCTCCGGAATGCGCCGGTCCCGTCGGATCTCTGGGAAGCTAAGCCGGGCTGAGACCGCACAGCGCACGGTAGCCAAAGCCATGACTTGACAACCATCGTGAGATTTGTGTTTCAACAACAGTGTAAGAGAACAAACACTCTATTCAAACGCGGTTCGTCAATGGGTGTTGATGGAAATGCTTTAATTTACGTTCCCCGTTTAATTTTTATTTAATCAGAGCAGTGTCGTAAGGGGCCGTCCATAAATGACGTCACGCACCTGGGAGGGGGCGGGGCGGGGTCAGACATTTGTGACGATGTGTGACGATGGGGGGGGGGGGGGTTGAGAAATGTGACGTCACATCAAAATGCGCAACTTTATATAAATATAGACAACACATTCTACTTATTTAAATACACTTTTTGATAAATGTTTTCTCCTACAACATCAGAGTGCAGCGCCACATTAAATGCGCACTACAATGACAATAGTTTCAATCGATTTGAAGCATGTTTTTTTTGGGGGGGGGGCAGAGCTTTGTGACGTCAAATTTGAGGGGGGGGGGGGTCTGACTTTTTGTGACGCAGTGTGACGAAGGTGGGGGGAGGGGGTCAAAAATCGTCCATAATCGCGTGACGTCATTTATGGACGGCCCCTAACATTGCAAAGAGGTTCTACTGCGGAGGTGTTGTCGCTGCGTTTCGCGAAGACGGAGCGCCCCTAACAGCGTTAAATGTTCGACGCCGTGAGCGTGACGATGTGATTAGGCAGGAGATGAGCCGCGATATGAAGGTGCGACTGTGCGAAACAACTCAAATATATACTATGGGGACCTCATTTGCCAGTAAAAATATGATAAGTGGTTTTTTACCCTTCTATCTGGCAACAAAACTGACACCTCTTTACAAGGAGTCATGTTTGCATAGACCGCAATACCTGCAGTCATAATACAAACAAAAGAACATAACTCTGATAATTGTTTGTATTATGACTGCAGGTATTGCGGTCTATGCAAACATGACTGCTTGTGAAAAGGTGTCAGTTTTGTTGCCAGATAGAAGGGTAAAAAAACAATTATCAACTCATATATATTCTAGATTTGAATCTTTCTCAAATATCAAATATACTTGCCCTACCTTAACGATTACCGCACCCCCTGAGTTGATAACGTAGCTGCTACTACGCCACTGTTGTATGCACACACCTGCTGTTGTTATTACCTTGCTGCGGTGCCAATGTGCTGGGCAGCAGAGGGATAGTGCAGCAAAGTCCCCTGTCATACCATACCGCTATGCTTCCGCCGTCATCAATCCGCATTGACCGGCGCGGTGAAGCACGGTCAAACAACGCTGCGTTTTGACAGAACGCAGCGCAGGATGTGACGTCACTAGCGCGTGGAGAATGTCATGATGTGGAGGCTGTGCACGTGGCCTGCAATCCAGCGCTGTGGAGGCAGCGAGGGTTGGTGGTTCAATCAGGGACGTTGTGAAACACCCTTCCCCTGATGCGCCGAGGAGGAGCCATGCCTTAGCTTGCCAGGAGAGGGCGGTACAGCAAAAGTGTGGACTCGACACATTCTGTCTGACACGCGCTCGAGTGTTCCCCCCTCGCACGCGCGAGTTTTCTCGGTGTGCTTCGGTTTCCTGCCACATGCAAACACCCGTTGATTGGCCGAGAACACCTTCGTATATAGAGGACCGCAGAGCTTGGGCAAATTGTTGTCTGTGGTTCCGCCTCGCGCCTCTGAGTCACTGGCGGAGCGAGGGAGGGGGGTGGCACGTGCCCCCCCCCCCCAATGATCCGATCGAAATCCCTAATTTTGATCGGATCATTGGGGTTTATTAGTAATAAATCGGCATTTTGCGACACCCCCTGCCACTGTGTAGCATACTACTAAGTGCCAGGGACGCTATGAGATGATAGTACAATAGTCCATAATTGGCAATACCTAACGGCTAAACAGTTCTAAGTGTCTCACAGAATTGTGCGCAGTTGCGTATACGGTACACGACTTTCCTGAAGGCAAACACCTTCAGCGAGCGCGATGCCGATCACACGCGGTTCGAATTCGACCCTCGGTCGATGGCTGCGCCATCGCTGCACACGCTTCGAATAAAAAGCTCCTATAATTTTCCTATCATTTTTCATTGAAAATCCTGGCTCCGCCATTGCTCTGAGTCTTTCTCTCTCTCAAGGAGAGTGAGCGAATAGAGCGCGACCCGTTACAAGTGGCGATTAAAATATATTATATAAATAATGTATACTTATATATGTATTATGTATGTCACCCTAACCTTCGTGCTCAAGCTCCTTCAATCCCATCTGATCCCACTCCTCCCCCCCTGTAACAACACCGCACTCCCTACCAGCGACACCCGGGATAATATTAAGCTATCGATTCTTACACGCGCGGTCACGATGCGTGTATCGCGAACGTAGTGGCCAACATCGACAGCTGCCAGTTACGGCTACCATCAGTGAGTAGATAGTCAACTCTGAATTGAATCCTCCGTATACAGCAGATGAAACTGTGCTGTGACCGTCATTATCAGCTCCAGGGGAACAGGTTAGCCTGTTAATAATGACAACACGTGGAGATTGTAAATTAGAAATTATAACTTGGGTTGGAACTTACAAGGGAGCACACAATCCCCCCCCCCCCTCAAGGGTGTTAGATGAATTGTGGTGATTCCAGGTTGCAATTTTTACCATCTCATAAGTCCTCGCTATGTTTCGCTTGCTTCTAGAGACGTTCGCTTCATTGGTTGAATAGTTACACGAGTATTAGCATCTAATTTACATACTGCATACGAGCTAAACAGAAGAATGGCACTGTCAAAATATATATCTCCGAAAATGGGATCTGTATACAAATGTATTATTTGCAGCAAGAGTTGGAATATTAAATGTGTGTATTATCTTGAGCTTCTTCGCATCGTACGTAGCCAACCGCGCTAATCGGAGGTACTGCGGAAGGGTAAACTAAACACAAAAATCAGGTCTAAAGAAATCAGTTTTCAATTGTACATAGCTCCAGCGGCTTCTTAATGTCGGAAGGAAGAGCGTTCCAGACGGCCGCAAAAGCGCATCCGAAAGCGCGCGATGCGGTGACCATCTTTGTTCGATGGCCAGCCAAAATCCGCTGCGAGAATGACCGGAGTTTGCGTGATGGTCTATTTCCCCCCAGCGAGGTAATATGCAGTGTTACATGTGAAAGCCGGACAATTACACAGATCCTACAGATCAAACAAGACGCAACAGAAATGTGGTTTGTAAGAAGGATGTTAAACATCTCACGTACGGCCAAGATGAGTAACATAAACGTATTACGGAGAGCAGTCAGCAGGGTTACACAAAGATAAAATTAATCAGAATAATTCAAGAAAGGCAGGGTTATACAGGGTCTTATAAAAAATGGACTCAATTTCAAAGCAGTATACTTTATGATGGAAACATGTTACAATTACACAAGTTACAAACGGTTTAATGAGTTATCAAGTTTTACTAACCACTTTATAAATGCTCTATGTGCCCTCCAACATCGAGACGATAGTTGAATTCGTCCCAAACGCCTCTCTCCTCACGTTTTCCTCTGAGGTGCATGGTCGCCCTGTGCTCTTCCCCTTACACAAACAGCCTGTTTCCTCAAATTGTCGGTACCAATGACGAATGCTCTTTGACATCGGCGGATCAATGCCAAAACGCCGTTTAAACGCACGCTGCACCGCAATTACGAATTCAGTCTTGCTGAACTGCGGAACGCAAAACGCCCCTTGTGTGTTGCGGGGTCACCGTCTTGCGAATGACTGAGGCTAGGGGCTGTTTGTGGGCTGGGAGAGGCATCTAGCGGTAATCATTTGAAACTCTATGCCCCGCCCTCTCTATGCCCCGCCCTCTCTATGCCCCGCCCTCTCTATGCCCCGCCCTCTCAAGTGGTAAGAATTCCATTCATGGGCGGTTCGTGGTTGCAGAGATATAGCGATTTCAAATTGGGTCCATATTTTGAATCACTTTGTATTGCTTTGACTTCATGGTGGTTTGACTGGGAACAAAAACAGAAGACGGGGAAGACGACGAATTAAGTTGCACATTCATGCAGTTTGAACAACTGCATGCAACTTGGAGTGTCTATTATAAAGTTCTTGAGTAAATATCACATACAGAGATGAATGAAAGGAAACCCATCCTCACGGACATATTTGATAAGCGACGTGGATCACCTAGAGAGAGAGAGACCATTTGAAAATCATATTTTTCTCTTCGCCATGCGAATCACTGCATTGATTGCGAGCACGAGGACTCTACAAACACATTTCTGCAGAGGGAGCTGGTAGGAACGTTGGGTTGCTCGGTCAATGACCAGGGTCAACGGCGGCGTAGTGTATTCCGCAAATATGCCCGACTGTGAGGGCGGGCACAAGCCGGCGTGAGTAGGTTAAACGTTGAGTTTTATAAGGGCACCACGGGGTGACCAGCCCCTCCCCACCCAGCCCCTCCTCACCCTCCCCACCCAGCCCCTCCCCACCCAGCCCCACCCTCCCCACCCAGCCCCTCCCCACCCTCCCCTCCCCACCCAGCCCCTCCCTCCCCACCCAGCCCCTCCCTGCACGACGGACGGACGGACACAATAATCCCCTGTGGGCTGGTGTAACCAGGAGGTTCCTACCAGTAGCATCTGTGAGTATACGCAGCGTCACACACTTGACGCACACATCGCGAGTTTGAAGAATCAATGCACACTACACCTCGACCCCTCTCTCTCTCGGTGAGCCGATGCTCAGTAGGCCGCTCCAAGAACCTCTGCGGGAACCACATATCACCCCAGGATTGATGGATTTATTCATCTTGAATCCAGAAGTTATGACCCTTTGTTATTTTATATTTATTTAAAGCACGCGATAATAAATCCGATTGGTCGATTCGTACGAATCACATGATGCTGTTGCCTGATGAATTGCGAGTTGCGCATTCCGGAGCCGGATCGAAGCAGCTGGAGCTGGAGTGACATTGTGGAGCCAGATCCGGAGAGGCTGCGGAACTGGATCGGGTCGACTGGAGCCTGGAGCCGCAGTGGAGCCATCGGAGCCGCTTCCGAGTCGAAGCGAGGAAACCTCCAAACCGCTGCCCAGCCCAACCACCAACCCAATGACCTCGGGTTCGAATCCGTTTGGGTAACATCAGTGACGCGTGATGTCTAAACGGGTCCTGGACCGACCCTAGATCGACTCATCCTCAAAAATCAAGTACACTACCCGGTTACAGTGTGCGAACGTCAGCACTGGAGATACAAAGGTGGCCGGGTTAGGTTCTAACGACATCACCCTCTCGTAGGCGATCCCGTCCTTAATAAGTGCTTGCCAACAACATATCCCCAAACATTATACTTCGGCTAATTGAATGATATGTTGTGCATTCAGTGTGTGCAGTCGTATATGTGTGTGTACATGTCTTTGTGAATATAGTGTCCATGTAGGGAGTGGTAGTGTAGCGCTACGAACTAGACGACCCGAGTTCAATTCTCGCTCACGGTCAACACCAGTGACAACTGAACTGGTCCTGGATCTAGGTCGACTCAGCCTCAAATGAATACCTGCTGCGGTGAGTAAACATCGCCACGAGGGAGACAAAGGCCGTGTCGGCCTTCATAGGTGCTCGCTAACAGCACTTGCCCCAGCAGTCTGTTAAGGCTAGTTGGGTGATCTTTATCTTTGTATCTGTATATAGATGTGAATTGTAAGGCCTTCGTATGTGCTCGCTCACAGCACTTGCCCCATCAGTCTGTTAAGGCTTTTCGGGGATCTTTATTTTGTGTCTGTGTGTGTACATATGAATTGTAAGACATTCGTATGTGCTCGCTCAGAGCACTTGCCCCAGCAGTCTGTTAAGGCTATTCGGGGGATCTTTATTTTGTGTGTGCGCATATGAATTGTAAGGCCGGCACATTAAGTCTCACACACGTGCGCTTGCCTTTCCTCGGGCTAAGAGGCAGAGATTTCTAAAAGCGGCCCCTTGCCCTCCTTCTGCGCGCTTCATTACAATGAAGGGAAGGCGGCATTAATGGCCTAACCGACTTAGCGCATTCGTGGAGAGAGGGGCGAAGGGACGGGAGGGGTTGGCTGGGGGGGGGAGGGGGCAGTGGTTAGCGCGCTGCGCTACGGACCCCCCCCCCCCCGAGTTGGATTCCCGCTCACGACCAATCACAGTCGACAGTGAATACCTGAAATGGTCCTGGTGGGAGACAAAGGCGGCCGGGCGTGATGCTGGCCACCGACCCCCTCGTGTCGGCATTAATAGGTCATCCGCTAGCAGCACTTGCCCCAACAGTCTGTTGAGGCTACGCGGGAGATCTTTGTGTATGTGTGTGTGAGAGAGAGAGCGTTAGACACACGAGTGTCAAGGCATGTGTTGGGCAATAGCGCCCTAAATCCATGGGGGAGACGGTAAGTCCCTATACCCCTTTACCGATACGACTCCATAATAGCTCTTCAGACAAGGGTATATGGACTTCCCGACCACCCCGTGGATGATGCTGATGCAGTGTCTCTGCCGCAACGCGCATCTCCTCCGGCATCTCCGAGGTAAGGAGAGTTGTGGAAATTCCACATTTCCATGACACGGAGAAACGGTCAGCCTTTCTACCAATCGACCACGGTTGATTACCCCACAATTAGGAGGGGCATGCGTTGCAACGTTCGGACCAATTCATTTTTAATGGAACTAATTCTCTTGGTGATGATGCTGCGTACGTTGACAGTGGTGCACGAAAACACAAAAGGAATCCCAACACGATCTTCAATAACACCGGGAGCTCAAAAGCAACACGTGTAATTGGCGACGTTTCGAGCAGTGGCCCTTCTTTAAGCAAATAAATGCACGCATGAAGACACCACAGGGTTGACGGTAAGTCATGCACACACACAATGTATTTCACACACGCACAAAGACAAATTCCCCCGTATAGCCTTAACCGATTGTTGGGGCAAGTGCTGTTAGCGAGCACTTATGAAGGCCGGCACAGCACACGAGGCCCAGGACCGGTTCAGATAATCGTCACTGGTGTTGGCCGTGAGCGGGAATCGAACCCTGGTTGCCAGGTTCGTAGCGCAGCGCGCTAACCGCTACACCACCGCTCCCCAACCAGACACGCACGCTTGCAGACAAGTGGGGTGTTGTGTGTGTCCGGTCGTGCGTGTGTGTGCTTCTTAACAGCACTTGCCCATGTTTTCTAGACACGGATAAACGACGTTTGAGTTTTAGTGTATGTGTGTGTTATATTCATCCGTTGTGTGCGGGGAGGGGGGTGCAGTGGTTAGCGCGCTAAACCTGGCGAGTTCGATTTCCTAGTCACGGCAAACAATCAGTGGGGAGTGTAATCTCAACCAATCCTGGGCATCCGCAAAAAAATCGACTCAGACTTAAACAAGTACTTGCTGCGTTAATTATCATCATCATCAGCAGCACTGGGGAGACAAAGGCGACCGGGACAGGTGTGCGTTCCTGGCCGTAATAGGTGCTCACTAACAGCACTCTCTCCAACAGTCTTTGTATGCACACAGAAGGACGTGGAGCTGAGTTTACTTGCCGATGACTGGTACCAGCGGTGTCAAGGACGCTGCTGCTACTCGGCAGTTAGAGGCAGTCGCCCTCCAACAACAGCGGAGAAGAGCGACACTCACAACAACGAGCGGAGCGCCGGACGGTTAAAACGCAGCGAGTTGGCAGAGTGGGGAGCACAGCTGGTACATCTGCCGGTCATCTCAGTCAACCCATGCCCACTTGGGTCTGCTCCATGACCTCCTGCCAGCCAGCCCTTGACACCTCACGTGGCCTCAAAGTGCACCTAGCCTGGCCTCCCCTGGGTCGACTCAGCCTCAAATGAGTACCTGGTGCGGTGTGTAAACATCGCTGCTGGGGACACAAAGGCGGTCGGGCGTGGTGCTGGTCACCCATCCCCTTTGTGTACTGTGCTGTTCTTCAAAGGTGCTCGCTCACAGCCCTTGCCCCAACAGTCTGTGAAGGCTGTAATGGGGATATTTGTCTTTGTGTAGGCATACACGAACTGCACATATGTACAATTTTTCATATATTGTATGTGTACAAGCATGCGCGTGTATTTGCGAATGTATGTGTTGTATGTGTGCATTATTATAGCTGAACCGGTTAAGATGTTCGTCACTGATATTAGCTTCGGTCGACTCGATCTTAAAATAGCACTTGATGTGGTGTTTTAAACATTAGCACTGGGAAGACAAAGACGGCCGGACACTTGCCCCATCAGCCTGTGTAGCCTATACAGGGGGATCGTTCTCATTGTATATGAGAGCATGTAAGAATTTATTGTATACGTGCATGCAGGTTTGTATACTGTGTGTGAATATGTGTGAGCATGTACACGTGTGTGTACACATATATATGTGCATGCTTACATGTGCTAATATCTGGGGAGACAAAGGCGGCCGGGGGTGGTGCTGGCCACCCACCCCCTCGTGTGCCGTGCAGGCCTTCATAGGTGCTACTCGCTAACAGCATTTTCCACAACAGTCCGCGAAGGCTATTCGGGGGATCTTTGTCTTTGCATTGTGTGTACGCATGTCTGCATGTATATACACGTGTAGATGTGTACATGTGTATTTGTGTGAGTGTACATGTACATATGATACTTACGCGTGCACGTAAATGTGTGTGTACATGTATGGCATGCACACATGCATATGCACGTGTGCATGTAAATGTGTGTGTGCGCGTGCGTGTGTGAGCGTGCGTGTGCGAGCGCGCACGCGCGTCGCCTGAGCGAGCCGTAACTCGAGGTGACGGCGCGTGCGGGTCGCGCGCGCCAGACCAGCGCGCGCCGCATTAGCGAGGGGGGGGGGGGAGAGGACGGAGAGGGGCGGGGGGAGTGGGGTGGTGGGAGGGGGGGAGGGAGGGGGTTGTTCGGTGGGGTGGGAGCAGAGTGGGAGGCGAGGCGTGGGGCGAGAGAGCGCGGCACCGATAAATGACCACGTGCTGTGTTCCCATGCGCGTGCACGCCAGCTGCGGTACAGACGAGGAGGGACGGAGGGTCCCACTGTGAAGTTTCAATCTCAGCGGCTCTCGGAGTTCTCCGGCTGTTGCGATGATTATTGGTCAGGAGGGGGCGCTGTGCTCAGAGGGCTCGACTCACAGTCGGAGAGTCGTGATTTCAAGATCCCATCCGCGACCACACTTCTCCCTGTTATCCTTACGAGGTCGATGGCATTTCGGACTAATTCGTGGGAAGCCAATAGCGGTTGCGGCGACCTGGACTCTCCATGGGAATGTGGAGTTTCTACAACTTGATCGGGGCCGCCAATAGAGACGATTTTATAGTTTGACCAAAGAGATTCTCGCCATCTTCCGTCTTGTTTGGTGGAATAAGTTCGCCGCATTTTACATTACACACCTCAGACCGCATTGCCTCCTCGTGGGAACTTCCCTGTCACCTGGTGGCATTGTAAAGAAAACAAAAACGCGTGCTCAATATTTCGACTGCTATTGTTTATTCGACTTCAGTATACACCCCGGAAATTCCCCATTACGGTGTGTGCGTCAAATATTGCACTGCAGGATTATCATTAATTAAAAGCCCTTGCGATTCAGTGACACTTCCTATGAATGAAGAACATGATCAACAATTTTCGGAGAGTTAGCACGTCGCTGTGCTACGAAGACGGGCCATAGAAACAGAATCAGAATATAACTTTATATTGGAGGAATCCGATGAGCTATAAAGCTTTTTCACAGATGTCCACTGGTTTCACAGAGGTCCATTGCTAGAAACGTCGCCGATCATATATGTTTTCTCCCTTTAAGGCCGCAGTGTTGTTGGCGGACGCGTTGAGTTCTTTTGAATTTTCATCATTTGTTATTTGTGTTTGTGCACCGCTGCCAACGTAGCGGCAGCAGCGTCGACAGCGGCAGCAGCAGCAGCAGCAGCAGCTGGTTTGTTTAATCGTGGAGACATTGACAGTGGCTATGCTCCTCCTCCATGGGAATGTGGAATTTCCACCACCGGCTCATGGGGAGTAACGGAGCCGGCGCATAGAGATGACTCGATGCATCGATGACTCGATGCATCGATGAATCGATGACTCGATGCATCGATGACTCGATGCATCGATGACTCGATGCATCGATGAATCCGTTCACGCGGAGTTCTTTTGTAAATCCACTGCTAGATGCGGGCCTCCCCCCACACTGTGCGGATCGCGGGGGTTAATTGACCATACTTCACCACTCTGGTGAGTGCAGGTTTAGTGACGACGGAGAACGCAATAGACGTCGGAGCGTGGCACCGCACAGCAAATAGATGTTTCCTCTGCCCAATGTTTGGATATATAATATGCGCAAATTGAAAGATATGGATTCCTACTCATGCGATTCAATGCACGTATCGAGAGCCTTAACAATCGACATTGATCGATGCATCGTGGCACCATCGCTACTTGACTCCAGCGTTCGACAGACGTTCAGCCAGGGCAGACAGTTAATGGCACAGCTCATTCCTCATATTAAATTAGGCAGTGTGATCTTGACTGTGAGAAATCAATCGGACAAGTCTCGTTTGCGGTCAATGCGGCCTTAATCCCAACACTGTGGTTGCTCATACGGGGTTGCCAGATGTGGCTCTTGAAATCCATCGGCAAAAATCCCACTGGTGTGCGGCAGGGAAACGTGCTGCCCTGGTGTGAACGTAGCCCGGGTGTGTTCGCAAAGGGGGGGGGGGGGATTAAACAGCAACATCCATGCTGGCGAAATTAAATGTAAAGCATCGCGACTCGAGAAAACCCGCTCGTCTCAGGTTCAAGTATATTTTTGTTTGACCAGGTGAAACCGACTCCTGCTGCTCCATTGAGTGAGTTTGATTGCGACTCATTACCAGAATATAATTGACAGTTATAGAGCGCCTTCACTCAATCTCAATTTTGGAGCTTTCGTGACTGCAGGAATTATTCTTTGGTTCTTTCGGTTAAGTCACGTATAAAGATAAAATAATAAATTAAATAATAGCATACTACGACGTTCACTCAAGGCTGCAGAACGATGAAACAGAATGGAATGGTGTCGTTGACAGGGGCGTGCTACAAGGATTGTAGAATGAGTGACAGCGATAGAGAGGTGCTTGGGGATCACGAAATGGAAGGGGAGGGACGGGAAGGAGTGGAGGGGGGAGGGGAGGGAAGGGAATGGGCGATAGAGAAGAGGTGATCTGTAAGAGAGGAACGGAAAGAGGTTAAGGAGGGGGACTGATTAATGTACAAGAGCAGTGTTGAGTCTATGGGCAGTGTTGAGTCTATGGGCAGTGTTGAGTCTATGGTGCAGTGTTGAGTCTATGGTGCAGTGTTGAGTCTATGGGCAGTGCTGAGTCTATGGGCAGTGTTGAGTCTATGGGCAGTGTTGAGTCTATGGTGCAGTGTTGAGTCTATGGTGCAGTGCTGAGTCATGGGCAGTGCTGAGTCAATGGCAGTGTTGATTCTATGGTGCAGTGTTGAGTCTATGGTTGGCAAGTGCTGAGTCTATGGGCAGTGCTTGAGTCTATTGGCAGTGTTGAGTCTATTGTGCAGTGTGAGTCTATGGTGCAGTGTTGAGTCTATGGGTGTGCTCAATGGTAGTGCTGAGCTCTATGGGCAGTTTGCGTCTATGGTGGTTGAGTCTAATGGGCTAGTGCTCTGAGTATATTGGTGCAGTGTTGAGTCTATGGTGCAGTGTTGAGTCTATGTGCAGTGTTGAGTCTATGGTGCCGTGTTGAGTTCAATGGGCAGTGTTGAGTCTATGGTTGCAGTGTTGAGTCTAATGGGCAGTGTTTTTCGAGTCATATGGTGCAGTTGTTGAGTCTATGGGCAGTGTTGAGTCTATGGGCAGTGTTGAGTCTATGGGCAGTGTTGAGTCTATGGTGCAGTGTTGAGTCTATGGGCAGTGTTGAGTCTATGGGCAGTGTTGAGTCAATGGGTAGTGCTGAGTCTATGGGCAGTGTTGAGTCTATGGTGCAGTGTTGAGTCTATGGGCAGTGTTGAGTCTATGGTGCAGTGTTGAGTCTATGGGCAGTGTTGAGTCTATGGTGCAGTGTTGAGTCTATGGGCAGTGTTGAGTCTATGGGCAGTGTTGAGTCAATGGGCAGTGTTGAGTCTATGGGCAGTGTTGAGTCTATGGGCAGTGTTGAGTCTATGGTGCAGTGTTGAGTCTATGGGCAGTGTTGAGTCAATGGGCAGTGCTGAGTCTATGGTGCAGTGCTGAGTCTATGGTGCAGTGTTGAGTCTATGGGCAGTGTTGAGTCTATGGTGCAGTGTTGAGTCTATGGGCAGTGTTGAGTCTATGGTGCAGTGTTGAGTCTATGGGCAGTGTGAGTCTCTATGGTGCAGTGCTGAGTCTATGGGCAGTGTTGAGTCGATGGTGCAGTGCTGAGTCTATGGTGCAGTGCTGAGTCTATGGGCAGTTTTGAGTCTATGGTGCAGTGCTGAGTCTATGGTGCAGTGCTGAGTCTATGGGCAGTGTTGAGTCTATGGTGCAGTGCTGAGTCTATGGTGCAGTGTTGAGTCTATGGTGCAGTGTTGAGTCTATGGGCAGTGTTGAGTCTATGGTGCAGTGCTGAGTCTATGGGCAGTGTTGAGTCTATGGAGCAGTATTGAGTCTATGGTGCAGTGTTGAGTCTATGGGTAGTGTTGAGTCTTTGGTGCAGTGCTGAGTCTATGGTGCAGTGCTGAGTCTATGGTGCAGTGTTGAGTCTATGGTGCAGTGCTGAGTCTATGTGCAGTGTTGGGTCTATGGTGCAGTGCTGAGTCTATGGGCAGTGTTGGGTCTATGGTGCAGTGTTGAGTCTATGGGTAGTGTTGAGTCTATGGTGCAGTGTTGAGTCTATGGGTAGTGTTGAGTCTTTGGTGCAGTGCTGAGTCTATGGGCAGTGTTGAGTCTATGGTGCAGTGCTGAGTCTATGGGCAGTGCTGAGTCTATGGAGCAGTATTGAGTCTATGGTGCAGTGTTGAGTCTATGGGCAGTGTTGAGTCTATGGGCAGTGTTGAGTCTATGGGCAGTGCTGAGTCAATGGGCAGTGTTGAGTCTATGGAGCAGTGTTGAGTCTATGGTGCAGTGTTGAGTCTATGGGCAGTGTTGAGTCTATGGGTAGTGTTAGTCTATGGTGCAGTGCTGAGTCTATGGGCAGTGTTGAGTCTATGGTGCAGTGTTGAGTCTATGGTGCAGTGCTGAGTCTATGGGCAGTTTTGAGTCTATGGGCAGTGTTGAGTCGATGGTGCAGTGCTTAATCTATGGGCAGTGTTGAGTCTATGGGCAGTGTTGAGTCTATGGGCAGTGTTGAGTCTATGGAGCAGTATTGAGTCTATGGTGCAGTGCTGAGTCTATGGGCAGTGTTGAGTCTATGGGCAGTGTTGAGTCTATGGGCAGTGCTGAGTCTATGGGCAGTGTTGAGTCTATGGAGCAGTGTTGAGTCTATGGTGCAGTATTGAGTCTATGGTGCAGTGCTGAGTCTATGGAGCAGTGTTGAGTCTATGGCCAGTGTTGAGTCTATGGGCAGTGTTGAGTCTATGGAGCAGTATTGAGTCTATGGTGCAGTGCTGAGTCTTTGGGCAGTGTTGAGTCTATGGGCAGTGTTGAGTCTATGGGCAGTGCTGAGTCTATGGGCAGTGTTGAGTCTATGGAGCAGTGTTGAGTCTATGGAGCAGTATTGAGTCTATGGTGCAGTGCTGAGTCTATGGGCAGTGTTGAGTCTATGGGTAGTGTTAGTCTATGGTGCAGTGCTGAGTCTATGGGCAGTGTTGAGTCTATGGTGCAGTGTTGAGTCTATGGTGCAGTGCTGAGTCTATGGGCAGTTTTGAGTCTATGGGCAGTGTTGAGTCGATGGTGCAGTGCTGAGTCTATGGGCAGTGTTGAGTCTATGGCCAGTGTTGAGTCTATGGGCAGTGTTGAGTCTATGGAGCAGTATTGAGTCTATGGTGCAGTGCTGAGTCTATGGGCAGTGTTGAGTCTATGGGCAGTGTTGAGTCTATGGGCAGTGCTGAGTCTATGGGCAGTGTTGAGTCTATGGAGCAGTGTTGAGTCTATGGTGCAGTGCTGAGTCTATGGGCAGTGTTGAGTCGATGGTGCAGTGCTTAGTCTATGGGCAGTGTTGAGTCTATGGCCAGTGTTGAGTCTATGGTGCAGTGCTGAGTCTATGGGCAGTGTTGAGTCGATGGTGCAGTGCTTAGTCTATGGGCAGTGTTGAGTCTATGGCCAGTGTTGAGTCTATGGAGCAGTATTGATTATATGGTGCAGTGTTGAGTCTATGGGCAGTGTTGAGTTTATGGGCAGTGTTGAGTCTATGGGCAGTGTTGAGTCTATGGGCAGTGTTGAGTTTATGGGCAGTGTTAAGTCTATGGGCAGTGTTGAGTCTATGGGCAGTGCTGCTCAATGTACAGGGTAAGTTGAATCCAGTGGAGGGATGCAAGGAGAGAGAAAGGACGGAATCGAGATTGGGCACAGGCAGAATGAGGAACAGAGAGAGGGAGAGAGAAGCCAGGGAACGAAGAGGACGAGAAGAGGGGGCATGGAAGGAGATGAGAGAGGTGAGATGAGGTGGCACAAGGCCATAGAGACGTTTAAAGATGAGCGTCAGGGATTTGAAAAGACAGCGGTGTAGTCTACGGGAAGCCAGCGGAGTTGAAGGAGGAGAGGCGAAGTGTGATAATTGCAGGGAGATTGACAATAACTCGTGCAAGAAGCATTTTGCATTTGTTGGAGGGAAGCGAGGGCAGAGGCCAGGGAGACCGAGAGGAAGACAATTGCGGCGCCCCAGACGCTCAAGATCGGCATGGCCCACCCGAGCGCCGTGAACCGGACAAGGCAGTTGAGTAGCCGTCGAGTGAGCGCAGGCGGTGCAACTGCGCCGGAGTTAACGAGGGCGCCCGCAGAGAGGCGCAGATCGCCTCGGCTACGAATATGGGAAGGAGCAGGGGGGGGGGGATTTGACAGCGGCCCCAATTTAATTTCTTGCACCAGGGCCCTTGCCGACCACGCTAAGCCACTGCGACAGGGGCCGATTGAAGAAGTGTTTGGTGTATATATATATTGTTCTGTACACATTGGGTCAGTGCTTTTTAAGCAGCATATTAATAAGAATATTGTCGACGCAGCGCCCCGAGTATCCCGGGACATCGGTGTTAAGGGGCAGGTAGACTGACCAGAACGCGGGTGACATCGCCGTGGCCGGGTGAAATCAGCACACAGCGCACGCTGCGAGGAACACGCACGGCGAGACGATGTGTTGTGTGTCCAATTACATTAGCAGGCTGTGCAAAGGCCCTGGGGCTAGGGGCAATATTTTTATTTTTTTTAGCTGTTTTTTTTCTCCATCCCAATTATATTCCATTTGTGCCGCTATGTTGTCATGAGCGGAAAACATTTTCACTTCGGACCCCTCGCAACGAGCAGCGTGACCAAATCGCGCAAAGGGAGCAGCCCTCGTCGGTGTGTGACGTCACAAAAACCACTCCTCATTCACTGCCTTCAACAACACTGTGTAGCAAACAAACAAAACAAAAAAATTGTTCCTGTGTAGTAAGTGTTCTTTTCTAATTGATTATGCCTCAAACGTACAGAAAATGAGTATTATTCCCCACAAACTTTGCTTTTGTGAGCAGGGCAGTGATATTTGGAAATTTACCTATTTTCAATGAGAAAACGTGGGTGTGCTTTTGTGTCATTCCTTTCACGTAAAGTCCTGGTCACAAAAGCAAAATTTGTGGGGAATAATGGACATTTTCTATACTTTTGAGGCATAAGCAATTAGAAAATAACACTTACTACCCAGGAACAAAGAATCGTGTTACATCGTGAAATAACTCATCCGCCACTATAAGGGCATACCGTGAAATTCGCTCTGTTTAGTGTTGACGCAAACTTCATGAAGTGACAAGACATGTTTAATGTCACGGTGAGGGGGGGCGGGTGTTGTAATACCATTGATGACCTGGTGACATTAAAAAATGATGTTTCGTTGCATCTGTATATTTGTTGAGTGATTATTTTACCTTTGTATTATTTGTTGTTGTTCCGTTCCGACCACGTGCCCCTACTAGACATCTATGAAAAAGATCTGCACAGCTCATCGGATTCCTCCAGTCCAATTAAATATTCCGATTCTGAGATCATCCACTCGCTACACTCGAGAACCCGGTTCGATCACGGGGTAGTTGAGAGGCCCGTACTTGAACCCAGGTTCTCAGCAGTGCCGACTCGGGTGTGTCCGGCACAGCCACCACGAGCCCCCCACCCCCTGAGCTCGGTAAGAACACGTGACATGAAGTGACGAGGCCCCGGTGGTCGAGGCTAACGACTGAGTAGCAGCCAAAGAAACAATCGCGTCTCCGACAGGACGCGCACGCGTGCAGGCGCCAGACCAGGGGATTCGGCAACCAAAATAGCAAGAAGGGCCATTTTTACTTTCTAACTCGGTAACTAAAAAAAGAGCCGTATGGATTCCTGCAGCCACGAAAGCTTCAAATGCGTATGATGAATACGAAACATTGACGCCTTAATAAATAACGCGGCGACGGCTTGGGAGGCCTTCATCCAGCAATCATGGGCGGTGCTGGTGATGATGATAATGAGCCACCCGGCCAACTATGGAGGAGAGGGCAGTGTTTGGAACGCGAGGAGCCTGCGTCTATGCCGTTTAGATTTCATCAAGGCCCAGAGTGGGCGGTGTTTGTACGGGAGGCCACGCGCGCTCCCAGAGGCTTGCGCGGGGTCTCGCGGTAGAGTTCGGAACGGGTCCAAGTGTAATGCGAGCGTAAACAGCCTCGCGGATATGACGTAACAGGGGGAGGAGTTGGGTCACGTGGGGAGAGAGGAGAGCTTTTAAGGGCAGGAACCGGAAGGGCTGAAGGAGAGTGTGGGAATAAAGACAGGAGGAGGCCACGCAGGGCAGGAGGTGGAAAGTGGCGCGATCGCCACAGGTCGAGACTCGGCACCGTTGGCCAGCGGTGTCTGGGCACGGAGGAGGCAGAGAGCCAGCAGCGGGGCTGCACGGAGAGCAGCCGTGGGGCTGCAGGTCGGGGACAGAGAGGCTGAGTGAAGAGCCAGCAGCGGGGCTGCATAGTGAGCCGGCAGCAAGTCTGCAGGAGCGACGGCAGCAGTGGGGCTGTCGAGCGGGAGACGGAGGAGACTCTGAGTGAGACGCCGTGCGGGCAAAGTTGTGCGAACCACAATAAAGGACAACGGAGACAGACCCAGTGCAAGAGTCCTTTATTACACAAGTACAGAGAGCTCCACCTCCAGCGGCCCAATTGCTGCTGGACAGCCAAGATCAGTGGCCATGGAGCCGTGCGTCATGCGAGTAAAAGTTCACCCCAGCGATTCCATGAAAGGTCAACGATTTGAGGCTGCCAGTTGATTCGAAATTCATCTTTTTTTTATGTATCACGATTTTAGTTTGTATTGTTTCTAGTTTTTTCCGTCCTGTTTGTTTCTTTAAGCCTCGATAGCGTGAAAGTAACAAGTGCATCGAGGTGCATACATGGTAGTCGATTAGTCGTTGTCCCTTATCTGGCCACCACTCCTCCGTCGTTAGTCTCGACCACCGTCCATTGCCCCTTCCACAGAGACGTCTCCTGGTCAGGCCCCACGACTCACCGATCTGAACAATCGATGTTGACGCGTTTAATTTGCGTATGCTCTCTGAGTCGTGTGTTCCTCTTTCTGTCTGTCCGTGTAATTCTCAGGATGGACCTCTCCCTGAATTTTGTTGCATGATTTCGACCTTTAGTCCGACCGTTTTTGGTCAAAGTCCACGTGTCCACTTCTTATGCGCCTCGGTGTCAGAACCGATAACTCGCACTCGGTCGACCAGACTGACTGTTTCGTCTCAGCCACACTGTGTTCAACCACCGTACTGTAGGTCACAAAAACACATTCACACACCCACTAAACCACCCACCCACTCACTTACCCACTCACCACCCATCCACCCACTAACCACCTACCTACTCATTTACCCACGAACCATCCACCCATTAAATTTCGATTTAAAGCTTTCGTGACTGCAGGGATTCATATTATTGGTTCTTTCGGTAAAGTCACGTAGAAGGGAAATAATAAAATAATACAAATAAAACATAATACAAATAATTCTCACGACGTTTCGATTGCAACACAAGCAATCATCATCAGGTGTGAAACTACAGCAATTATTTTATTGGTTTATTTTTATTATTTTATTATTTCCCTTCTACGTGACTTTACCGAAAGAACCAAGAATATGACAACCACCCATTAACCACCCACCCACGCACTCACCCACTAATCACCCACTCACTCCACCACTCACATACTCACCCTCTCACTCACCCACTCACCACACTGCAGGTCACAACGCTTATATTTCTACTACTTACATTTCACCGCTCCACTTGGGAATTCCTAAATTCTAACTACTTTTTCTCAATTCAAGATACGTTTTAACCCGTATCTACTACACATTACATGATGCTATTTGTTGCGAGCCGCTTGGCGTATGAACTCAGCAGCCGTGATGCAAAAAGACTTGTCTTTGGGGCACATTGGTATTTTGCTTTGCGTAATATTGTGTGTGTTTCCTTCCCAATAGCACTCTAAACTGCTGTATTCCGCCTGTTGAATTTCCATGAACGGATTCTATTTCGCCATAGCCGGAGCTTTTCTGACCATGATGGAACCATGACTACTCAGGTGGCACAATCATCGAGCTCACTATTGTCCGTCGGCATTGGACCGGGCCCCATCGCTGTCGTAACCTCATGCTTGAGACATCACTGTGACTACTCTGTGGAACGTCAACGATGTTTGCAATGGAGTCAGTCACGTGTGTGCGGAATTTAAGTGGGGGTAGGTGGGAGTTAGGGGAGGTCACGTGACAGGCATTGAAATGGGCACCGGAGAGAAGTTGGTTTAAAATGTAAAGACCGAGAATTTACCCAGAAACCCCTTCCCGACTCTTCATCTTGAGGGTTCTGCATCGGAATGTTTAGTCCTTCACATTGAAGGAGTGCTTTGCATGCGTGAAGCGAACCAGAGTCCAGTACTTTAGTCGGAGAAAACCCCACCAAATTATATACGACGGTGTTTAAGTCACTGCCGGAAGTTTTGTCGATGAACACTCATCGGTGCCATACGACGACAACAACAACAACGACAGCATTAATGACAACGCCGTGAGGCAGCCGTGCAGGCGGATGAGTTGAGAACGCGCACGTGTCAGGCACGAGAACAGATAGCGGGCAATGAGGCGACGCCGTGGAGTCGTGGAGGAGAATGGTGATGGAAGTGTCTTCGGGTCCACGCACCATTGTGACATCATCGATATCATCATCTCCATCATCATCATCTCCTTGCAACGTGATTGTCGCGACTTCCGTACTTCCCACGGACAAACGCGTTTCGGGAATCGTCACAAGAAGCCACGCATGCGCAGGGTTATTCTCCCTTTTTTATACAATAATTCCTCGTTTAACGTGGAAGTGCCGGATTAAGCGACAAACGCGTAAAGCGAGGAATTGCTGTTCCTGAATCACATCCGCGCTATGCAATCAGCCTGTGGTCATCCCATGGCGGGTTAAATAACTGAGATGAGGTACTGTATCATTCTGTGTACTGTATCGTACTGCTCAGCCGCGTACTTCAAGAAAGTAGTTCGTCGTCAAACGCTCAGAGACCGCGTTACAATGGTGCATGCTCCCCATTATAACGACAGACTTGACTTTTAAACAACTTTTATTGCCGCCAGCAGTAAAAGCACTGGAGGCGATTTCTATATGAAATACACAAAGTCACCAGCAAACAAATGAAAATAGACGCTACAAATCCACGCGCTGTGGCGCCAAATGCACCGCGCACAACACGAAAGAAAAGTCACATGGTGGTGGTGGTGGTCATCGCGCACACCACGGTGACGAGCGAGCGCTTCAGAAGGTGAACACGAATGTGCCGTCCACGCTGGTACAGAGAGAGGCTTTTCCAGCTCCCCAGCGTTCGAAGAAGACGTGCACATCACCGACTTATAACGACAGAAGAACCTCGTTCCTGCGGAATCGCGTTTTGTGAACGCGCATCAAGCGAGGATTCTCCCGACTTAAAAACTTTGGCAAAACTTTATATCTCTCTCCCCAGCCCACCGCGCACTCCCCCACCGCCCACCAAGCAAGATTAGGGCGTCCTTATTTACACACCAAAATAGCGAGCGTCACACCTCATCTCCCACTTCATGGCCCGTGTTCGCGGCTACTGCACCATAACTCGCAACGGAGGGAGTCGCGCTTGTGTTAGGATAATGAGAGAGAAAGAGAGCCTTGTCTGGGGTTGGTTCAACGCTGCATGTGTTTGTTTTATAGCAGCGCTTAAACATCTTCATTACAATTCCTCTATCCAGCAGGAGCCAGGCGTGGCGGCGAGCCGGGAGGGTTGCAGGTAGGGATGAATGGCGCGCCGCGTAAGGAAATAATGACTCCGCTGCCGCCGATATCCCCCGAAAGGGCCTTGGGTTGGAATGGAGTCAACTCTTGAGTGTGGCGCGTGGCGGCGGGTGGCAAGCGACTCGTGCGAGGTTCGATGTTGTGAGCTCGGCTGGCTGACCTCCGACTGCGGTGTTCACGCGTGGTCCGGGTTTTTTGGGTTCCTGGTTCAGGTTCGTGGGTTCGTAGTCAATCCAGGATTGTGAGTTCATAGACCAGGTTTGTGGGTTCGTGGTCCGCCCATCAGGATTCTCAGTCCGGTTTCTGCAGCGTGCAGGGTGTTCATGGTGCATCGAGTATGATGTTAACAGTGCAGTCTGTAGGGTGTTCATGTTGCAGTGTGTAGGGTGTTTCGTGGTGCAGCGTGTAGGGTGTTCGTGGTGCAGCATGCTGGTCGACGTTGTGTTCATGTGGAGTGCACCGTGAACACCATCCGATAAGAAAAGCGTTGCTTTCCTTTCCTTGTTAAATTCTACGCGGGTCTCTTTGTCTTTGTGTGTGTCAAACTGTACATTTCGGGGAGCAGTGGTGTGATGGTGAGTGCACTATACCTTACGACCTCGATGCCCTGCATTTTATTTCCCTGCCACAGTTAACATCACTGGGTGCTGCGTTTCCTCTTCGCCGAATCAGCCTTACACGAGCACTTGGTGAAGTTTGTAAACATCAGCACTCGGGAAACAAAGACGGCCGTGCGTGGTGTTCGCCACACCACCTCAAACGCCATACCGGCCTTAATAGGTGCTCGCTAACAATACTTGCATCGACAGTCCGTACGGCTTAAGGGGGTGGGTCTATTTATCTCTGGGAGACTGTCAGTATATAGCTACGTGTCACGAATGTATGGTGGTTTCCACAACAACTTGGAACCGTGCTGTGCAGGCCCTGGAATAACAGCCCAGACCATAGCTCATTCCCCCACAGAGAGAGAGAGCGAAAGCGAGACTGGGCACAGGGCAGCGGAGGGACGGCAAGAAGATAGGCAGCTTGTGACCGGAGCAGGCGTGATGGGACATTTAAGGAAATTAGAGAAGTGAAGGGGGAGCCAGTCCAAGCAGAGCTTTGAAAACAAAGGTGAGCGATTTAAAGAGACAGCGGTGATGGATAGGACGCCAGTGACGTTCGCGAAGGAGAGGGAAGCAAAGATAGGTGAAGGGAAGGTTCAAGATGGCGCGTGCAGCTGAGTTTGGAATTTGTTGTAGAGGGGCAAGGGCCTAGGCACGGATGCCGACCAGGAGCGAGTTGCAATAATCCAGACTCGTGAAGACTAGGGAGTGCACAAGAAGTTTGGCAGCGATGATAGTGAGGAGGGGGCGAATTTCCCTGCTATTGAAAAGATGGAAGCGGCTTGTGCGAGTGATGTTGGCGATGTGGACAGTGAAGGAAAAGGAGGAATCAAAGGTGACGCCAATAATTTGGACGGAAGCGATCGAGGGGAGACTGAGCGGGGGGGAAGATATTGAGGGGGGCAGGAGGGTGAGAGCAAGAGATGGGAAAGTAGAGCACGTTGGTTTTAGACGGGCTAAGAGAAAGGAAATATGGCGTCACCCATGCTTAGATGGCCAATCGGCAGGTCGAGATGTGATCGGAAAGGTCAGGGGTTAGTGCCTTTAAGGACAAGAAGATGTGCGCGTCGTCGGCGAATAGGTGATACAAGAGATTGAAAGAAGAAAGGATGGGCTCCAGGGGAGACGTGTAAAGGGAGAATGGGAGAGGACTCAGTCAGATCCTTGGGGGATGCCAACCGTGACGGGGGAGGAAGAACCATGGTTAACATAGACAGCAGATGAACGAGAAGTGAGGTAAGAGCAGAGCCAAGAAAGTAGGGTGCCGGAGATACCGAGGTTAGACAAAGTGGATAAGCGGATGGGGGGCTCAAGGATGTCGAAAGCCGCAGACAGATCGAGCGAAATTAGCACAGAGAATAGTACCAAGTGACATGAGATAGTTAAGTGGTTGTGCACGTGGAGGAGAGCGGTTTCCGTGTAATGGAGTTCGCGGAAACCCGACTGGTGGAGGGGATAGACTTGACTTTTAAACAACTTTTATTGCCGCCAGCAGCAACAGCACTGGAGGCGATTTCGATATGAAATACACAAAGTCACCAGCAAACAAATAAAAATAAGCGCTACAAAGCCACGCGCTGTGGCGCTAAAAGCACCGCGCACAACACGGAATAAAAGTCACGCGGTGGTGGTGTTCATCGCGCACGCCGCGGTGACGAGCGAGCGCTTCAGAAGGTGAACACGAGGGTGCCGTCCACGCTGGTACAGAGAGGGGCTCTTCCGGCTTCCCAGCGTTCGACGTGGAGGGGATAGAGAGAGTGAGAAGCGACGTAGGAAGATAGGCGGGTGTGATCTAAGCATTCAAGGAGTTTGGAGAAGTAGGAGAGTAAGGAAATAAGGCGATATTGTGCAGAGATGGAAGGATCTATGGAAGGCTTTTGAGAAGGGGTAGGATAATAGCGTTTTTTAAAGGAGTTGGAGGGAAGATGTCAGATGAGAGGGAATGGTTTAAGTGAACCAGGAGGAACGGGAGGATAGTGGAGATGGCAGATGGAAGCAGGGAAGGCGGTAGGCGATCAAGGGAGGAAAAGGTGGGGTGAGTTTTGGTGGCGATGTTTGACAGCTCCAAGATTGAAGCGGGGGAAATGGTATTTAAAGTAGATGAAGAAGTAGGGGGAGGAGGAGAGGGACAGGTAGGTATGGTGCTGACAGGAAGGAAGGGAGGTAGTGAGGTGGATAGAACTAATTTGAGTAATCTTACACTATGAGATCTCTTTTACCAGTGGCAAAATATAGTAGTAGGTTTTTACCCTTTAAAACTGGTACAAAACTGACACCTTTATTCAAGGCATCATGTTTGCAATAACCACAACACAAGTCAAAAAAGCAAACAAAAAGAAGCAACTCTGATAATGACTGTGTTTGAGTTATACGCCTTCTGGTGTCATCTGGTCCAACACCAATGGGGACTAGGCTCTAAAGAAAGCCGTCTCGGGTGTGGACCAATCAACTTCAAGGACAGTGCATATTATTATCATTATAAGAGTTGCTTCTTTTTGTTTGCTTTTTTGACTACTTGTGTTGTGGTTATTGCAAACATGATGCCTTGAATAAAGGTGTCAGTTTTGTACCAGTTTAAAAGGGTAAAAACCTACTACTATACTTGAGTAATCTTCTCCAACAAATAGTTGTAGAGGACTACAGGGGAGGGGGCAGAAGAAGAAATGGCAGGTAAGAGTGGAGAAAGATGTAGCAGAGTATTTAAGGTAGAAAAAAGCAGAGCACGGTGCACGGAAAGGGAAGAAATTAGAGATATAAAATAGGATTGGCAAGTGGCCTCCAGTGTAGAAGTAAAATCGGAAAGGAAACGTAAGTAGAGTGGGAATCAGGCGTGGGTAGGGTCTTCCAGGTTCGCTCGGCTTTGCCTACAAGGCAACGGTGAATCTTTAGCCCAGGTGTCAGCCAAGGCCTAGGAGGATGATTCGTAGGGGTGAAGGGCAAGCAGAGGGGCAAGAACGTCGAGTGAATAGAATGGTGCAGAATGTAGGATGGATGATGCTTTGTCTGGGTGGAGGTCGGCGAAATCAGATAGGGGTGGAAGGTAAGCGGAAACCAGAGAAAGAAGTGCAGAGTCATCAACGGAGCGTAGATTTCGGCGGAGGCGAGGGGAGGTGAAGGAAGGGCTCGAGAGTGAGGGGGATGGAATTGAGAGTGTCATGGTTAGTAATTGGTGATCGGATGGAGGACGAGATATACTAGGGCATGGGAAGCTGAGCAAGCAGAAATGAAGATAAGGTCAAGCGGAGGAGAGGAGACAAGGTGTAGGTTGAAGGAGCTCGTGGGAGACAATAAAGTCGAGGACGTAGATGGGGAAGTAAGGTTGAGGTTCAAGTCTCCCAGAAGAATCAGCGGAGATGAGATAGGAAGGATTGTGGAAAGAAGGCAACCCAAGTCGTCGAAGAACGAGGAGGGCTGACCAGGGGGGGGGGGGGGGGGGGGTGGTAAATGATTGGAAAGAAAAGCGTGAAGAGAAAGATAGTTGAAATTCGAAAGAGGGAAAGGATGGAAAGGCAGCAGATGGAGGCGAGGGGTTACAGGTGGAGGAGAAGAGCAACCCAATGCCACCACCGAGCTTGCCAGAGGGTCATGGCGAATGGATTAAGTTGGTGCAGGATGTGGAAAGCGCAGCTGGAGTGGCAGTGTTCAATGTGGATATGCAGGCTTCTGTAATTGCTAGGGCTTGAAGGGTTTTTTTTAAGGCGTCTAGGGTGGATGCGGGCTTGTTACAGACTGAGCGGGAATTCCAGAGGCTTAGGTGAATGGAGCTGATGGGTGGAGGGAGCAGGGAAGGGGAGTGGGGGGGCAGGGGTTGTTCAGATCGTGGGGGGATGGCGATGAGTTTAGAGTCACGTTTCGTAAATACGGGTGGCGTATAGAGGGTGGCCGATGGCGGGGACGGGTGGTAGGAATTTGGGGATATAAGGGAGTAAGCGATTTAGGCGGTGTGGCAGTAGCTGGTGAGGATCGGGGCGTGGAGTGGGCTATCTGCAGCGGGAGCCATCGTGCCTTGTGACGTAGTGTCTTGTGACATCATCTCTTGTGACGTCGTGCCAGCGAAGGGCTTGCAGGTTCATGCAAAGGCACGTGGAGAACAAGCGTATTTCGGTGCCGCGGTGGCAAGATGTTAACTACCTCACCTGGTATACAGGAGGCCGTAGATTCGATCCCTACCATGATGCCTGTATATTAGGAGTTTGCATATTCTCCCCATGGTCGCGTGGATTTTTCTCCGGGTCCTGCTATTTTTCCATCCGCATTTAGAATCAGCATGTGTTTAGAGTTTTTGGTTGCTATAAATGTTCACATGAAGGGCTACTTCGTTGAGACATCTTTTGTGGCCAGGTATCTTCTGAAAAAGAGCTACATAGGTTAGTGGGCCTTCGCCTGGTAAAATAAAAAGTTAAGTTTATACAAAATAGTTTTCGTTTTTAAAAAATTGTTTTAGTTGAAATCTCACACGCCCATGGGTGGAATTCTCACTAGATATTTTCTGGAATGCTCCTTCTTGGTTGTTTCGGTAAAGTCACGTAGAAGGCAAATACTAAAATAATAAAAATAAAACAATAAAATACAAGAGAATTATATTTTATTATGTTTTACTTTCATTATTTCCCTTCTACGTGACTTTACCGAAAGAACCAAGAAGATGAATCCCTGCAGTCACGAAAGCTCTAAATCGAAAAATTCCGGAATGCTGCTAGGCTGGTGTGGAATAGGGATAATCAGTGCAAAGTATGCTTATCTATAGTAATCCTAAATTATTGTACCCTCTATTCCTACAATCCCACGAACACGTTCGTAAAACATATATACATATATACGCAGTTTCATGAGGACAATACAAGGCGAGATGGATGTGGCGTGCCAAACATACTTCCCGCGATATCATTCCCTACTGTTCACTTTATACATGCACTTTACGCGCGCACTAAGTCTCTTAAGATCAGTACGAGTTCGGATTGCCTGGGGCTGTGCAGCAGTAGCAATAATTGCATCAACAACTGCGGTAATAGTGACTGCAGAAACATCTACTCCTACATTGTCAACAGCGTCGGCTTCTACATTATCTGCAAGACAATTATGAGCTGCAGAAATTGCATATGAAGCGGCAACATTTGCAGCATTAGCGGAATCAGCAGCAGTAACCTCAACAGCGGCATCAGCAACATCATTTTACGTAGTTTTTTTTCAGTACGGTAAGTGGCGGAATGTGCCCGTTATAACGTGGACGGTGCCCGTTATAACGCGGTTTTGGAACAGTCGACGACAAACTACATTCTTGAGCTGGTATCACACAGTACGCGGAATGGTATCCCTCTCTCATCTGTTCCTCCAGCTGTGTGTGTGCGTACATCGTATCTCGTCAAACTTAATAATTATAACGTATTATACATTATTCATGGGGAAACAGTGTTAGCTTAATGCGTGTTTCGCTTAACGCGGCCCTTTTCAGGAACGCATGTACCGCATTAAATGAGGACTTCTATATATATAAAATCTCGAATCTGTCTGTCTGTCTGTGTGTCGCCGGACCATACGCAGTTTCATTGGACGGCGGTTGCCCCTGGCAATGGGTAGCGACGCCTTCGCCGCGGGGTGGACGCCATTTTTAATTCCCGTTAAAAATAGGCGCACGCATTAACACGCGACTCTGAGGTAAATTCATCAAAGTTTCACGTCCTCTTCACTCCCCCCCCCCCCACCACAATGTGTGCAATTACTATTATAGGGTCGGTAGATTATAAAATTATAGCGATTAGACAGTATTATTGTAGCGCGGGGGGGGGGGGGGGGCGGCACCCGTACCCAGCCTCAGCCGAGTGAGCAATTTAGGCGAGGCCGGAGGCTCTGCACGGTGCTAGGCCTCGACACCCACCACGCGACTCTGAGGTAAATTCATCAAAGTTTCAAGTCCTCTAGAGAGTGGTGAGGGAGGGAGAGTGGTGAGGGAGGGAGAGTGGTGAGGGAGGGAGAGTGGTGAGGGAGGGAGAGTGGTGAGGGAGGGAGAGTGCTGAGGGAGGGAGAGTGCTGAGGGAGGGAGAGTGGTGAGGGAGGGAGAGTGGTGAGGGAGGGAGAGTGGTGAGGGAGGGAGAGTGGTGAGGGAGGGAGAGTGGTGAGGGAGGGAGAGTGCTGAGGGAGGGAGAGTGCTGAGGGAGAGTGGTGAGGGAGGGAGAGTGGTGAGGGAGGGAGAGTGGTGAGGGAGGGAGAGTGGTGAGGGAGGGAGAGTGCTGAGGGAGGGAGAGTGCTGAGGGAGGGAGAGTGCTGAGGGAGGGAGAGTGGTGAGGGAGGGAGAGTGGTGAGGGAGGGAGAGTGGTGAGGGAGGGAGAGTGGTGAGGGAGGGAGAGTGGTGAGGGAGGGAGAGTAGTGAGGGAGGGAGAGTGCTGAGGGAGGGAGAGTGCTGAGGGAGGGAGAGTGGTGAGGGAGGGAGAGTGGTGAGGGAGGGAGAGTGGTGAGGGAGGGAGAGTGGTGAAGGAGGGAGAGTGGTGAGGGAGGGAGAGTGGTGAGGGAGGGAGAGTGGTGAGGGAGGGAGAGTGGTGAGGGAGGGACTCAGCCTCAAAACGAGTAACTGGTGTGGCGTATTAACATCGCCACTGAGGAGACAAAGGCAGCCGGGCGTGGTGGATCCAAGTCCCGGGCGAAGCCGGGTAGTACAGCTAGTTACTGTATAAAATTCAGGAACAACAAATGCAGCAGCGTTGACATAGCAGCATCATCAGCAGTAAGCCGCTGCCGTGTCCCTTCCCTTGAGAATCGTTGAGGTCCCGCACCGTCGTGGAGTTACACGTGGACAAGATCAGATAAAGAAAGAGAGGCGACCACCAATGATGAGTTGTACACGCTGCAGTTTATTGGGCGAGTGCGTGAGCGCCTCTTGCGTCTCACTCATGGGGCCCCCACGTGCGGCTGCGATGAAGAGTTCGTGACGCAGAGACTCATCATCAGCAATACAGAGCCACGTCGTCAGCAATACAGAGAGAGAGCAGGAACTGAAATCACGAGCTCTCTAACAAACCCAGGGGACCACGCATATGCCATTGATTCATTCATCCAGGATTCAAAAGAGAGGCGGTGGTCAGTAGTGTATCGCTTTGTGGAAATTCCGAGGACATTCTGGCTCTTGCCGTAGGAATGTAGAATTTCCACCGCTGCTTTGAGGCGCAAAAGGGGATGAGTGCCACCATACAACCATTGGAGGAGGAAGGTGGGAGATCCACATTTCACATTCTCGTGGCGGGGGCTGTTTCATTCAGAGGACAACCAACGGTTGGGCTTCCCGCAAAAAGGTACTCGTTTTAATGGCATTAACGGACTCATGGGCCGAGTACATCTTTGAACATGACCACAGCCCCAACATAAAAAACTGATAAACACCAGTCGTTAGTTTGACACATTCAGACACGGCGGCAGTAAACAACTCTCACGCGTTTCACGGGCATGAGAATCAGGAGGTTTTTAACATCGAGATACCTGGTGTACCGGGGCTCACACAACCATGAGTCAATCTCTCGCACTGCCCATCGTTCAGCTGGAGTTGTCTCTTCACGGTTTGGTCTTCATAGCGACTGAAATGCGACTATGACTTAAGCGAGAATCGATGCACATCCACCCCACCCGCCCCTCTCCAATCCACCCCCTTGCGATTCGATGCCACGTTTCAATGATCGAATCGATAATTATGTTCTCGTTATGTGTTTGGATGTCGTGTGGGGGACACGGCCAGGGTTGAATGTCGGGGTCATGCAAGGGACCACGCCAAGATAAATAATTAAATGAAGGCGCTGGGAAAGAAAGGTGCGAACAAGGAGATTGGGGGAGAATCCCCAAAAGATACAGAATGGCGGGAAAGAGCAGTGAACTGGTGACGATAGGTCCACTACCTCGTACAGGATGCAGCAGCTCGTGGGTTCGATCCCGACCCTGACCACCTGTTGTATATTTGGAGTTTGCGTGCCTCTCTCTCTCATCATCATCATCACGGTGGCTAGGATATGTTAACTACCTCGCCTGGTCTACAGGAGGTCGTGGGTTCGATCCCGACCCTGACGCCTGCTGCTGTATATTTGGAGTTTGCGTGTCTCTCTCTCTCATCATCATCACGGTGGCTCGGAGATGTCAACTACCTTGCCTAGTATACAGGAGGTCGTGGGTTCGATCCCGACCCTGACGCCTGCTGCTGTATATTTGGAGTTTGCGTGTTCTCCCCGTGGATTTTTCTGCGGGTCCTCCGGTTTTTCGCTCCAAATTTAGAATCAACATCACGCGTTTAGAGTGTTTTGGCGGCTATACATTTACAGGTGATCGGCCACTTCATTGAGCTATCATTTGTGGCCAAGTCGCTTCTGAAAAAATAGCAATATAGCTCAGTGGGCCTTACCTGGTAAAATAAAAAAAAGAGTTTATAGGTGAGGGACAAGGGCTCGGGGCTATGGGAAGAAAAGGCTAAAGTCACCCATAGTGTCCGTGCCCTGCACGAATCCTCGCTGTGCCTGCCCTGCCCTGCGAGTGTTCATGTTGTTGGTGTTGAACGGAAACAATCCAGCTGCCTTACCAGGACTACTCGTGTGGACTGCATTTCAAATGCATTGCCCGTCTCGTTTAAGACTGTCTCGTATGTACTGTTGCGTTTGTGTCGTCTTGTTTCATCGTTTGTACCGTCTTGTCTGTATCGTCTCTATTCCCGCTCGTTCGCCCACTCATTCGTTCCAACCGTTAGCCTGAAGGATTCTTTTCCCTATATAGTTTTCACCGAATCGAAAATAGTCAATTCTTACACCCACGATCTGGTGTGCGTATCGTGAGTATAATAACCGACTGCATTGGATGCATCAATTATACATTAATACCTGTGAGTTGACATTCAGTCTCTTCGTGGTCTCCTGCTCACCACCGCCATCAATGTTTTGGCTTCTCTGCCCACTCTCTTTCTCAGTGCGTGTGGAGTCTACGCATTGACCTGTGGTATGGACGGGAGTGAATTGATTGTGAAGAGTCTATGCACCACACGTAAGTCCGGTCCAGAGTCGAATCACGCACCTGCTCATTTCTGAGTCAAATCAAATGTTCTGTGGGGTGGATTGAGGGGACTTGAACCCAAGTGCCAAGCTTCCAAAAGACCCATTGGTTTCATGGTTCGTAGTTAGATCACGTCGGGAATTCACAGTTCGAGTTGCACCAGGCGAGAGTGGCGGTGCTAATCCGCTCAGTCACTGCTGCGTCACCATTCGGAGTGATCACCAGGGCTTTACGCAACATTTTGTGTGCGCGTGTGTGGTTATCTCTGACTGACGTGGAGTGGGGTTTCTGAGCTTGTATTGGTGCTGCAGTTGAGGTCACAAATGTCCCGCATCAGTCACCATCCAGCAAAGTTCCAAGGGGATGGCCCCGTACCGATACAGAGCGGTGCCTTCAGTTGCAGGGCAGCGCGTGCTGCAGAGGCCAAGAGTGGCCAAGAAGTCCGCGGTTGTCCGTACGTTGTTTCTGTTGGAGCGGGTGGAGCACAACCTCTTGTAAGCCTGTGTCCTGATGTTAACTTGTTGACCGAATAAACACCATCGTGACCTGCACCAAACGTTACCGACGTTGCGGCTTGTATGAGCCTGCTCGTTGCTTTATGCAAATTCAAATCGAAATCTACAGCAAATCCCAAATAACTTAAGACATTTAATAACGACCATCACATCTCGAGTCCCGCATAATGTGAAACAATCTACAAACACTACCCCCTGCTTACGAAATACACTCATTTTAAATTAAACTGTTCAAACATAAGTTGACGGTTTGGTGTGTAGACCCTAAGCATATATGTACCCAAGCATATATGTAGCACGGTTGGCTACGTACGGCGCGAAAGAAGTTCAACATACATACATACGTACCCGTACTGATCGGCACCATGTTACGGCGCCATCTTTGATGAACGTATCTTGGTTACCATTATGAATCTATGTACACATTTGTGTGTCCTTCGTCAATGCTGTACATTCCCTTTGCAATACAATTGCCAACTTAAAGGAAGACGCGACCCATTAAACTGCCAGCTGTTGTTTTACAGACAGGCCTGCACATCTAGGCTTTGCAGCCTTGGCTGCCTCGCGGTTTAACGTTCTTAATGCGAATACAAAACAAAAAAATTCACAGCCACGTGCCTTTCACGTGTCTAACGCCCTCTAGTGACGTCACAGCCGCAATCGAGCCCCTCGTCGCCTACGTCAGGATGCTCGCTGCATGCTCCACGTTCGTCTGCCGAGCCCAGCTCAAGGAGGGGAATTTGAAACCCATACTCATGGCACACGGAGATGTGTCCGGATTTGATGATTTTTTGGGGGGGTTATTTACAAAGCAGATTTCAACCACCTTATTACCACGAGTAGACATGGTTACTATAGAATAATACAATAGACATTTGGGTTGGGTCTTCCTTTAAATCAGCTATGATATATTCAGCTACATTACATCTGGGCTAATGAGCTGTGGGGGTAATGGCCTGGACTAGGCTAGACTCGCTAGCTAGATTTGAAACGCGTGAGTCACATAAATAGGCTACACATCGACACAGAGCCCAAACAGACAACGTAGGGTTGGTTATGCTAGAGGCTACGTCATTACCATCACACACAGGACCACACACACACCAAACTCTATATTTTTCTAGATCAACTAGGTTACACTATAAATCTTTTAAACATATATATTTTTTCAAGGGTTACACGTCCAATTTACAGCTTCAATACACTTGAGAAAATAATGTCGCCCAATGTCCAGGGAAGTCTCACCAAATCTCAAGACTTTTATCAGGAAGAGCTTGCATTGAGATGCTTGGCCAATTCCAATTTTAGTCTCGCAGAACGCAGTGCCATGCTTATGTGTATGAATATAGAGTAGAGCTGGCGCTATAGTTCATTTTTCAAACGGGCCAAGCCTTCCTTGAGCGAAATGAGACCTCGTTGACACCACGCCAGGTGGAGCGCGGCTCAGCTGACAAGTTAACAATAGCCCCTTAGGCCAGTATACACATCATCATCAGTAACTATCACGTATATTCCCACCACTAGCTCCTCCAGAAAATTCTGATTTCTCTCCATAGGACGATCACTGTTGACTTCCTGCAGCATAGTACGTTTTTATCGACCACAGAGGGATGATGACGGGTTGAGTCGACACTCGGCTGATATTTACACTCGTGATCTTCAGGTTGTGAGCCGAGTGCTGTGACCGCAGTGCCGCCCAGCCGCGTTGTAACTTTTAGGGCCAATGTACCAGCTACTACTATCGACGCACCTCTGCCTCACCGATCTGTCCTCCTCCTCCTTGCAACCTTGAGTTCTCACACTCCTTGCCCATTTTGCGCCTTATAACCATAAATACCAAGCCCATTCCCTCTCCATGACATTCACGGGTGACGTGTCCCAGTCACGAAGTCCCACGTTGCTGCCGAACACATCTCCTGGGTGTTGGCACTCGACAATGAGAATTAGTCGCCTTTTCATGCATGGGCTTGCCCCCTGCCTTCATCTCTTCCCCTCTCTCATTTCGCTCTGTCCTTCCAGTGCCACTGTCGTCCAGCAATTAAGGCCTCGTCTCTAGACCCTACCAGTCAACATCTGCTCAGTGGATGATGGTTGCTCCTTCGCTTCTGCTGCCCCCTTTCTCTGGAAGTCCCCTTTTGATCGTAATTCGAACTACACCCTCCACGATTCAAGTCCTGGCTCGAGAACTTCCTCTTCTGCACCTACGATTGTACCGCCTCTCCAACCAATGTCGTCCGTGCTATTCTCATTGCACCGTAGCCGTGCCCTTCTCGTGTCTGCCTCCGTGCTCCATCGCCCTCCTCCCAGTCCTCCCATTCGCCAATTCCTCCGCAGTAACGCACGGCGCTCCACGCGAATCCACGCGGTGCACCGTCGACCGCACCGTGTCGCAGTGTTACCGTGTTCTGTGTTTTAAACAGCCATCGCCGTACAGTGGCACTGAGCGGGCCTGTACCGTCCCGCTAGTGAGGGTGCCCGGCAGGTGGCCCAGGCCCGCGCCATGGATGAGGACACGGGGCGAGCCGAACATGGGCCGGTGTCCCAGGTGCACATGCGCCGAGTGCTGCGCCTGGGCGTGCGCGTGCGACACGTGCTGCTGCTGGGCGTGCGATGGCCCGGCCCGGTACAGGTACATGGCCGCGGCGGCCGCGGCTGGGTCCATGGCGGAGAGGTGCGGTGGGTAGAGCTGGAAGGCGTGGCCGCCCGCGATGGCGGCCGCCGCGGCCGCGGCCGCCGAGAGGTTCGTGGCGGCGCCGGGGTTGTTGGGGAAGAGGCGCTGAAGGGCGCCGTACGTCCCGGCCTCGGCCAGGAACTCCAAGCCCACGGCCGTCTGACGTTTCCACTTGGTCCTGAGGGGCAGCCGGCAAGGGAAGGAAAGAAGGAAGGTGGACATTTGAAACAGCGATGGTCGGTTGCGCAGCAAGGTGATTGGAACCGCGCACTCGGGATTGCGACGAGCTGTCATCGTTCAAAAATGTTGCACGCGGATGAAATACGTTCCCGAAAATCACCGAGCCGATCGATCGCTTGAGTAGTCAATTCTGTCTCGACTGCAATCAACTGGTTGTGCAACTGCTTGCAACCGGTTATGATTCATTTGCACTCAACCAATAATGATTGTGTACGAAATATTCTTATTTGTTACGTGGAGAAACAGATATGTGATGGAGACGTATCGTATGCGTATATATTTGTTACTTATATTCCCCACAACTGCGCGAATGGTGCTTTCAACTGATCGTTACGGTGTGGAAACCCCAACTTTATATGTTGGAGAACCAATCAGGTTTGAGCCCAGCACTGGCACACACCATCACCACTCCTCGCCTTTGATTTCCAACAATTACACATTCCTGCAGAGGGAGCTGGTAGGAACGTTGGGTTGCTCAGTCAATGGCCAGGGTCAACGGCAGCGTGGTGTATTCCGCAAATATGGCCGACTGTGAGGGCGGGCACAAGCCGGCGTGAGGAGGTTAAACGTTGAGTTTTATAAGGGCACCACCGGGTGACCAGCCCCTCCCCTCCCCACCCAGCCCTAGCCCTCCCACTCCCCACCCAGCCTCACCATCCCCACCCAGCCCCTCCCCACCCTCCCTTCCCCACCCAGCCCCTCCCCACCCTCCCCACCCAGCCCCATCCCTCCCATTTTTGGATGCACGACGGACGGACAGACGGACACAATAATCCCCTGTGGGCTGGTGGAACCAGGTGGTTCCTGCTTGATGACAGAGGCTTGTGTTTCCTCGGAAACGTCCTGATTTAGTTATGTTTATTTTATTTTCACCTACGTGACTTTACCGAAAGAACCAAAGAGTCTGGGTAGCCAAGATCATTCATGAAGGTCATTGGGCCAAAACTGCAAATGTCCTTGCTGTGGCAGCACCAACGTTTTGGAACAGCCTTGTATCCTCCCTTAACATCATACATTTTCCTGCAATAATATTATGAAGCAGTCGATTAGTGGCAGATAAAAGGCACCATTTGCCAATGTGATTTGTAACTTTGATCCTTCACCTTGTATCGATAGTTACATTTTAATGTGCAATATAATTGACAGACTGTGTTGTTGTCTTGGTGTGGTCTGGGACTGTTGTTGTTTTGCTGCCTTGCCCCAAGCATGCATTCTGTGTTGACAAATCGGCAGGAATGTATGTGCTTGTGCAACTTGTACTTCTAGACTTTATATTCATTTATCTTCAGTGACCTCACTTTTTCTCTATCTTGCTCTTCTTATATAGTTTATTTTGTATTCTTTGTTGATGTAACTTGCTGACCCGCCCCTACTGGACATTTGTGCAAACGAGCTTCCGAGCTCATCAGATTCCTTCTCCTCCTCCAATCTAAATGAGATTATGAAAATATGATAAATTCTGGCTTGTACCCAGATGTTAACCTTGAGTGTAGCGAGTTGATGTTCTCAGCCCCGTGGCTGCACAAATAAACATGGAACATTTTCGATTTAAAGTTTTCGTGACTGCAGGGATTCATATTCTTGGTTCTTTCGGTAATAAAATAATATAAATATAATATTAATAATATAAATATTATATTTATATTATTTTATTATTTCCCTTCTACGTTACTTTATCGAAAGCACCAAGAATATAAACATGGAACATTTGGTTTTTCGTTCATGTTGTCTTCTCGGAGTAAAAAGACAAGCAGTACTCTGATGTTGATTTACGAAAGCTCCGCTGAGTCCCAAGGCAATTTTTCAGAGGGGATGGGGGGGGGGGGCTCTGCATTGGGATGTTTGGCCAGTTCTGGAAAACAACCCAACTCGCGAATGAAAGGGATAACATTCAAAACTGCTGCACAGACCTCCTGTCCGCCTTGCCCAGACCATTGGGATTGGTGACTTTCACAGATCTCTACGTGATTCAATAGAGTGCTGCGATTCAGGGTCACAGTGAATGCGGATACAGTAGGTTCGAGTGGCTTTGCAGTGGTCACGTGAACACATTGCACACGAACTAATATGGGAAACATTGATCCGGCTGTTACAATGCCATAGTCCGGTGGTAGGGAACAGTCTGTCTATATGACGTCCACTGTTTACTCACAAAAGTGATCATCGATGTGTTGACCCTGAAGCGATGCTGGTGATAATGATTGAGTATCCCCCGATATGGTATTATAACTCATAAACCTTTCGATTGTATCGCTCTAAGCACAGTGCACCCAGACACGCACGCGCACAGCTTAGCAAATGTCAAAGTGTGAGTGCGTGTGAGACAATGTGAATGCATAGTGGGGAGCGGTAGTGCAGTGGTAAGCACACTGCGCTACGAACCCTGCCACCCAAGTTCGATTCCCGCTCACGGCAAACATCGGTGACGAATATCTGAACCCATCGTCGACCTCACCTAGGTCGACTCAGCCTGAAATGAGTACCTGATGCGTGATACTGGCCACCCAACGCCCCTCGTACGCCGTGCGAGCCTTCGTAGGTGCCCGCTAACAGCACTTGCGTCAACTGCATTTGTCGGCTACATGGGGGATATTTGTCTGCGTTTACATGTGTTGAGGAATGGAGTGCTGACGTCAGGTCACACTCGCCTCTGGGGGAATGCCGTCAAGGAAAAGTGACGTCATGCCCCCCCCCCCCCCCCCGGGGTATTTGAGGGGAGACCCGTGACGTAGACGGGGTCTTCGCCGTGAGCCAGAGGAGAGTGAGTGGTAGGGGAGTAGGGGGCTCCGGGATAGAGGGTAGAGAGCCAGGCTAAAGGGGGGGCTGCTTTACCCGGCTGGCCGAGTTGGCTGAACCCTCGGCCAGTGCTGTGGGAAGAGCCCGATAGCCTGGTGGGGTGTAGGGAACTCCCAGTACCCTTCCCCTGGGGAGATTAGTTACTAACTCTGTGTTAACCCCTTCCCCTGGGGAGATTAGTTACTAACTCTGTGTTAACCCCTTCCCCTGGGGAGATTAGTTACTAACTCTGTGTTAACCCCTTCCCCTGGGGAGATTAGTTACTAACTCTGTGTTAACCCCTTCCCCTGGGGAGATTAGTTACTAACTCTGTGTTAACCCCTTCCCCTGGGGAGATTAGTTAAGAACTCTGTGTTAACCCCTTCCCCTGGGGAGATTAGTTAAGAACTCTGTTAACCCCTTCCCCCGAGTTAGGCGCAAGCCCTTAAATAAAGAGTTGGCGTCAGCCCCTACACGACTGGCTTCAGCGTCCTTCTTACCACACAACACATGTGAGGGGCAGTGGAGTGTGTGTGTGTGTGCGTCAGGGCTGCAGATGACACGGGCAGCTCAGGTACAGGGAGCTCAGATAGGGGTGAACTCGATGGCTCGGTGTTCAGCGGCTTCACTCGACTGATGAGAAGTGCGCAAGGATTGAGGGGAGAACATTGGGTCACCGCGGACTCGGAACGCTCGGAGCTGATGAGAGTGAAACAGCGGCTGCGAACGTGCGCCGTCTCCGCTTAGAAAGTTCAGAAACACGAGCCAGTTCCCCATCTTTATATCCCCTGATTTTCATAACCGGTTCGGCTTATGGTTAACGGTGTGTGTGCGTCACAACGTGATATATCTGGCCCGCATATTGCGTCAATAAAAATACATGTTTAAAAAAAAGCGTTCAGAGGCAATAACAACGCAGAGACACTAAGCGCTATAAAACTGTGCAAGGATTATGCTAATTATTCACTCAAGAAAAGGCCCAGCCAGGGTTTTTCAACTCGGGTTCTGAATTGCAATATTTGGCCAAATTCATCAGTGAGTGTTTGGCCTCACGTGAGGGAGCAAACAGCAAACCCCGGAGAAACCTCCAGCCATGCATCAGAGGGGATGACACTCAGCGCTGGGTTCATCTGACCACATCGCAGCCCCACAGCCTACAACGACTGGCAATCCCTGTTGGTCACCCATCCCAAGCTCAAGCTTGCTGTAGGTGTGAACACGTGGAAAGGTGGCGTAGACGCTCGTTCGTCCAATGAGAGGGCAGGGTTCTGAATATGCATGAGGTCGAACCCATAGACCCCTCCCCGCCCCCATTTATTCACAACTGATTTGGGGATTATCCCCAATGAATTCACAGAGACTCCCTTCAATACCCCCCACCGCCTACCTACTACAGTTGCAATGGCACGGCCCACTGTCACACACACACGATGGATGCTCGTGTTTCGTGTGTGGAGATGTATTCGTTTGTCGTAGGTCTTGAGTCCAACGCAGGCAGACGAATTTCATCGCGAGTTCAATGCTAGAAGACAGCTGTGAAAAGTGGTTGGTGTTGAACCGAGAACTTCTTTCGCGCCGTACCTTGGCTCCTCCCACCCTCAGCCAGTATATATACAAATACGGTTTTCTTGGAATTTCTCTCACTTGATACAGCTATCGTGCTGTGACTGTTCCACCTGAAGACGGAAGCTTGTGTTGCCTCCGAAACGTCGTGATTTTATTTAATTTTTAGTTTACTTTTATGAATTTTAAGTTTTTTACCTACGTGACTTTACCGAAAAAACCTAAGAATATGAATATATATCCACATTTATTTGATATTTTTCTTCTGCAGTTTTGATTGAAAATGCAATATTTGATATCTCCAAAACCTGATGCGATAGACAAAAACTGATGCCAGATTTGGAATCAGCACCCCAAAATTACCTTAAAACCGTTGGAATACCCTATGCCAGAAAAAGTGTGTTGACCAGTGAAATCCACAGTTGTGCTGTACGATACTTCCCGCAGCTCTCTGCTCCCCCCGCGTTAACCAACCCACATTTAGCAGCGTGGTGAATAAATCCGATTCCACAACGCCGCCGCGCCAGCACGAGGAGACAAGAGGCCTTCATCCAGTAGTGGAGTGACACGGGGGTGAACATGTACACGCGTGCAACCCCCACTCGCGCTGAACAGGCCCCACCTGTGCCCAGCAGCGGCAGTAGCAACAACAGTCGCCATTCGCCACGAGACGTTCTTTAGATTGTTTCGCTGCGACACATTTCCACGTGACAAGCCAATTTGTGGCCAGGTTGCTTCGAAAAAACAAATTAATGCCTCGTTGGGCTTTACCTAATGAGATAAAACATTTTATTTAGTTGTATTTGTATATTTTTAAGCGATGCGTTTACCTTTACGATACTCCGATCGTGGTTTTGTATTGTTTATTGTTGAAACGTCCCGACCCGCTTCGACTGTATATATCTGTGTAAAGAGCTTTATAGCTCATCGGATTCCTCCAGTATAAAAATTCTGAAGTGGCGGTGACGTCACCATGGCGGGCCAGGTGCACTCCGTGGCCGCGTGTGGAAGGCTCCCTGATAGGTCACGGGACTGACCCAGCAGGTGCCATGGGTTGACTGGTTTTAGCGCCCGGCGCTCCGCTCGTTGTTGTGAGCGTCGCTCCTTTGCCCTCCGTTGTTGTTGGGAGGGCGAATGCCTCCAACTGCCCAGTAGCGTCCTTCACGAGCCTCCTCCATAGAGGAGCACACAGATAAAGTCAAAGGTCGCCCGTATAGCCTGAACAGACTGTTGGGTCAAGTGCTGTTAGCGAGCACCTATGAAGGCCGGCACGGCAAACGAGGCGATGGGTGGCCAGCACCACACCCGGCCGCCTTTGTCTCGCGGGTAGCGATGTTTACATACCACACCAGGTACTCATTTGAGGCTGAGTCGACCTAGGGGAGACTGCACCGATTCAGATCGTCGTTACTGGTGTTGATCGGGAAATAGAACTCGCGGTCGCCGGGTTCGTAGCGCAGTGCACTGCCGCACACGTGCACACACACACAAGTGCACAAAGACAAAGATCCCCCATATAGCCTTAACAGACTGTAGGGGCAAGTGCTGTTAGCGAGCACATATGAAGGCCGGAACAGTACACGAGGGGGTGGGTGGCCAGCACCACGCTCGACCGCCTTTGTCTCCCTGGTGACGATGTTTACACACCACACCAGGTACTCATTTGAGGCACACACACGTGCGCACACACGTGCACACACACGTGCACACACGTACTCACGTACTCACACACGTACACACACACGTACTCACACACGTACTCACGTACACACACACGTGCACACACACGTACACACACACGCGCTCATACACGCACTCACACACGTGCACACACACGTGCACACACGCGTGCACACACGCGCGCACACACGCGCACACACACGCGCACACACACGCGCACACACACGCACTCACACACGTACTCACACACGTGCACACACACGCGCACACACCCACGCGCGCACCCACGCGCGCACCCACGCGCACACACACGCGCGCACACACACGCGCACACACACGCACTCACACACGTACTCACACACGTGCACACACACGCGCACACACCCACGCGCGCACCCACGCGCGCACACACGCGCGCACACACACGTGCACACACACGTGCACACACACGTGCACACACACGCGCACACACACGCGCGCACACACGCGCGCACACACACGTGCACACACACGCGCGCACACACACGTGCACACACACGCGCGCACACACACGTGCACACACACGAACACACACACGTGCACACACACGTGCACACACACACGCGCGCACTGCACCCGCAGCGACGGCGCGTCACTCACCTGCGATTCTGGTACCAGGTCTTCACCTGCGTGTCGCTGAGGCTCAGCGAGCTGGCGAGCTCCATGCGGTCCTGCACGCTCAGGTACTTCTGGCGCTCGAAGGAGCGCTCCAGCTGCGTCAGCTGGTGGTCGCTGAACGCCGTGCGCGCCTTGCGGGGCTTCTTGGCGCGCGACTCGCGGGGGCTCTCGCGAGAGCTGCTTGCGCCGCTGGTGCTCGAGATCTCGCGCTCGCGCTCGGCAGCAGCAGCAGCCGCAGCTGCAGCAGCTGCCCCGGCCGGGTGGGTGAGCCGCGCCACGCCAGACACGGCGGCCAGCGAGGACGAGGAGACGTCGCGGTCGAGCGGGTGATCGAGAAGCTTGGAGGAGCCTTCACGAGGGGGCAGGGGAGTGGCGCAGGTGGGAGGGAGGGAGGAGTGAGTGAGTGAGTGAGTGAGGAAGGGAGTGAGTGAGTGAGTGAGGAGGAAGAGGAGAGGGAGGAGTGAGGATGAGGAGGAGGATGAGGAGGAGGAAGAGGGGGAGGAAGGGGAGGAGAGTGATGGGGAGGAGTGATGAGGAGAAGGAGGAAAGGGAGGAGTGAGGATGAGGAGGAGGAAGAGGAGAGGGAGGAGTGATGATTAGGAGGAGGAGGAAGAGGGGGAGGGAGGAGAGGAGAGTGATGGGGAGGAGTGAGGATGAGGAGGAGGAAGAGGAGGAGGCGCGCGCATTATTTTCGCAATAGATCAGCAGAGACAGACAAGATGAGAAGCAGCATACCTGCATTACGGACAGCGGGTGCAATCATATCTGAAAGATTACTTCGAAAAAGTCAGGGTTAGATGTATTGGACATTTGAATGCGAAAACAAGAGTCTGAATCTTAACTATGGCTCTGTTTGGGACAATTAAATGCACCACAAGAAGTCGGGGAAGACGGCGAATTACGTGACACCCTGAGCAGTTTGAACAACTGGTTGCAACTCGGAGGAGAACTAAAAATCAGAGAGTCTGAATATTTATTTATACTGGAGGAATCCAATTAACAACACAACTCTTTTTCACAGATGCCCGGTAAATGCAAAGCGCTTGAGCAAGACAGCTAAGTGGATGGAAAGCCATAAACACCGACGTCTTTGAGAAAAGACAAGGAGGCTCGCAGAGAGAGAGATCAGCAGCCAATTCTTGCCTGGTCTCTCTGCAGCATTCGGTCTCACGAATAATTACACTGGTCAACACAAAAATAAAAATGTTTCTGGCCTGGACTTTTGCAGATGTTTTAGACTAATTTCAGGGTGCTGATTCCAAATCTGATATCACATCTCATTTTATGCTATCGGAATACCCCATTTTCATTGATTTTACCCGAAATTAACTCTGTCACTTATGATTGCAAGTTGTTACGAGTCAGTGACAGCTTTAGTGTTAAAATATGGTGCTGCATTTTTAGGATAGTGTGTTTATAATATAATTTTATGTAGATATCCACATTTATTTAATATTTTTCTTCTGCAGTTTTTATTGAAAATGCAATATTTGATATCTGATGTGATAGACAAAAACTGATGCCAGATTTGGAATCAGCACCCCAAAATTACCTTACAACCGTTGGAATACCTTATGCCAGAAAAAGTGTGTTGACCAGTGTTATTCACAGTCTCCATTTCCATTATGGATCCACTACTGGATGAAGCCCCCCACCCCTCCACCTCTCCCTCTGCTCTGCAGCGGTCGGTGTGGGGGTTGCTGGACCACACCAGCGGTCAACATCGCGAGGCGCCACGGTGGCTAGGAGATGTTCACTACCTCGCCTGGTATACAGGAGGTCGTGGGTTCGGTCCCCACCCGAATGCCCTGTATATTTGGAGTTTGCGTGTCTCTCTCTCATCATCATCACGGTGGCTAGGAGATGTTCACTACCTCGCCTGGTATACAGGAGGTCGTGGGTTCGGTCCCCACCCGAATGCCCTGTATATTTGGAGTTTGCGTGTCTCTCTCTCTCTCATCATCATCACGGTGGCTAGGAGATGTTCACTACCTCGCCTGGTATACAGGAGGTTGTGGGTTCGATACCCACCTGGATGCCCTGTATATTTGGAGTTTGCGTGTCTCTCTCTCATCATCATCACGGTGGCTAGGAGATGTTCACTACCTCGCCTGGTATACAGGAGGTCGTGGGTTCGATACCCACCCGGATGCCCTGTAGATTTGGAGTTTGCGTGTCTCTCTCTCATCATCATCACGGTGGCTAGGAGATGTTCACTACCTCGCCTGGTATACAGGAGGTCGTGGGTTCGATACCCACCCGGATGCCCTGTAGATTTGGAGTTTGTGGTGTCTCTCTCTCCCCATGGTCGCGTGGATTTTTCTCCGAATCTCCAGTTTTCCCCTCCACATTTAGAAATATGCCTTTAGAGTACTTGCCTGCGTTCAATTTCCACTCAATAAGCGACTTCATTGGGCTATCATTTGTGGCCAGGTGGCTTCTGAAAAAGAGCTACGTAGCTACCTGGTAAAATAAAATAAAAAGTCTAGTTTATCACTCGCGTCGTTGCGGAGAATGCAATTAACACAATAAATAAGCAGACTGTGTCTGCTGAACTTATTTCACAACATACGTAGCCAACCGTCCTAATCGGAGGTGCAGAAGTATTCACGCCCAAAGCTGTCTCTACACACAAACAAACAAACGTGTCCTTGGTTCTTTCGGTACGTGACTTTACCGAAAGAACCAAGAATATGAATCGCTGCAGTCACGAAAGCTTTAAATCGAAACAAACGTGTGTTTACACCCGCCCGCCCGCCATTAGCTACGTCAGGAAATGCATCATTTAAGCAGCATTAGTTTTACACAAACCGTGGACCGATTCCAACATGCAGTGTCTCATCAACAGGGCCAGTGCGGGCTGTTGAAGGTGGCGCAGGAGGAGGAGGAGGAGTCACGCTCGGACCGACTCAGGTAGAACTCGCAAGTTAACCGTGACCTGCAATCGAACTCAGGTCAGCAGGGTTTCGAGTATTCGGCTGCGATAAATTTCCACACGATAAGCCACTTCGGTGAGCTATTACGTGTGTGGCCAGGTCCATTCTGAACAAGTAAACCCGTAAAAACAAAGTTTTTCACTATAAATCCTTTATATGCGTGGCATCGGGGCGGCTAGAGTCCTCTCGTCCTCTGGCTTGAGATGGCTGCCACCTATGGGTCAGATGATTGTCTGGCAGCATTAAACAATTCGTAATGAAATATTTATTTATTTTTCCCTAAACAGGGTAAAATTTTTTACAAAATTTTTCACGAAAATGCATTGTCACGCACGACGAGTCTGTGTGCAAAATGTCAGCTCCATTGGATCACGGGAAGTGGGTTAAAAAACGACCGAAAGGTTTGCACGGTCCTAAGCAAGCAAGCGAACTTAATATAAAGGATTTAAAAAGAGCTTTCTATGTATCTCGGTGTGCCTTACCTGGTAAAATAACACATTGTTTAGATCCTCACTCGCGCCGTTGTGAATAATATAATGAACAAAATGAAGCAGACGGTCCGTTTCATTCCCAGAGCTGCCAGTAATGCGGTTCGCCAACCACTGCGCCACCGCTCCCCTCCGCAGGGGAGACAAATTGAAGACGAATATTGGTTCTAGATTTGAAGCTTTCGTGACTGCAAGGAGTCATACTCTTAGGTTTGTTCGGTAAAGTCACGTAGGTAAAAATTTTTAATTAATAAAAGTGGCTGTGACGGTTCCACCTGAAGACGGAGGCTTGTGTTGCTTCCGAAACGTCGTGAATTTTTTAATTTTTTAATTTTACTTTTATTAATTTAAATGTTTTACCTACGTGACTTTACCGAAAAAACCTAAGAGTACGAATATTGGTCCCACTGAGGCTTCTTGGCAAGAGTCCTGCCTGATCCCCCACCCTCCACTCCCCATTTAGCCTTTTAGAGACCACAAATAGGAGCAGGTGCTGTAGGCGAGCACCTGTTAAGGTGCCAAGGTAACGCACGTGGGAGTCGTGCCGCCAGTCCACCTTTGTCTCCCCCACCCCGCCCCCTAGCGCTGGTGTTCCCACACTGCGACCAGCTTTTGTCAAGGCGCCCTTCCCCCCCTTCCAACCCAGCTTAAATATACGCTCCAAGCATGGTGCTGATTCATTCAGACGCTGTCTCCCCGACAGACCTGGTCTTCACCTGAGGACGGCTGCTTGCGTTGTGGCCGAAACCTCGTGATAATTATTTTATTATGTTTTATTTTATTATTTTATTATTTCCATTATACGTGACTTTACCGAAAGAGCCAAGAAGATGAATCCCTGCAGTCACGAAAGCTTTAAATCGAAAAATGCGACCAGCTTCTCATTTTAAGACTAAAGCCGACCTCGGGGAGACTCTGTGTTGCTTCCCACCACACGACATACTGATGTTACCTACCCCCATAGACCGGAGCGCGCACAGCGTGAACCCCCAGCTGTACCGTCCAGCAAAGACAAACATCCTCCGTAGAGCATTAACAGACTGTTGGGGCACGTGCTGTTATAGCGAATAGCACCTATGAAGGTCGACACAATGTACGAGGGGGTCGGTGACCAGCGCACCACGCTCGACCGCCTTTATCTCTCCGGCGGTGATGTTTACACACCGCACCAAGGACTTATTTGAGGCTGAGTCGACCTAGGGGAGGCCCAGGACCGGTTCAGATAATCTTCACTGTTGTTGGTGGCCGTAAGCGGGAATAGAACTCAGGTCGATGGGTTCGTAGCGCAGCGCACTGACCACTAGACTATAGTGCTCTCCACACACACACACAGACAAAAATCCCCCATGTAGACAAACAGGCTATTGGGGCAAGTGCTATTAGCGAGCAGCACCTATGTAGGCCGGAATGGAAACACTAAGGAGTGGTGTGGCCAGAGCCACACCCGGCCGCCTTTGTCTCCCAAGTGCGAATGCTACTCACGTTAAGGCTTGGTCGACTTCAGGGAGACCTAACTCCGGTTCAAGATAGTCATGATTGATCCCAGCATGACAGTGTGTATTTATCAAAAAGGAATCCGAGGAGTTACTGTCGGGGGAAAATGCGTTTGCTCTTTGTTCTGAGTTAGGCCTTCAAGATTCTGGCAAGCCCTTGATGTCTTTGGCCGCTCTTCTATTGGGTAAATCCCTCACAGCAACACAACTTTATATGCCAATTCAGTTGGTAATAAATTATATATCTGTGGCTGTCTTCATATGTACCGCAATGGCAGCACTCGTGCCTCGAAGCAAGAAGAGCCTGGGTTTGATTCCCGACTCAGGCACCTTTCTGTGTCGAGTTGGTATGATCTCCCCCTGTTCTGCAGAGTGAGAGAGAGTGAGTGGAGTTTGTATGATCTCCTGTTCTACAGAGTGAGAGTGAGTGAGTTGAGTTTGTATGATCTCCCCCTGTTCTGCAGAGTGAGTGAGAGAGTGAGTGGAGTTTGTATGATCTCCCCCTGTTCTGCAGAGTGAGAGTGAGTGAGTGGAGTTTGTATGATCTCCACCTGTTCTGCAGAGTGAGAGTGAGTGAGTTGAGTTTGTATGATCTCCCCCTGTTCTGCAGAGTGAGTGAGAGAGTGAGTGGAGTTTGTATGATCTCCCCCTGTTCTGCAGAGTGAGAGTGAGTGAGTTGAGTTTGTATGATCTCCTGTTCTACAGAGTGAGAGTGAGTGAGTTGAGTTTGTATGATCTCCCCCTGTTCTGCAGAGTGAGTGAGAGAGTGAGTGGAGTTTGTATGATCTCCCCCTGTTCTGCAGAGTGAGAGTGAGTGAGTGGAGTTTGTATGATCCTCACCTGTTCTGCATTGAGAGAGAGAGTGAGTGCAGTTTGTATGATCTCCCCCTGTTCTACAGAGTGAGAGAGAGAGAGTGGAGTTTGTATGATCTCCTCCTGTTCTACAGCATGCGAGATTGAATGGAGTTTGTATGATCTCTCCCTGTTCTGCAGAGTGAGAGAGAGTCAGGGGAGTTTGTATGATCTCCCCCTATTCTGCAGAGTAAGAGAGAGTGAGTGGAGTTTGTATGATCTCCCCCTGTTCTGCAGCATGAGAGTGAGCGAGTGGAGTTCGTATGGTCTCCCCCTGTCCTGCATGTTTTTTCTCCGCGTTCTCCGGTCTTCTGGCATAGCTAACACAAAACAAACAAACCATACAATGTAACTGGTGTTGGCCAAACACATTCCCAATGCTGAAAAATGCCCTTCAAATGACTCAACGGGGATTCTGGTTAATCGCCTGATGGGGATGGTTATTGTGATCACCAGCGAAACGTCGACATGTAAATGTTGTGGGTTTACTCTCCAACACACCGGTGTGCTGAAGTAGTAACTAATTAGCACGTTTTGTTTACGTGACAAACCTTCGTAATTGTTTGCGTTGCGTGGTGGTGGGTTTAACGAAATATTTATATTTACGCGCCCTAACCCAAGTTTTTTTTTTTATTATGGATAATTTTGGTCGCGAAAGCCTCCTTCTACGCGTTAAACTCAACTGGGCTTACACACACACACACAGCAACAACATCGCCCCCTACTGCGACAACATTGGTAGGACCCTCCTTAAAAGGAGTTTTGGTACTCTGTGAGGCTTTTCCTGGCTCACAACGACGCCGACGATAATGATGATAACAATAATGGATAGTCTGTGCGAGATACAACGTGTTGCACACAAGACACGCTGACAGGACCGGAGCTCATACGACATTCACGTTTGCAACCTATATTTTAAAGCATTTTTTCCCTAAACACGTCTTAGAGTATGGTTTCGCGATTCGGAAATCGCCACGTCGAACGGGAACAACTGAAAGGCCGCGTGGTCGTGCGGAGTCTGGAAAACCTGCCCCAGACTCGACGCGAGAGAAGAGAGCGAGAGAGAGAGCGACATGGAGTAGTAAGAGAGAGGGTGGCAGAGAGGGGGTAGAGGAGAGCAAAGCGAAACATATTTGTGAAATATTTCATTAAAAAAGGGGGGAGGAGGGTTACGTAAAGCAAAACATAAAAAACCGAAATGATGAACGAAGCAAAGTGCCGACTACACCGATCATCTTCTTGTTTCCTCTGATCGTAAAAAAGAGAGAGAGCGAGTGATAGGCAGAGTCTCCATTGCGAGAGCGGCTACTGCCGCTGTTGCTGCTGCTGCTGCGATTAACACAAGGCGCTGGCAGCAGTACAGGTGAATTCCATAGTCACAGGTGAATCACACAGAATAATCTCACAATCCCAGGTGAATCCCAAAGGTGAATCTCACAGGTGAGTTTCACAGTCACGGGTGAATCTCACAATCCCAGGTGAATCCCAAAGGTGAATCTCACAGGTGAGTTTCACAGTCACGGGTGAATCTCATAATCCCAGGTGAATCCCAAAGGTGAATCTCACAGGTGAGTTTCACAGTCACGGGTGAATCTCATAATCCCAGGTGAATCTCAAAGGTGAATCTCACAGGTGAGTTTCACAGTCACGGGTGAATCTCACAATCCCAGGTGAATCCCAAAGGTGAATCTCACAGGTGAATTTCACAGTCACGGGTGAATCTTACAATTCCAGATGAATCCCAAAGGTGAATCTCACAGGTGAAGCCAACAGAGACGCAGGTAACTCTCGCAGTCACAGGTGAATTCCACAGTTGCATCCCAGTCACAACGCCACCCCGCAAATAAAACCAAAAACTTGCTAACGGTAGCAGTCTCATGAATGGACCTGCCGCCGCCATGGCAATGTGGAAATCCCTACAATTGACTCCAGTACACAAATGGAGATGCGCGCCGGCCCAATGCGCACCCGGTGCAGCACCTCAAGTTGGGCCGGATTCACACGGCGACATCAAAACGGGGAAGTTGAGCCATCGATGGCCCTTGAGATGTTTCACCATCGTGTGTGATGGCTGATGGAGACGCCGGGCGCGTTGTCGTCCAGAACTCGTCTGGCATAGGAAGCAAGGGTGGCACAATCGGGTTTTTCACAATCGGGTTTAATTGTCTTTTTATATTAAACCCGATCATCTGAGATTGGGAGAAATCCGGTTGAATTGGTTCTAATTGCAGAACCGCACTTCGCCAACTTCTCAACGATGGGCTTCATCCATTCCAAGCTAAGGAACTCACTGGCGCCCACGATTGTGGAGAAGCTCGTGTTCATCAAGACCAACCTGCCCACCGCATTCTACGACTACCCCGTGCCCGACGGCCCCGAGTACGATAGCAGCACCGACGAGGAAGCAGCCTAAGCCTTGGATCAGAGTTTCGTATTCATTAAACCAGGTTTTAAATCCCCGAAATCGGGTTTAATTGTATTAAAGAAAAAACCCGATGCCTGCCGCTGGAAAAATCGGGTTTTTTTCCACCCATGATAGGAAGGAACGTTCGTCAACAACGGGTGACGCGTGTCCCAGAGTGTCGTCAAGTTGAAGATGAGAAATGTTTCGGCGACAGATAGAATGTCACGCAGCAGCCCTCCTGGCGTGTCCGCAGGGTGCATTTAAACGCGTGCGGTTGCAGTGTTTACAGTCCCGCAGGGGCTGGCACACGGACGAACGGACGAGGTGAGAACGTGGCCACCGTAACTCCCGCCTTGAAAGTTTGGAAAGTGAACTTGACACGGTCGAGTTCCAGAAAGTGAAAAGTTTAGACCGGTGCCGCGTGACCAAATGTCCTCTCAGACTTCAGCAGCAGCAGCAGTAGCAGCAAAAAAACACAAACACCTTTCATTTGTGACACCAGAACGCACCGTGCAATGAAAGTCACAGGCAAAAAGTAAACAACAACAACAACAAGAACAACAACAGAGAGAGAAAGAGAGAAGCAATCTCCTCTGCGCAGTAACGACCTTGTTAGAGAAGGCGGACATGAAACGCCGCGGCGCTATCAAAGTCACAGCGGAATATATTGAGCTGCGAAACACAATTTGGGAGAACAAATGAGAGAGAGGCAATTCCATATAACAACAAAAAGAACACAAATCATAGGCAGTAACAAACGCATGGAAGTTGTGAATAAGAAACTGTCACATTGATTATATCTAAGCCGCACATTTTTTTTTCTCTCTCTCTCTCGGAGGAGGAGGAAGAAAGGTGAAAGCTAATGCGATGGAGCCTGCGGAATGAAAGTGCGGTGTCATTTTGGCCATAATCTCTCACCGCGGAGCCAAATCCATAACCAACAGCAGTGTAACTCAACTGTGATGACGAGGGTGGCGCTTTCTGTTGCAAACATTTGTACCGTTGTGAAGCATGCGATCAGTCGAGCGAGGGTGGTCGGTGGGGAAACCCAAGCCAAGCTACGATCAGCCGTCCTCAGGTGAAGAACAGGTCTGTCTTTCCGACAGACCTGTTCTTCACCTGAGGACGGCTGCTTGCGTTGGGGCCGAAACGTCGTGAGAATTGTATTTTATTATGTTTTACTTTTATAATTTTATTGTTTCCCTTCTACGTGACTTTACCGAAAGAACCAAGAAGATGAATCCCTGCAGTCACGAAAGCTTTAAATCGAAATTCAAGCTATGATCGTTACCATTAAAGTTGAGGAGAGGAGGTGGCGTCTGAGTTGAACACGTGTGCAGGGTGGAGCAGCATCAGGATGAGAATCACAATTTGTATTTATACTGGAGGAATCCGATGAGCCGTGAAGCTCATTTTTGCACGGGGGAAGAAAGCAGCTTGCAGGTTTCCGAAACGAGCGTGGCACGAACGCGCAGTGAACGCTGTCGGCAAGAGGGAGGAGGTGGTGGTGGTGGTGATGGTGGTGGTGGGACGCGTGGAGATGAAGGCGGGCGGCAAGTCTTCCAACACGCGTTGCATCGGAAGGAACGTGGCTGACGCGGGACGTTGCAAACCCGGCGAACTGTGCGTGTTTGTTTGGTTGGCTTCCCAGTCACGGCTCACATCAGTGGCGAGAGAAGTGTGAACAGGTCCGGGATTCTTCTTCCCCCTCCCCTCATTCTGTGCCCCCCCCCCCGCCGTCCCTCAACGCCTTCACCAACCAGTATGTGGGGGCCTTCATCCAGCAGTGTATTGAACTCGCGCCGCAGGTGATAATATTGTTGCAGTTATTATCACAATGAAAAGGCGTCGGGTGACGGAGCCGCGGAATTCAGCTCACGCCACCCGCAGCAGACCAGACGAGGCGATTGCCCCACAAGTGCTGAACATTCGCGCTGGATGCTGCCACATTTGCAATGTGCTGCTTTGATTGATACCTGTGTATCGATCGTTCAATTTGAAAGTGCCATTTTATTGTGTGTTGTCGTCTTGCTGCGGTCTGGGACTGTCTTTGTTGTTGTTGTTGTTTTGCTGCCTTGCCCAAGCGTGCATTTAGTGTTGAAAAATCAGACTTACGTAATTCTATTATATTAATAAAGTACATATTTCCTGCACATGGCCAGATCGATTTGAAATTAAAGTACTTTTTATTTGATCAGGTAAGACCCACTGAGCTTCATAGATTTTTTTTCAGAAGCGACCTCACCACAAATATATAAATACAGCCAAAGACTCTAAACGCATATTTCGAAATGGAGGGAAAACTCCAAATATAGTTAACTAGCTTTACTACCCGGCTTCGCCCGGGACTTGAATTCACCACGCCCGGCCGCCTTTGTCTCCCCAGTGGCGATGTTCACACACCACACCAGTTACTCGTTTGAGGCTGAGTCGACCTAGGGAGGCCCAGGACCGGTTCAAATAATCGTCAGCGGTGGTGGCCGTGAGCGGGAATCGAACGCAGAGCGCTAACCACTACACGACAATGCGTTACGCTTCCACATGCGCGGGTCACGTGACAGATGTGACGTCACAGCTCACTTGCCGTGCAAAAAATCAATGCATTATTGAGCTCCCCCCCTCCAAAAAAAATACAAAAGTGTATTTTAATCATGTTTGCATGGCGTACAGTCTAGAAAGTACCCACATGGCAAATTTCAAGTTTGTCGCATGTCGGGAAGTACGCTAAACATTTTGAACAGACACACATAATCACAACTTTGCTTTTTATATATATGGAGATATACAGCAGGTGTCAATGGCGGGATCGAACACACGACCTCCTGTATACCTAGCGAGGTAGTTAACATCTCGCCACCACGATGCTCGATCCGTGGCTCACACGGAGCTTAATGATTTATGTCTGGTGACCTTGGTTTAAAGAGAGGCGCCTGAAAGAAATCAAGCTTGATTTTACACCAGATAATTGTGTTTTCTCGAGGCAATTGTGGCCAGGAGATAGCAGACGTGGAAGGCCCTTTCCCGTAACTACCCCAGTTTTCCTGCCACAACAAAGTAAAACCACTCGTCGAGAGTGGAAACGGACAAACATCCCAATGCAGAGTCCTCGTGACAAATCTGTATCGGATGAACGCCACTGGGCGCTTTGTTTCACGACAACCAATGAACACGTTCAAAGTTTGCTCGTGTCCATGCTGCCGAAATGGATATAAAATCCCGCTTTGCGCGCGGGCCCACGCATCTAACAGAGAGGGTCCTTGCCTATAAACACCAGCATCGGTTCATGAGAGCCATGGCTCTGCTGATGAGATGGTGAATGTCAAAACCAGTTCTTATCTATAAACGTTTGGCAGTTATACTCTTAGGTTTTGTCGGTAAAGTCACGTAGGTAAAAAATAAAATTAAAATTTATAAAAGTAATAATAGAAATAAAATAAAATAATTTCTTATTTTATAATTTCTTATTTTATTTTATAATAATTACAATCATTTATTATTTTATTTCTATAATTACGTTTATTAATTTTAATTTAAATTTTTACCTACGAAATAAAATAAAATAATACATTATTTTATTCTATTTCTATTATTACTTTTATTAATTTTCATTTTATTTTTTACCTACGTGACTTTACCGAAAAAAACCTAAGAGTATGAATCCTTGCAGTCACGAAAGCTTCAAATCTAGTTTGGCAGTTAACCAGCATCAGTTCAAACAAGCCTGACCGCCTGACTGCTGATGAGACGATGCATGTCGAAACCGCTCCTGAGTCTTGCAATGTGTTGTTGAGCCAGCTCTGCTGAGATCACGCAAACCCAGATCTAATTGGGAGCAGAATCCCGTGATGCATTCATATCACACCGACACAAAGCGGCAGCCACCACGCACCGCGTGACTGTGCCGTCACTAGAGGGCGCAACGCCACGAGGCTGTTGACATTTCATTGACGAGGGAAGGAAGATGTCAGACTCGAATGCCGCGTCGCGGTTGGGCAACGCTTGAATGGGCGACCCCCCCCCCCCCTCCATGCACAACCAGGTTGTTACAGGCGACTACGGTGTTCCCTGGTGGTCAACAGGGGGCAGTGCAGCTAATGGTTGTACTATACTTTCTATGCCCCCCCGCGTCTACCACGTTCTCTCCGCCTTCACCGACCCGCACTGATGGCAGCCTGGTGACGCGTGTGGACGATGAACTGCCACGATCCACGGCCACGTGGACAGGCCGTCATCTGGCAGTGGATTGAGAGGACACGACTGCGGACGTGTGCATGTGTCGTGCAACGGTGACGCGAAACCGGCGACCCGAGTTCGATTCCCGCTCACGGCCACCGACAACAGCGACGAGTATCTGAACCGGTCCTGGGTCACCCCTAGGTCGACTCAGCCTCAAAAGAGTACCTGGTGCGGTGTGTAGACATCACCGCCGGAGATACAAAGGCGGCCGAGCGTGGTGCGCTGGTCACCTACCCCCTCGTACAATGTGTCGGCCTTCATAGGTGCTATACTACGAGATATGAAGAGTTTGTGTCGTTTTGCTATTCCTCCTCCATTGAAGGAATGCAGACTACGTACAACGGTTCAATTTATTCTCAATAGATTTGGTTTTGTGACCACAATCCCACCACTGTGGCTTGCCTTTAATATATCAATACGTATGTATGTCTATGGGTTTGATATGTATCAGTATGAATATACGTGTGTCTATGTACCCCTATGTATCTCTATTGGTCCCGCTGTATGGGTATGTGTCTGTGTGTTTACTATGAGAACCTGGTGCGGTGTGTAGACATCGCCACTAGGGAGGCAAAGGCGGTCGGGCGTGGTGCTGGCCACATCTCGTGCACCGTACCGGCCTTCATAGGTGCTCGCTAACAGCACTTGGCCCTACAGTCTGTTTAGGGCCACACGCTTTAGAAGCGCGGCCCGAGTGAGAGGGCTGGATGCGAGTGGGGGGATCAAGGGAGGGAGGGAGGGAGGTGGTGGGAGGGAGACAAACGCGGTCTTCTCCCTCCCCCCGCCCGCCCGCCACCGCCCCTACCAAGTGGCGTTCTGCCCCGGTGCGCAGTGCCGCTGCCGGCGCGACGCCTTCTGCTTCATGCACTCCGATGAACTGACGCGATGATAAAGGCGAGAGAAGGGAAATAATGAAATAAATAACGTCCCTCTGCAAATGAGGACTGCCCCCCCCCTCCTCCCCCCCCCCCCCATTCGTCCCCCCTTCACACACTACTCGCGGCACGGAGGAGCAGCATCACAGCCTCGCGCACTCTTACTTTATTCATGACCAATTTACTGACAGAGTGGTCTCGGTTAGCCCTGCCGAGTGAATGTAGACCCCCCCCCCCCACCAATAATTGGCCAAGCATCAAAAAATGAGACGACCCTTTTTTATTCGTTAGCGATTTTAAGGAGGAGAATTTTGGGTCAGTCCCGCTGAGCGATTCGAGGTCCTTATTATTGTATCCGGGGTTTTTTTCATGAGAAAAAAATATATTCTTTACGGAAGGAAGGCTCAATGGCTACGCCACTTCTATGACCAGAAAAATCGTGATTATCTATCTTCCCCATCCGTCAGAAGGCACTTCAAAGGTTTATACAAAGACTGTCGAAACCCCGATAACAATTCTTGCCGACGATGGCAATATAATCAGAAGCCATGCGCCAATGTCGAGATATGAAGAGTTCGTGTCGTTGTGCTATTCCTCCTCCGTTGAAGGAATGCAGACTACGTACAACGGTTGACTTTATTCTCAATAGATTTGGTTTTGTGACCACAATCCCACCACTGTGGCTTGCCTTTAATATATCAATACGTACGTATGTCTATGGGTTTGATATGTATCTGTATGAATATACGTGTGTCTATGTGTCCCTATGTATCTCTATTGGTCCCGCTGTATGGGTATGTGTCTGTGTGTTTACTATGAGTACCTGGTGCGGTGTGTAAACATCGCCACTAGGGAAGCAAAGGCGGTTGGCCGTGGTGCTGGCCACCCGCCTCCTCGTGCGCCGTTCCGGCCTTCATAGGTGCCCACTTCGAGCACTTGCTCCGACAGTCTGTTACAGCTACACGGAGGATCTTTGTCTTTTGAATTTACTCCATGGAGTTTACTATGTGATCAACAGATTGGGTTGCATGGCCACCATCGCACTGTGCTTTGTCTTTAATGTATGTTCACGCATCTATGTGTGTCTCTATTTATAAGTCTTAATGCAAAATGTGTATATGTGTATCTATGAGTCTCTATGAGTCTCTATGTGTCTCTATGGATTTACTATAGGGTAAACAGTTTGGTTGACATGGCCACAATCACACTACTGTGACTTGCATCTTTCATTTTCCATTGTGTCCCAACCCCTACATCGATGGCTGGCAAACGTACCACACAGATCGACAAAGAGCAATGTTTCTGGGCACGATTCGCAAAAACAATTCGTGCAAAGATTCGTTTCATTTTTTTTACTAAATAATTATCGTTCTGCTGTGTCAACCAGCGCGCCCAACGGCATTCAGGGCTGCTGTCTTCTTAATGGACTGGCAATCCACTTCGTTTGTACCAACGCTGCCTCCCTCCTTCCTTCTTTCTTTCTTTCGTCCGTGGATTTCGTCTGAACATCGCCTGCGCTTGTAAGAGCCCGCGGCTGATTATTTTAATATTTCATTGTTGTGGTTGTATCGCCAAAGCGGAGCTCTGCTCAAACGAGCATTAGAGCGGTGCACCGCGAGTTTGCTGGCTTGTGCCAATAGTTGAAATTCCACGTTCACAGGGCGAGGACCATTCTCCCCACGTAGGACGACTACCGATGACTCCCCACTAAGTGGCACATGGCTGAAATTGTATTTGAAGACCCACACACGACGTGGGGAGGCCATCCGCCAGCGGATGAGCATAGGGCTGTAGCACGATCTTATTATAATTATAGTGAATAACAATATGAAATTAGCCCATCACGGTCAAAGCCGTTAAGCGCAACACCACACGCCTTGTCACCGCCTTCTACACTCCGACAGATACGCCCCCCGCTGCTCATTCGAATACGCGACTTCCAAGAATTCTGCCCTGTCAAGTCTCCCACCATCTGGTCTTGGGTCTACTCTTCCCACTTACCAGCCACGTTCTCTTCCGGACTTCAGCGCTGTTCAAATGTCTTCATGGACTCGCACGTGGGAGATGACCCGGGGACATGCAGCCTGGGTGTGTAGCCTATACGGTTTATAAAAAACAAGTGACGCTATAATAGTCATCATTATTAGGTTCGTATTGTTATAATCTATAGCCCCTGTGTCAATCCACCGCTGGTCGAAGACCTCCCTCGCGCCGGGTCGGACATGCGGGTTGTTTGACCCTTCTTCACCACGCTGGTCATTGCGGGTTGGTGAAGGGAAGGTTGTGGCTTGCACAGGAGTTGGTCAGACATTACTCGCCACCGGGTTTCACAGCGCAGTGTGCAAACACCTGCACTGCCGCAGTGGATAGACCATGGCTCGTTACGATGATGGATGATGAGATGGTGAGGGTGACACAACTTTGCGCGTGCCGAATACCTTAAATAAACGTGTATTGATATGTGATGGTCTATGTAATGGTGATCAGATTTAAACAGACACACATATATACAGGCGGAGAAGCGAGCGGGAATCGAATGAGCGCTAAATTAGGTCATCATAACATTGTATATATGGGGATGCGTTTCTAAAACAAACAGCGTTATTTTTCGATTTAAAGCTTTCGTGACTGCAGGGATTAATATTCTTGGTTCTTTCGGTAAAGTCACGTAGAAGGGAAATAATAAAATAATTAAAGTAAAACATAATACAATAATTCTCACGACGTTTCGGCCACAACGCAAGCAGCCGTCCTCAGGTGAAGAACAGGTCTGTCGGAAAGACAGCTTATTATGTTTTATTTTTATTATTGTATTATTTCCCTTTGTCGTGACTTTACCGAAAGAACCAAGAAGATAAGCAGCGTTATTGCTTTCGTTTGAGCAATATATGAAGGCTTCATTGGGATATCGACAATAGCGCTAATAGTAATACTACATATGGTAAACATTATGTCATGAATAGAAAATGAGAACTTATTTTAATAGCATCAGTATAGGGTTATAGACCTTCTGAAAACACGGCTAAGCTCTGCCAAAACCAACCCATGGAAGTCTCGCGTCTGGCCTAAGTGCACTCACCAAAGTTCCATTTAGATTTTCACTTTTTTCGTTTCGTCTAAATGCTTTGAAACATCGACGGACACGGACGTGAGATTCACACCTCCGCATACAGCCTCTCACTCAGCACCAGGACACATACTATGACACGCACATCGTGACACCGCTTCCCACTCGTGCTACATCTGCTGCACGTCTGGCAATCGAATTCGTGTCGCCGCCCAGGGGTGCAGAGCGCAGCGGCGCTGACCACTCTACCACCGCTCCGCACGTTTCATTTTCTATTTCACGTCATGTAGGACACAGCGAGTGAGCGAAAACACATCCTTGTTGTCATTATTATTGTGTATGCAAGTGCACTGATTTACACCGCCATGGCTAATTGGATACCCAGCGATTAATTAACATTCACCGCAAGCAGCGACTTGTCCTGACAAGCAGCAGCAGCAGCAGCGTGGCCGCGATTGCTTTCTGTTGATCTCAAAAGTAAAATCGCGAGTCACGGAAGACGTCTCCTCGCTCAAGCGACACGTGGCAAGCGGCTGCTGAGTCGGCGATGGGAATTCCACATTGCCATGGCGCGCACGGTCACTGCCGACCTCTCCGACACAGTTGGTACGCGTTGTGCGGAGGGTGATGACGGGCTGAGTTCATCCCCCAGAGTGGGGTTTGAATCTGAGTCGACCGCAGGGACACAGGCTGGCTTATGATAGAGCCCTTCATCAACCCACTACTGCATGAGGGCCTCCCCACGTCGTGTAGAGAGCGCGGGAGGTTATTTGTCCATACTTCATCACGCTGGTCAGTGCGGGTTGGTGAAGGCGGGGGGGGGGGGCATAGACGCACGGCACAACAATGGGTTCGTCCGCGCTGCCCTCTGTGCTGCTCACGATGTAACCCCGCAGCCTATAACACCTGTTTTATACATCGTGGCAGTGAGCCAGCAGGAACCCCCCTCCCCACCACTAAGCTCTGTAGTCCTCTAGATATGAAGGTGTTATACGTCAATTCATGAGCGTTTACACGTGAGAATAAACCGGAGCACCCGGAGAAAACGAGGGAGCAACACCATATCCCGCACAGATGGAACAGGTGGAGTCGATATTTTTGCTCGACTACATTATCCTGGCTCGTGGTAATCCACCAACCCTCGCTGCTGCTGCTGCTGCTGCCTCCACAATGCCTGATTACAGGCAGCCACGTGCCACCACCACCGCCACCCGGCGTGATTGCCGTGCGACGAACGCCTCTATACCTCGGCACGCGAGATGGTGTAGCGCCTCGAGTCTGGGATATGAGGTCATTTGAGGCACCTCGGAATGAAAACCGAAAATAAAATAAAGTATTTTATTTACCAGATAAACCCCACTGAGCTACGTAGCTCTTTTTTCAGAAGCGACCTGGCCACAAATGAGAGCTCAACGAAGTGGCTTGTCACGTGGAAATTTTTAAGCAGCCAAATAATCTAAACGCGTGGCGATGTTGATTACTAAAAGTGGAGGGAAAAACCGGAGGAGCCGGAGAAAAATCCACGAGACCACACGGGGAGAGAGAGAGAGATAAAATGCAAACTCCAAATATACAGCAGGCGTCAGGGTCGGGATGGAACCCAATACATGCTGTACACCAGGCGAGGTAGATAACATCTCGTCACCACGGCGCCACAATTGTTATTATTAATCATTATTATTTATTCGATTCCACTTTGAGGAGGCCGCTTACGACGACCCATGGCGATGTCTCGATTAAATTATGCGAAAGAAATGTTCCACTGGAAACGTCTTCATCTCACGAGTGCTGTTCGTTTCCGGCTGCCTGGAGTTTTGGGACCGTTTGGGGTTGTCCCTTAGATATGGTGTTAAATAAATAAATATATCAGGGCCATTGGATTATAAATAAATGGTAAAAAAAATCCACAGAACCTATTTCCGACATTTAACCGGGCACATGAAATATAACCCCCAACCCTCATCCAACAGATATCTTCTCAAACTGACTCTCACCTGATTATAAACACAGGTCATCTGTGGGCTGGAGCGGTGGTGCAGTGGTTAGCACACAACGCAATGAACTCGGAGAACTGAACCGGTCCTTGCCCCCCCCCCCCCACCCTTTCCATCAAACTCTCCACCAACCCGCACTGAGAGTGGAGTGGGGAAATATGGTCAAACAACCCCAAATGAACCACAAGGCGTGGAAAAGCCTTCAGCCTGTAGTGAATTTACAAAGGGCTGCACATTTACATCTGTTGGTGAACAAGGGAACACACTACCGGCTTAGAGTGGCCGCTCACAGCTTCACCCATTTTGTGATAACACGTGTGTATGTGTGTGTGCACACGTGTGTCTGCGTGTACACGTGCGTGTGTATCCGTGTCCTAGGCCATCCCCTAGGTCGACTCAGCCTTAAATGAGTACCTGGGAGACAAAGGCAGCCGAGCGTGGTGCAGGCCACCCACCCCCTCGTGTGCCGTTCCGGCCTTCATAGGTGCTACTCGCTAACAGCACTTGCCCCAATAGTCTGTTAAGGCTATACGGGGGATCTTTGTTTTGTGAGCCGATATGCACGCGTGTACTCACGTGTGTACCCATGTGGGTGTGAGCGTGTATCCGTGTGTCTGTACTCCTGTGTGGGGGAACGGTAGTGTCGTGGTGAGCGCTCTGCATTACGAACCCGGCGACCCGAGTTCAATTCCTGCTCACGACCATTAACGGGTGGCGAATATTTCAACATATCCAGGGCCGCCTACCCTAGGTACCTGTTACGATATTTATAATAATATCAGCACTGGGAAGACAAAGGGGGTCGGGTGTTGTGCTGACCACCACCTCCTCGTGTACCGCGCCGGCCTTAATAGGTGCTCACGAACACCACTTTCCCCAACAGTCTGTTAAAAGCTACACCGGGATTTTTGTTTTGTCTTCGTATACGTGCGTCTGTGTGCCCCTTTGTGTGTGTGTGTGCATGTGCGTATATCTGCGCCCGTGTGTGCTCCCGTGTGCGGATCTGCTATGTATCTGTTCGTGTCCCCGTGTATGAGGAGTGGTGGCACAGCAGTTAGCGCACTACACTGCTACGAACTCTGACCGCCCGAGTTCGATTCCTACCCATTTTAGCCATGAGTGGGCATCGGCGAACATTTGGTCCCGGTGTGGTCTGGAAACATTCGCGATGGGGAGACAAAAAACGACCTGAAGCAATGCTGGCAACCCACCCCCTCGTATGCAGTGCCAGCCTTTATAGGTGCTCGCTAACGGCACTTACCCTAACAGTTTGTTGAGGCTATGGGGGGGGGGGGTTTGTCTCTGTACCTATATACGCGTGGTGCGTCTCTATTGACTTATTCCGATGTGTGCACGCGGCTGTGTGTGTGTGTGTTTCCGTGTGTCAACCTGGCGACGTATCGATTGCGCGTGTATGCGCGTGTTTGTGTGCATCTGTGCGTGCAAGTGCGTGTCTGTGCACGGCGCGCGTGCAAGTGCGCATTCGTGCATGGATATTGCCTTCTACAATGTGTGAGACTAGGCGTGTGTTTGAGTGTTTGTGTGGGTGGGTGTTTGTAATCATGCATTTATGCATACATTTGTATGTCTTTGCGTGCTGTTCTTGGCTTTTGTTAAATATATATACACACGCAGTTATATACACGGTATATAGACACTTCGTAGGTGCTAGATTAATACACATGCCCCAACAGTCTGTCAAGGCTATCCGAGGGATCTTTGTATTTGCGTGATATATATGCGAATGTGTGTGGTGCCGTTTATACTCTATGCATTGTATGCACGCGTGCACGCGTGCGTGCGCGTGTGTGTTTGCGCCGCATTGGAGAGCATTTAGTGCAGCGCTTTGCACAGCGCGCGCTCCGAAACCGGCGATCTGAGTTCGATTCCCGCTCACGACCAGCAAACATGCGGTGAGAGAACATCTGAATCGGCCCCTGGCTTCCCCTAGGCCGCCTCGGGCTGCAACGCTGGCTAACCCACCTCCGACCTGAACACGCGCTCTCACAGCACTTGATCCCCACAATCTGTGTTGCAGGCTAGCGGGTGGATCTTTGTCTTTGTGGGTGTGACTTTGCAAGTGTGTGTACACATACTATTCTTTGACTGAATACGGGTGTATATCTGTGTGTGTGTGTGTGCAAGCCTCAAATGAGCACCTGGTGTAAACTAGGGAGACAAAGGCGGCCGGGCAAGTCCTGGTCACCCACCCCTTCGTGTGCCGTTCTTGCCTTCATAGGTGGCTTTCTGTTCTCGCGAACAGCATTCCCCCCAAAAGTCTGCGAAGGCTATACGGGGGATCTTTGGCTTTGTGTGCGTGTAAGCGAGCACCTTAAGATATACGGGGATCTTTGTTTGTGTGTATGTGGGGTGTGTGCGGTGTGTGTGTGCGATGTGTGTGCGGTGTGTGTGTGCGTATGTGTGCATGTGCGCGTGTGTGCGTACACGTGTGTGTGTGTTTTTTTTATGCGGTGTGTGCTCGCTAACATCACTTGCCCCAACAGTCTGTTAAGGCATACGGGGGATCTTTGTCTTGTATGCGCGTGTGCGCGTGTGCGCGTGCGCGTGTGGGTGCGCGTGTGTGTGTGGGTGCACGTGTGGCTTGGGTGCACGTGTGGGTGCGCGTGTGTGTGGGGGTCACGTGTGGGTGTGGATGCGCGCGCGCGTGCACGTGTTGGTGCGCGTGCACGTGTTGGTGCGCGTGCACGTGTTGGTGCGCGTGCGCGCGCTCACCTCTGCACGTGTCGACGCCCCCCTTGCACCCCGCGTTCCTCGCCAGGGCCCCCGCGGGCCCCGCGTCCCCTCGCGCGTGGCCGCCCGCACCCCCGGCGGCCCCGTGCGTCGCGTAGGGCGGACACGTGGCGAGCGGCTTCGCCTCGCCCAAGATGTCCCGGATCAGGAACGAAGACGAGGAGGAGGACGAGGAGGAGGAGTTGAATGCGTTGGTTGACGGCAGCGTCGACGATAACGACGACGATGTCGTCGAGGTCGTCGACGAGGAACCCATGGCGATGATGGCCGACGATGGCGATGACGTCACAATCATGCCGTCTCCGGGCCCCGGGGGCGGGTGCGCGGGGGGCGGCGCCGCCGCCTTGAGGAGGAGCCGCGTCCCGTGCGCGTCGCAGTTCGAGTCCCCGTTCGCCGCCGCCGCCGCGGTGGCGGTAGAGAGCATGGAGGAGGGCGAGAGGAGCAAGGACGCGGGAGGCGACGGCAGCGAGGCGAGGCGAGCGCCCGAGCTGAAGGGAGCGGCGGCTCCGACCTGCGCCGTCTTCTGCGCGAGGCCGCACTGAACCCCGCGGAGCGCCGCGGCGTTCTCCGCCATTGAGGCCTGCTCGACGCAGCACAGCCTCGGGCTCGCCTGCTCGGACGTCGGGCTAGAGGCCGTGCTGCCCGGGCTGGGCGGGCTGGGCGGGCAGGGGGGGTGCCCGGTGTCCTCGCGGGGAGACGGCTCCGATTTTCCAGTCAGAATTCGATCGATGCCGAAACTTGACCCCTCCATGGAGCCGCTTACACCGCGCTCGGTCCGTTCAAAGGAGACGTTCTCGCTCGGGAAATGTGTGTTTCCCGATATATTAGAATATCTGATCAAAGTCGGTAGAGAGAGAGGGTGGAATGTGGGGGGGGGGGGGGGTCCTTTCCCTTATTAGCTCACCGATACAAAACAGCCGACTCGTGTTCGATGCAATTGTAACGTATTCGGTGAGTTCTCGCATAAGTTACGCATTTAAATAAATCGTCCTATGCTGGTCACTCATTCTAAATTGTTTTAGCAACAAAACATTTTATTTATAATGTTTCTTGAAAAAAATCGACCGCCATGAGTTGGACATTTTTGATGAATTTATGTCAATTGCTGTAGACAAAATCGTCGAAACTTAAAATGCCGCTTGTATAGGCTTCTAGATTACTATCGCGACTGATGATACATTTTGCATCGTCTCGAACGCTTAACCGCCGCGCGCGTGTGTATTCGTTGACTTAAGCCCCAACATTTACATTTTAACATCAAACAACGGAGGCGAGACGCGACCGATGAATTGAGCTCAGGCACCCCACACACTTTGAATCAAAAAAAAAAATTATTTTTAAAAACAAACCAGTGCCCGTCCTAAGATCGTTCGCGCGTCCACGCCAATTGTTCGTCGCAAAATGTCTCGGGAGGTTCCCTCGTTAACCCGCGCCAATCATCACGACGACGACGACGTTAACCCGTGACCTAGACGGCTGCTGGGGGAGTGTTGGGGTCGTCGATACGGTGAGAGCGAGAGAGAGAGAGGAGACGAGAGAGAATAGAGAGAGGAGCGCAATTTATACGGAGCACGGCGCAATATATTAAATCCGGCAATTTAGCCGCGCGCTTTGTACGGCAAATGGAGCCATTTTATTGTCTGGATCGCGGAATGATATTGCAGTGGACAATCCCTGGCTTAGCGATCGCGGAGCGCACGAATCCAAATCCTAATTTTCTTTTTTAAAATCTTCTAAGTCGTCATCGTCGTCGTGGCTGTGGGTGCCCATTGACGTGGGTGCCGTTGACGCGTCATCTCCCCCGGGATGATGCACTCGGTCTTGGTGGAGCGGTGGGCAATCACGCGAGATGTTTGCTTGTTTGTTTTAAAATAGATGGCGGGGGCGGGGGGCACCTTGATTGTTTTTCACGAAAGAAGAGGATCGATTTCAAATCTGGAAAGAGGAAAGCGAAAAAAAATGCTGCATTTCGTTAATGCCGCTGTTGGTGCGTCCGCAGTGGTGCACAGGGACAATTAACAACAATAAAGTCCACACGTTCATCAATAACACCGCACGCACATGTAGACAAAGACCCCCCGCGATATGTTTAAGGGATGGGTGGCCAGCACCACCGCCCAGCCGCCTTTGTCTCCCTAGTGGTGATGTTTACACACCGCACCGGGTACTCATTTGAGGCCGAGTCGACCTACGGGAGGCCCAGGACCGGTCGTGAGCGGGAATCGAACTCGTGTCGCCGGGGTTGTAGCGCAGCGCGCCAACCACTGCGCCACCGCTCCCCGCTGTGCCACCCCTCAATGCATACCTCTACATGTGTAAGCATGTCTACATGAATACATACATATACTTAACACTCATACACACCTATATACACTCACTGCTACATATATTAACATTCTAATACACACATATACACTCCCCAAATACAAGCGTAAATACTGTACATACATTAATATACTTACACATATATACTGCCCAAATACACACCTAAATACATACATTCATATACGTATATAGCTACACATACATATAGCATATACATGACTGCATATATGCCGCAAACGACACACATATACCGAGTATCAACACGGCAACTCATTCACGAACATGCACGCTCATAAATGCATTACATGTATACATACCGTCCTACATATACTGATGCACACAAACCAATACGATTTATATTCATATATATACTGCACACACACCCGTAGCCGTGAATATACGTGCACGTGAGTGGGTGTTACGGCACAGGGAGGAATACAGCTGATGCATACGCGAATCATCTCAGTCGGTCAACCCCGTGGCACGACCTGGGGGCTCGTTCCCGTTTACCTCCTGCCAGCGAGCCTTCGACACTTCACGTGGCATCATGGTGCACCTAGCCTGGCACAAGCGACGTGGTGATGTCACCGCCACTTTGTGGCGAACGGCGGTTGTTTGCAGCGCGTAAAAATACTTTTTGAATACAGTATATATGTGTGTATATATGTATATATATACGTGTGTATACGCAAAGGCGGTCAGGCGTGGTGCTGGCAACCCACCCCCTTGTACCATCCCGGCCTTAATAGGTGCTCGCTAACAGCACTTGCCCCAAGTCGTGTAAGGCTATACGGGGCATCTTTGTATATACGTATGCCATTCAGGTATTAACAGACTGGATGGGGCAATCGTCGTTAGCGAGCACGCATGGGTGGTGTGCCCACTACTATTCCAGGCCATCTTTGTCTCCCCCAAATGCCGATGGGATGCTCTTTTTTTTTTACACCGCTCCAGGTGCTGTATTACTCATTTAAGGCGTATCCGACATAAGGGAGGGTCCAAGAATCGAACCCAGGTGTCGAGCAAACAGAAACGTCGTCGCTCTCGCGACCAAAGCGAAAACACAGGTGAACGATAAGCTTCAGTCTCAGACGGCTAAGGGGAATCCTGCTTGCGAACAGCTGGTCACAAGCGCCCCGTACATAAACAAACACAAAGGTGCCCCGTGTAGCCTCAACAGACTGTTGGGGCAAGTGCTGTTGGCTGGCACTTATGAAGGCCGGGACGGCACACTAGAGGTTCGGTAGCCAACAACAACGACTGGCCGCCTTTGTCTCCCACACCGCACCAGGTACTAACTTGAGGCCGAGTCTACCTAGGGGAGGCCCAGGACCGGTTCAGATAATCGTTACTGGTGTTGTCCGTGAGCGGGAATCGAATTCATAGCGGCAGCTCGCTAACCGGTACGCGATCGCTCCCTACACTAAGCAATCATCAAAGACACACACATACACATATCCCCAAATGTATCATCATTGTACATGCTGCTGGGAAAAGTCCTGTTAGCGAACACCTATTAAGGTCGGGACGGCACGCGAACGAATAATGTGGATAATACCACGCCCGACCGCCTTTGTTTACATATTTTTTAATTTCGCGCATCGCACCAAGTGTTTATAATTTCAGGCTGAGTCGACCCAGGGATGGTCCAAAACCGGTTTGGATAATCGCTACTGTTGTTAGCCGTGATCGATAATATAATCAAACTCTGGTCCCCAGGTCGGTAGCACGGTGCCACCACTGCTCACACACACAGACAAAGAAATCCTCTCGTCCACGGTGTCGGAATTAATAGGTGCTCGCTAACTTTTTCACACACGCACATCCAAAGACAGCGATCCCCTGTGGAGCGTGCACAGACAGCTGGGGCAAGTTCTATTAGCGAGCACCTATTAAACACAAAACAAACAAATCTTCCGTATAGCCTTAACAGACTGTTGGGGCAAGTGCTGTTAGCGATCACCTATGAAGGCCAGAACGGCACACGAGGGGGTGGGTGGCCAGCACCACGCTCAGTCGCCTTTGTCTCCCAGGTGGTGATGTTTTTACGCACCGCACCAGGTGCTTATTTTAGGCTGAGTCCACCTAGAGGTGGCCCATGATCAATTCAGATAATCGTCACTGCTGTTGGTAGCCGTGAGCGGGAATCGAACTTGGGTCACCAGGTTCGTAACGCAGCGCGCGAACCGCTACACCACCACTCCCCACCACCACTCCCCACCACCACTCCCCACCACCACTCCCCACCTATTAAACACACATGCACAGGAACACGCGTAGACTGAAAGCAGCGTTGTATCTCTTTGACGGGAATATGACAGGCACACCTTGAAGTGATTGAAGCATTCGATGTCACCAAACAACAATCGTGCCAACAATCGAAACTATCCAATAATATATAGATGCCAAGTGCCTGCTTCTCAATGCTACGAAGACGGACCACTGTCTGGAACATCGCAGGTGAAATATGTTTAAAGCAGTGTTGTCAAAGAGTGTTGACTTTTGCGTTTGCTTCTCAAACGAAGCGATTGGACAATGCTCATCTCCCATGCACGGTGAGCCTGAGCCAGCGGTACAAATTCCACATTCCTATGACGGAGCCGACTCCATCCAAAGCACGACCACTGTGTTCTTTCCACAAAGCGTTGTATCCTCCTCTACCTTTTTTTGAACAATCGACCAAGCAGAAATAAGGGGTCGAATCTCGCCCGATCCTGGCGTTGAACTCGCATATTTGGGCTTGTGAGTCGAGCACTCTGTGCCCCCGCGTCTCCACGCACCCAGCCTGATGGTGACCGACGACAGCTGGGCTAACCTCGCCCACCTACCCCCGAGCTCACCACCCCAAGCCATTACCGGACACCGCTAGATCCGTCAGTCTTTTGCTTGCCAGCATCAGGTTTAATAAATAAAGTCCAGATCATAATAAAAATCAAACGGACACCTTAACGCGAGCCCCACACTCGCCTTAGAGGGCTACGAGATGGCCCCGTGGTGCAGTCGGCAGCGCTGCAAGTAGGTTGCGTATCTATCTCGTGCGGAACTTTTGTCGGTAGCCCCTCGGTATTGTCCGGGTACACGAAGAGGATCGACCAACGCGGAGATGGAGCGATGAGATCGGTCCAAGGGCAGGACTGAGACTGCATGGGGAGGTCTCCATCCAGCAGTGGATAGACACTGGCTGCTGATGATGATGTTGTTTACTCCAGTCTCCTACCTCGCCATTCACAAAATAAAGGGCAGATGTTCTGTAAAAGACTGGACATTGAAGTGATTTATTAACGTAATAACGACAGCTGTTTGGAATAATATTAGTTTTTTTTCTTTCAATAAAAACAAAATTATTCCAACGGCAAAATCTTAAGGAGAAGAAAATCCTTCGAAAAAATTTGGAGCTAAATCAGAAAGCCAAGAAAAAAAAACGCCCGCCGCAGAGAAATTTTTATAAAGCATCCACTCGTACTATCTGCACCGCGCGGCGATGAAGCGACGTGAGCTCCGAGTGATTTGAGGAGCGAGACAAAAGTCATTCTGGGCTGCGAGTGATTTGAGGGCTGGGATTACAGCGTTGGGACATCGTCGATCATGATAACGACGATGATCAAGTAAGTACGTTACACGTCTAAGAAGAAAACAACTGAGCTTCAGCATCAAGGTGACCGGACTACTCTCCTCTCTGTGTCAGGAGACAGGAACTCTTTGATCAGAACTCGCGCGCTACGACCTCCTGCCGGGTCAGCTTGGCACTGGGGGGGTCACGATTCCCCATTCTGGATCAGTGCGACTCGCAAGGCCGTCACCGACTCACTCACCACGTGCGTGCGATGTGACAAACATTTGCAGCTCAACCGTCAAGCAAATGAAGACGAAACAGATATCCTTTAACAGACTGTTGGGGCAAGTGCTGTTAGCGAGCACCACCTATGATGGCTGGCACGGCACACGAGGAGGGGGTGGGTGGTCAACACGCCCAGTGCTGATGTGTTTTACCCACCTCACTCACCGGGTACGAATTTAAGGCAGAGTAGACCTATAGGAGGCTCGCTTCAAATATTCGCCGATGTTATTAACCGGTCGTGAGCGGGAATCGAACTCGGATTTCCGGCTTCGTCACGCAGTGCGCTAACCACTCCGCCACCGCTCCCCCCGAACCGTAAACTAGACAGCACTCTAACTCGCGTACAAACGCGCACTGATAAGTCTACAAACACCTCAAATGATAACATTACATCGATTTAATAAGAATAATACATACATGTATATATAAACACGAAACAATTATCGGAAGTTCATTTGCAAAATAACGTGTTAAGATCGTTTCAAACATCTGTGTATATATCGTGTCGTGTGTGCGGGTTTAGCTGGCTCGCTTGCGACATCGCCAGCGGTAACTATAACAATTATTGTTTCCTAGAACCACGTGCCAAACGAGGCCTGTGTAATGGGACGTCATTACTACACCGGCGTAGCGAATTTGCGCAGTTATACAGCGGCCTTTTCAGTCGGCACTTGCATTGCGCCTTGCTTTGTGCGAACCAACGGCTCAGGTTCACGGTTGGAACCGCACCGAATGTTCGTGACATGGTCGCTGTCTTTGGTAACAAAAAAGACAGACATGGGGGCTATTATCCCGTTATTGCAACGCCGATTGCCACGTGCACGACAGCGGTGGTGGTGGTGGTGGCGGCGGGGAGCGGTGGTGTAGCGGTTAGCGCTACGCTGCGCTACGAACGCGCAAGAGCCGGGTTCGTTTCCCGCTCACGGACACCAACACCACCAGTGACGATTATTTGAACCGATCCCGGGCCTCTCCTAGGTCGACTCAGCCTCAAATGAGTACCTGGTGCGGTGTGTAAACATCGGCACTGGGGAGACAAAGGCGGCCGGGCGTAGTGTTGGCCATCCACCCCCTGGTCTGCCGTGCCGGCCTTCATAGGTGCCCGCTAACAGCACTTTCCCCAATAGTCAGTTCGAGACTATACGGGGGATCTGTATCTTTTATTGACCCATATAATCAAATACGAATGAACATACTTATTTGTGAATCGACCGTGCAGTCGAATACGTGTACATACCCGAGCATATTTACATATAGCACCATATAACATGCAATTAAGTAAACTTAACACATTCGTAAATAAATACTGTGGCCTTAAAATCCCAACATTAATATATAACATGCGACGTTTCGGGCAATGGCCCTCAATCATAGCACATATATTATCACATTAAAAAACATATTTTATTAAACGTTAATATATATTTGTTTCACCCCACGGCGATGATATTAAAACGATCTTAACAATGAAAACATATGGGTCTTTCCGTGTAACATTAATCCGATGTGCGATGACGCTTTTTTTTTGCACGCATGTTCAGTGCAGGCACGTGGGTGTGAGGGTGGTGGTTAGCGCGCTCGCTTCGCAGTCAACAACAAGAACAGAGTTGGAAGCTCGGACCGGGGGTCTGCGATTAGCTCCTCTTTCTAGGATGCTGAAGAATGATTTGAGACGCAAGTTGGACACCCGTTACGATAAATATCAAAATATACCGACAGTGTGCTGCTGTGTCGTCTTGCATATACTTTGGGAGATGTTTATACACATGGTAAATGTATATATATAAATTGATCAATTAACATTTAATAATGATACTCTTTTCTTTATGTATATACCTACACGGTTAGCTGGTACGTTAATACATTTTTTTAAAAAGGATGTCATGCATCCGAGTTGGATTTCACGAGCGAGTTTACGTACGGAGAATGAGTGCGCAGCGTGACGAAATGTTTAAGTAAATCATACATATTTGCGTGTGTGTGTGCCCTGAAAACACACTGACAGATGTCACGCGTTCACGTGAACTACACAATTGACACAAGCTGTATACGTGTGTGTATTTGTGTATATTCGTATGCAGTAAATACTGCGGTGGTTAAAATCGGGTTTTCGTTGTTGCTGCAATACCGGTAACCGTACGGAATGTAACCGATATTTTTTTGAAACATCCGTTCCCGGGAAATGATGCATATACAGAGCGTTAAACAAAGGCGACTGTCAAAGTGGCTGTACGAGTCGGCTGTACCCGCGCGGTTCGATCCTATCTCCCCGCGCGGCAGTCAAAAACAATAGCGCAAGTTTCTTAAATCACGCCCCCCCCCCCCCCCGCACCAGCAGCTGTATGAAATGGTTAGTGGTGAGGTGTGGTGAGGGTACATTGTGGCTACTACCCCCTCCCTCTCGACCGATGACAATTTGCACTGGATACGATGACCGGCCGGTTCCTTGTTCTGTGAAGCGACGCGGTTTGTCGATTTTTTTTGACAACGGTCACCGCTTGGCAAGTATACAAGCGCAATAATTGCACAATGTGCGTTTGCATATTAATGTTATATTACATTTAAAAAAAATTTGAAAAATATTCCGCCATAAAGTTGTGAGCGGACTATTGGGGGAAGGTTTGCTGCTGGCGAGCAGCGTGATTGAAGGCCGGCACGGCACACGAGCGGTGACGTTTATACGCCGCACCAGGTACTCATTCGAGGCTGAGTCGACCTAGGGGAGGCCCCAGGACCGGCTCAGATAATCGTCACCGGTGTTGGCCGCGAGCGGGAATCGAACTCGTGTCGCCGAGTTCGTAGCGCGACGCGCTGAGCGCTACACGACCGCTAAATTCAGGCTACGCGCGCGGATAATGCGCGTGGACATGTTCGTGTTATTACATGAACAAAAAATCGATACACATAAATAATGTTCACGTATATATTAGTGCCATTACGTGAAAACGATCCCACGTACGCGTCCATATACAATTCATGATACATACAATGCATATTCTTCATACATTGCATATGTGAAGACAATGGCTATTTGCGTGTATACGAACAGGCATGCCATGCACACGCACACGCGTACACTGAAGTAAGTGCATACATTTGCTTCATAATATACACCAACATATGCGGCAGGTTAACACGTACGCAAATACAAAACAATATGTGCGCGGATACATACATATTGAAAAAAAAGATCCCCCGTACAGCCTGAACAGACTGTTGGGGCAAGTGCTGTTCGCGAGCACCTATGAGTGGGGTTCGAACTCGGGACACGAGGTTCGTAGCGCAGCGCGCTAACCGCTATACCACCGCTCACCACCACTACATACATGTAGCACACACACACGCACGCGTACATATGCACAGACATTGCATGGCACGGCTGAGCCGGGGGTGAATATCCGTGCATACATTTACTGCTGGCGAAATCCGACCGCGGTCGCGAGGCATGCAAATACACACAGAATAAAAGCAAAGGTCCCGCGTCTCGCCTTTAGCAGACTATTGGGGCAAGTGCTGTTAGCGAGCACCTTGTGCGCGCACACACAACACAACGATCGCGCCCTGGTGTTAGCGAGCACCTATTAAGGGCGCTGGCGTAGCACACAAAGGCAACACCGCACGTGCATGAATATGCACACAAAACACACGGACGAATATGCACACGCATACATGCATACACAAGACAAAGATCCCCCGTATAGCCTTCAACAGACTGTTGGGGCAAGTGCTGTTAGCGAGCACCTTTACAGGTGCTCACCTATACGTGAGCGGGAATCGAACTCGGGTGGTCGGGCTGCGTAGCGCAGCGCGCTAACCACTGCGCCACTGCTCCCCCCCCCCCAAAAAAAAACCACACACACGGAACAGACAAAGACACACTCACAATACACGACACTCACTCCTCACCTGGAGGGCATTGTATCCGATTTGAATAGAGGGCTGAGTCTTCTCATCCACCCGCGTCAAAGTGCGCGGACCCACCACTCTCCACCCGGCCAGCAGAGCCCCCTCGCGTGGGAGCGAGGTGGTGGGGGGGAGGGAGACGCGGCGGCGAGGGGAGGTGGGGAGGTTGGTAGGTGGGGAGACGACAGCGTCCCGCGACAGACGAGCGACGCGACAGAGGAGAGCCAGCGAGCGAGTCACAGAGAGAGAGAGAGAGCGTGCGGCACGACCACCGCCAACACCATATGTCACCGGCAGCCCATCCACGCCTGGCTCCACATCTCAATATCGGTTACGGTTTTGACCCGAACAAGCCCCGTTCGTTTGGTCAAGCAGCAGGTTATGCGTTGCTAGCGGTGGAGGATTATGCTGTCGCTGCTTGTCATTGCGAATGATAGTTAATGGTGGTGGTGGTGAGTGTTGTTGTTGTGAGCGACTCGATGCTCGCAGGATCGAGACTCGCGCGTCCCGAGCGCGCGCAGCCGCTAATGATGAGCGCGCGGGTCGCGCGCGCGCGCGCCTTCTCCGTGGGGGGTGGGGGCTACGGGGGAACCCCCCCCCCCTCCGCAACTCTCCCCCCCCCATACCCCCCCCCCCTCCTCCTCCACCCACCACCCTTACAAGGCCCATCACAGCCGGCCAAGCCGCGACATAAGCACTCGGATATATCGGCGCTCCTCCCCCCGCCGCCTCCAAATCCCCCCCGCCCGCCCGCCCGCCCTCGCGATGTAAGCGAATGGACGCGCTCCGCTGCGGACGACGACGACGGCGGAGAGGGAGGAGGGAGACTTTTCACTCCACCCGCCGCCGCCGCCGCCGTGTGACCCAGCAAGCATCGTGGGTGGAGGCGGGCGACGCGCGGAGACAAAGGGGAGGCGAGCGGGCGAGCGAGCCGGGCGGGAGAGCCGAGCAGGCGGCGGTGGTGGCCTCCAGGATCTCCAGAGAGCAGGGGGAGGGCGGGGGGGAGGGCGGGAGGAGGTGGTGAAATTGCTCCACTTTTAAATTGCCAATTCGATGGTTTCGCTCGCTCTCGTATTCACTGCGTCGCTCTCATAAACGGCGAAGCGGGGGGCTCTGTGCGTGTCTCCGTTGCTTTTGAGCGGCACGCATTTGTCAAAATGAGAAGTTGAATTGTGTGGGGTTTTTTTTACCCCTTCGATATTGGCAAAACCCTTTGCCCTTGGATAGAGCGGTGGTGTAGCGGTTGCGCATTCACGGCTAACATCAGTGGCAAGTGATACCAGGAACCGATTTTGTACTTTTCACGTCCTTGCACCAACTCGCACTGACCATTGTGGGGAAGTATGGTCAACCCCAAACAGAGATCCCCAGTATATCTGCACTTGACTATTGGGGCAAGAGCTGTTAGCGAGCACCTATGAAATCCGACACGGCACACGAGGGGGGGGGGGGTGTTGCCAATATCACTCACGGACGCTGTTGTTTCCCTTGTGGCGTTGTTTACATCGCACGAAATGCTTACTTCAGGCTGAGCCGACCTCGGGCAGGCCCAGAACTGGTTCAGATCATCGTCATTGGTGTTGGCCGGGAGTGGGAATCGAACCCGGGGTCGCCCCCACCTCCCCCCCCACCCCGGTGCCCGACACTCAAACATAAAATAACAAAGTGGCAACCAGGCGATTTGGAGCAGTGATGAAGATGCGGCAATTCACAGCGAATGGATTTTGTTTTTTTGTGTTCAAACCGATCTAAAAAAAAAACAAACCAACAGACACGAAACACTTCACAATTCCATTTCGCCCCGCGTTCCACCACGCGCACGCTCGACGCCCACGCATTTCACAGTCGGTCGTTCCTTACAGAGACCCCGATGTCGCGGCGTCGGCTCTTAGCGGAGGTTATGCCCTCGCCAGGTGTTAATGAGCCGATTCGTTCGAAGGCTCGTCGCGCTAGGGGGCGCCAGGACATCTGCAGACTCTGTTCGCCCCCACGCTGCCCGGAGTCGCTGAACCCCCATTGCATTGCTCAAGCCCAGGGATCGACAACCTTTCAAAGAACACGAAGAAGAAGAAGAGCCGTTTATTCTAGATTTGAAGCTTTCGTGACTGCAAGGATTCATATTCTTAGGGTTTTTCTGTAAACTCACGTAGGTAAAAAAAATAAAATAAAGTAAAATACTGTATAAATTTTTACTTAAAATTGTTTTACGTACGTGACTTTACCGAAAAAAACCTAAGAATAAGAAGAGCCGTTTGTTTCTGCTCCTGTTGTTGTTGTCTTTGACAAATATAGTTCACCATTGGAACCTCATTTGCCAGAAGAAAAATATGATAATTGTTTTTTTACCCTTTTATCTGGCAACAAAACTGACACCTTTTTTACAAGGAGTCATGTTTGCATAGACCACAATACCTGCAGTCGTAATGCAAACAAAAAACATAACTCTGATAATGTATGCACTGTCCTTGAGGTTGATTGGTCCACATCCGAGACAGCTTTCCTTAGAGCCTAGTCTCACAATTATCATATTTTTCTTCTGGAAAATGAGGTTCTAATTGTGTAAATGCTTACCCCTCGCTCTCATACTCTGATGATGCATTGTCTTTGAGTTGTGCGCCTTTTGGGGTTATCTGGTCCAACACCATGTGAGACTAGGCTCTAAGGAAAGCTGTCTCGGGTGTTGACCAATCAACTTCAAGGGCAGTGCATACATTATCAGAGTTATGTTTTTTTGTTTGAATTACGACTGCAGGTATTGTGGTCTATGCAAACATGACTCCTTGTAATAAAGGTGTCAGTTTTGTTGCCAGATAAAAGGGTAAAAAAACAAATTATCAAAAATAGTTCAGAGAGCCGCATGAGACGCAGAGTTACTTGTACGCAAACACAACAGCAGGCATACAGCTGATGACGTAAATTCTGACTTAAATAAACTAAATTGGTCATGGAATAAACTGCGTCTATTTAGTCCCCCCGCCCTCCTCAATTATATTTTAACTCGATAGTTTGACTGTTATACATGTTGTTACCGCCAAGACATTCTGCAATGACCCGTTCCCTGTCAGATTTAATCAATAATTCTCAGATTAAATTAACGTCGTAAGATTTCTATCTTTTTAAACGGTCTGCCCGCAAAACGGGGCAGCCAACGAGCCGCAGGTCTCCGATCTCTGCTCATAGACGAATATTTCGTGTTCACCGACCGTCCGAGTTCATCCCAGGGTGACACTGCGCGTCGCAATGTGCGGCCACGCAGAGACGTCAGCGAGCACCTATTAAGGTCGGCGCGGGGCTCGTCACGGTGGATTCTCTCCAGTCGTCTTTGTATCGCGCGATGTTCTAATAATCACGATGTTTTATTTTATCCACGAAGGCCACGCAGATGTCGTGAAACTCCCTTCACCGCGGGCGTCGTGGAGGTGCCGTACCCTGGCTCACCAGGAGAAGGCAGGACAGCAAGTGGGCTAATGTCCAACTGTTTCCATCTGTACGGGGGATATAGCGTTGCCCCCTCGCGCAAGGCGCGGGGTTTCTCCGGGTGCTCCGGTTTCCTCCAACACGTGAATAACAACAACGATAATAATTAATAAACACGACTCAACATGAATTGTCTGTGAAGATCTTACACGTAAATAAATCAACAATGTATCTGGTCCCTCCTACAAAATAAATATTGGACTCATCGTGTTGATGTTTACACGTGACTGCCGGCAGTCACCCGCACTGCGCCCGACCTCACGTGCTATCAAAAGCTAAGCGGGACTTGAGCCTGGACAGTGCTGGGATGGGCGACCACTGCGAATGCGACAGCTGCTGCTATCAGAGGGCAGCCGAGCAATGTCCACTGTTGTACTGTACTATGATTACTGTCTATGATCGCCGCCTACACAAAATCGTCCCGGCCAGCGCGCTGAAACAATCCACCACGACCCGCGTGGCGTGGGGAGGGCACTCATCCAGCAGTGGATCGGCGAAGGGGTCGTCCGTGTAGATGCACGCGAACAACACCGTCAGCTACGGATTTAAGCCCGAGCCGACCTACGGGAAGGGATGTCCGAGACGAGTCGTGCCGTACGCATGACCCAATGAACGGGAACCTCGCCGATGGTTGGGCAGGTTCATCGCGCCGCGGTGTCACTCACCGCTGCGCCACCGCTCCTCCTCCGCGCTCACTCGCTCGGAGTCGAGGGGGAGCGCGGCACTCTCTCCGCTCTCTCTCCGCTCTCTCTCCGCACTCTCTCCGCACTCTCTCCGCTCTCTCTCCGCACTCTCTCCGCTCTCTCTCCGCTCTCTCTCCGCACTCTCTCCGCACTCTCTCCGCTCTCTCTCCGCACTCTCTCCGCTCTCTCTCCGCTCTCTCTTCGCACTCTCTCCGCTCTCTCTCCGCTCTCTCTCCGCACTCTCTCCGCACTCTCTCCGCGCTCTCTCCGCACTCTCTCCGCACACTCTCCGCACTCTCTCCGCTCTCTCTCCGCACTCTCTCCGCACACTCTCCGCACTCTCTCCGCTCTCTCTCCGCACTCTCTCCGCACTCTCTCCGCTCTCTCTCCGCACTCTCTCCGCACACTCTCCGCACTCTCTCCGCTCTCTCCGCACTCTCTCCGCTCTCTCTCCGCTCTCTCTCCGCACTCTCTCCTCACACTCTCCGCTCTCTCTCCGCACTCTCTCCGCACTCTCTCCGCACTCTCTCCGCTCTCTCTCCGCACTCTCTCTCCACGCTCTCTCCGCACTCTCTCTCCGCACTCTCTCCACTCTCTCTCCGCACTCTCTCCGCACTCTCTCCGCACTCTCTCCGCACTCTCTCCGCACTCTCTCTGCACTCTCTCCGCGCTCTCTCCGCACTCTCTCTGCACTCTCTCCCTACTCTCTCCGCACTCTCTCCGCACTCTTTCCACGCTCTCTTCGCGCTCTCTCCCTACTCTCTCCCTACTCTCTCCCTACTCTCTCCGCGCTCTCTCCGCACTCTCTCCCTACTCTCTCCGCACTCTCTCCGCACTCTCTCCGCACTCTCTCCACGCTCTCTCCGCACTCTCTCCGCACTCTCTCCGCACTCTCTCCCCGCTCTCTCCGCGCTCTCTCCGCGCTCTCTCCCGCGACATGCGCCAGCTGCCGCCTCCACCCAGCTCCCTGCGGCATCGCACCGACTCACCCGCCCTCCCCGCTAACCCCGCTCGCTCCGCACTCTCCTTTCTCCCTCTTTCTCTCCCCATGCCACGCGCGCTCTCACACCCCCCCTTCCCACCACCTTTACGCTCTCCCTTTACTCTGCGGTCGACTTCCTGTGTCACTTCCCGCCCCTCCAACCCCCCTCTCTCCATTCGCTGGTCTCAAGGGGCCTTCACCTGGCTCTCAACAAAGCCCGGCTGCTGCGGAGAGGGCTGCGGCAAAGGTCAAGGTCGGAGTCGAGAGTTGACCGATGGCCGCGCGAGTGAAGTGGAATGCAACCCCCTTCGGCGGTCACTAACGCAAATTCAGCTTCGTTACGGCGAATGGCATTCACGTCCAGAGGACAATCGCCGTCCAGTCAGTCACAGAAGGTGCTGGGGGGTTTGCGCCTTATCTGAACCACGGTGGAACGAACCAAAGAGCACGGTGGATTGCCTGTGTATTTTAGCGGCCACGGAGACGGTGGTGGAAATTCCACGTTGCTCTGGCGGGCGCGCCTGTGACTCCACAGGACAATCCCGAGGATGAGTTCGCACAAAGACAATAGAATTGGTATTTGTTTTTACGACCCCCCGGTACTGATGTTTACACACCAAATTACAAAGATCCCCCGTGTAGCCTTCAACAGACTGCAGGGGCAAGTGCTGTTAGCCAGCAACTATGAAGACCGCCACGGCACACGAGGGTTGGGGGGGGGACAGCACCACGCACCGGCCGCCATTGATGTTTACACACTGCACCAGGTATGTACTCATTTAAGGCTGAGCCTACCTAGAGGAGGCCCAGGACTGGTTCAAATAGTCGCCTCTATTAATGATTTGGTCCTGGGAATCGAATTCTGGTCGTCGGGTCCGCAGTCCAGTGCGCTAACCACTGCACTACTCGTGACGTCACCACGGCACTGGTGCCAGGCTAGGTGCACTTTGAGGCAGCGTGAAGTGTCGAAGGCTCGCTGACAGGAGGCCGCGCGACAGACCCAGCAGGTGCCATGGGTTGACTGACTGAGATGACTGGCAGATGCACCACCACCTGTGCCCCCTACTGTGCCAACTTGCTGTGTTTTATCCGCCCGGCGCTCCGCTCGTTGTCGTGAGCGTCGCTCCTCCGCCCTCCGTTGTTGTTGGAGAGCGACTGCCTCCAACTACCCAGTAGCGTCCTTCGCGAGCAACAACAAAGACAAAGATACCCCTATAGTCTTAATACACTGTTGGGGAAAGTGCTGTTAGCGAGCACCTATGAATGCCGACGCGGCACACGAGGTAGTGGGTGGACAGCACCACGCCCGGCCGCCTTTGTCTCCCTAGTGGCGATGGTACACACCGCACACCAGGTACTCATTTGGCCGTGATCGGAAATCGAACTCGGGTCACTTTGCCCGCAGCGCATCGCGCTAACCGCTACACTACCGCCCCCCAACACAACAACAAGCCCACAGACAAACACGCACACCAGATTTGAAGCTTTCATGACTGCAAGGATTCCTACTCTTCGTTTTTTCGGTAAAGTCACGTAGGTAAAAAATGAAATTTTAATTAATAAAAGTAATAATAGAAATAAAATAATAAAAAAATCACGACGTTTCGGAGGCAACACAAGTCTCCGTCATCAGGTGAGACCGTCACAGCCAGATTAGCTGTATCAGTAAATCTAGCTGTGACTTGATACAGCAAATCTAGCTGTGACGGTACCACCTGATGACGGAGACTTGTGTTGCCTCCGAAACGTCGTGATTTTTCATTATTTTATTTCCTTTATTAATTTTTATTTCATTTTTTACCTACGTGACTTTACCGACAAAACTAAGAGTATAAACACGCACACATTCGCTCCACCGGAACTAATTACTTCTGCGGTGGTGGCGATGCGCGGCCGTAATCCAGCGCTTCGGAGGTGACGGGGTTGGTGGGCCACGCAGAGATTTGCGAAGCTCGTACCCTCCCTCGCTCGCGATCGTTTCGCCTCGGGGCTCTACCGTTGACTCGCGAATGTGAATGAACCACCTCCTGCCGTCAGGGGAATCGGTCAAACGTCTCAATGCAGGACTCTCTTGAACAACAGTCTTGAGACTCAGCGAGGCTCTGAGTCCCTTATTGGCTCGAAGGGGGGCAAGGGGGGGGAGTGAAACTGGGGGGGGGGTGTGAAAGTGGGGGGCGTAAGTTCTATGATCGCAGCTCATAAGCGCAGAGACAGTGCCGTGTCTTCGAGCTTCCAGTTTCAATCGAGGGATCAGTAGCAGCTGCCTGGCGTCCGTGAATCAAAGATCACGCAACACGCACTAACAATGTGGATTGTAATAGCGCCTGCACACACGTTAATCCCACGACTCTTTTGCCTGGGCCTTCCTCCGCACCCTTCACCACAAGGCCGGAATTATAATATATATTGGGGATGGGGGGGTGACACACCCCCCCCCCCTCCCCAATATTCAAATATGCTCAAAATGTGCCCCCCAATCTATTGCTATAAAATAGATTCCTGTTTATATGATTGTGGTTATGGTTGTACTTTATCAATCCCTAATTTCTGCCATTATGCCATTACATACAATGAAACAAGAAAAGGCACTCAGAGCAATGTAATACAATACACTAATAGACATTATTGTAAATAAAAAAAAGTCCATCCCATGCGTTAGTGAATTATTTTTATATTTTAGGCAGAAAATTAGTTTTCAAAATTACATGTTTTTTTCTGGGGGGGGGGGGGCAGACCCCCTGGAAGATTCCCCCCCCCCAATGTTGACTCCATGGCTTCGGCCTTGCTGCACCAACTCGCACTGGCCTAGACCCGAGTTCAACTCCCGCTCGCGGCAACCAATACTAGTGGCAAATATTGGAACCGGTCCTGTGTTCGACTGAGCCCTATTATTGTTGTTGTATTGATGCCTTGCCAAAACTTGCATTTGGTGTTGGAAAATCGGCAGGAATTGAAAAACTTCATATATATCATTTCAATTTTTTTGTTTCGCAACTTTAGTGACTTGCTTACCTTTCCAATACTTTGCACTTCCAATCGGTTTTTGTTGTTGTAACTTTCTGACCCGCCCCTAGTGGACATCTGTGAGAAAGAGCGTCACAGCTCATCTGGATTCCTCCAGGAAAAAAAGAAAGATTCTGATTCTGAGCTGGTGCAGTGAGTATAAAACAGGATTGGGGAGACAAAGGCGGCCGGGCGTGAATAGTGTCCATTGGTGGGAGCTGTCAGTCGGGCAGTAGAGTGTTCGATACAGGCGCCTCCGAGTTCTTCTTCGATCAACTTCAATGCTCGTTAAAGTGACGTCCAGCATTACTGCTCATTATTGATTCGACTATATTTGCGGGGAGGAGGCGGGGGGCATCAGATAGCGCCATTGAATTGTGCGTCGTACACCCTCCACCACCCGACGCAGCCAATTGATAAACGAGTTGTCACGTGATGAACACACGTGCCCAGTTTATCGCCGCTTCAGCGCAAACGGCAATGCTGGAGAGCAATGCACACACACACGCACACACGCACACACACACACGCACACACGCACACACACACGCACACACGCACACACACACACACGCACACACACACACACGCACGCATTTAACACTTTGGTCCCATGTTATACGTACCCAATCGGACCCATGAAAAGGGGTAATTACCCGAAACGTCACCTATTATACATTTTTTCTTGTTTTATTTTTTTACGGTCACCGTTATTGACGCACGTGTTGGGGTTTTTTGTTGTTGTTGTGGACCTGTGGAATGCGTCCCCGCTGTGACGTCACGAACACGCGGCGTGTCAGACGACTCGAGGCGAGAGCGATTTCGCATTGACGAGCCTCGCTCGCTTCGGGTCTTCGGCGGCGGCGTTTGAAGCTCCGCTCACGAACACGGGCGAAGATAAGAGCCGCGTGTGTTTCTGCGTGCCTCTCCCATTAATGACCGCGATGAAGAGTGCGACCACATGCGGTCTCTTCACTTGCACGCGAACAACATCGCCCGTGTTATAATTCGAGTTCGAACGTCCAAGCGTCGTCGCGTTCCAACGGATAACGGCGACGCTGCGGCAGTGCTGGTAAATTCCACATTCCCATGGCGGGAGGTCAATACGAATCCACAGAGCGACCCACTTTTGAATTCCCGGAACACGATCGCGATCGTGCCGGCCCTACACGGAGGGAATCACCGTGCGGAGATGAGTGTGTTTGTACAGCCCCTTGTCATCCACTGTTGGATGAAGGCCTGAACTCCCTGGGGGGGGGGGCGTTGTTTGACCATACTTCACCACGCTGGTCAGTGCAAATTGGCTCAGGAATGGTTCAAAACGCAGTGTGCCGACCGCTCCATCCCTAGTTCGCGTATGCAAATATAAACACGTTCTAAGTAGCATTTAACAAAAACTGCATATCTCCGGAGTTTGTTGTTTCTTGCGTAATCTATTCTCCTCTGACCCCTTTCTCAATTAATTCTGCAGCTGCATTACGAGCGACGGTGCGGGAGCTAAGCTGCTGCTCCATTATCCGGGCCCCCTGCAGACACAAAGAAGCCACGTGCGGGAAGAGGAGGGGATGGGGGGGGGGCTGGGAGGTGTGTGGGGGGAGGGATGGGGGAGGCATTGCCCCCGGGTGAGTGAGCGCCGCGTGGCGGCCCCAGCGCCGGTGTGGAGGCCGCTCTGAGCGCCATGCTCGCGCGAGTTACGGGGCCAGCCGTGTGCTCATCTCTCTGTCTCTCTCTCTTGCGCGCTCTCTCTCTCTCTCCTGCTCTTTCTCGATCTCTCTGCCGCTCTCTTCCGTGCTCTCTGACACGGGCACGCCTTGCTCCGCAGATGTCCTTCAGGGGCCGAGTGCTCATCGCTAACACCCTGGCAGCATCCGTGCTGTGGCACAAGACCAAGGCCATCCAGCCTCCTGCTTGGCTACTCACCAGAGTCAACCGCTCACTCACGCACCTCGCCTGGCACGGGAAGCACTGGCTCAGGCCGGGCGTTCTCTGCCTGCCGGTGAGCGAACCCCCCGGCCACAGCGACTCCGGCAAGCTACTGAAGTTCCGAGGCTGCAGGAACGTTGCCCCTCAAGAGTGCCCCGAACACAGCGCTCTGCACGTGCTGCGTCAAGGCGCTCTACACGTGCTGCGTCAAGGTGCTCTACACGTGCTGCGTCAAGGCGCTGCATTCCCGGGACCTGGCCGACCTACCGGACACAAAAATAAAGAAACGGTTTCTCTCCCCTCATTGCGGCCGCCTCTCAGTGGAAATAAATGTACAAGTCTCCCGTAGCCAAACGCTGCGGTGACCTCCAGTGAAGATTGACACACTGCACGTTGCCATCGGCCGTGTGGCTCAGCCGAATCTCACTTGTGCATTTCCTGCAGTGCCAGGGAGGATCTGCCCCACCGGTACTTACGTTGCCAGCGGCTCAAACCAATGTTCCGCCCTCTGGGGGACATCTTCAGGAACTGGGACTGCCCTTGTACAACAGCAGCTTCGCATATGGGGTGGTGCCTTACCTGGCTAACAAGCGCCATGACCTCGCCAATTTCGCCTGTGCTCAGGCAAAGATGGCGATGTACAGAACGAGAAAAAATATGCTGGAGGGTGACACTGACGGCTGCTCTGTGTTTCCAGTGTTCAGGGGCCTGCTCAAGGCGCGGCTTCGGCGCACGATGACCACCACCACCACGTGGCTTTTCTTTTGTGTTGTGCACGGCGCATTTAGCGCCACAGCGCGTGGATTTATAGCGGCTGTTTTATTTGTTTGCTGGTGACTGTGTATTTCATACCTCCAGTGCTGTTGCTGCTGGAGGCAATAAAAGTTGTTTAAAAGTCAAAGTCTCTTTCTCGCTTTCTCTCTCCAGCGGTCTCGCCCTCTCTCGCTCTCTCACTCGCTCGCTCGCTTCTACCCTGCCAGCCTGCACCGGCAATTTGATTGATATTTGATAGGAGCATCTTCGTGTGGCCCATGATGGTGATGATGATGTCGTTTGGAAATATAGCCCCATTTATAATAGTAATGATAAAAACTTGTAACACTGAGCCGGCGATGCCACACAGTATCCACTCGCTCTCGTAGAGCGAGAGGGGACGAGTCAGAGGCGCCATGAGGAGGAACAGCAGACGAGCAGGAAGTCAGCAACAGCAGCAGCAGCCACGCGGTGAGAAGCCGACGCTACCAACCATTGCCCAAGCTCTGATGTCCTCTCTGCATTAAGACGTTTTCCCCTAATTCCTGAATGCTTCCATGTGGGAGGAGACAGAAGCGCCCAGAGAAACCCCACGCATGCAAGGGGGATACACTCTGTCACGCCTTGGCAAGCGAAGGTAAGGCACATGGCAGCGCCACGTTCAGGGTTGATATCCAGTCAAGAATAAATAATAGCACGCGAACATGTGCACTGCGCGTAGGAAAGAAACACGCGGCATTGTGCAGACCACTAGCTTCCAAGAACTGCATGTTGCAATTTTCGACCAACCAACTCAACAAATCGAGAAAGTAAAACGTAGTACCCGTAGCGGCACACCACGGGAAGGCGAGTAGCGTCGAGGATGTAACGCACGGGGGAGAAAAAATTCAAAGGGGACAGGATAGAAGAATAGGATGGGACAAGGATGGAGAAACGGGAGCAAAGGGTTCAGGAGAGACGAGGATAAAAATAGGCTTCACCCGTTCTGGCAATGAAAAAGGTGTAAAGATGTTCAAACACAAAATAGATACATTTTTGCAAGGTTAATGCAGACTCGGTGCCTTGCAAAAGGTATCTATTTGTTGCGTGACCATCTTAACGCCTCCTGTTTTATTTCCAGAAAGGGTAAAACCTATCCTTCTCAGAATTTGTGTTGATGCTGGAGGTATTCGATTTGCTGTGAGGGTCGTTTACACAGACGTACAGCGTCCAAATGATGGCCTTCACTGGCATGGCCGCTCGGACCCTCTGTGCCCCCCATCCTCCCCCCGTCCCCCCCATCCTCCCTCCATGAGTCGCTGAATGCCGAAACTTGTGCAGAGTGCTGCTTGTGCTGAATCAACGCTGCTGCTGATATCGTGCACTTCAAGAAGGCCGTACGACGGATGGGCTGTATAAGAAATATGTTTTTATTTTATTACGCGGAGTGACGGGCGTGTGAAAGAGACGTATTGTGTGCTTATCTATTGTGTTAAGTATCAACAAAGATCAGATTAAGACCCTGGCGCGCATTTTTAAGCCTGATCAAGCGTTTCCCATTACAAGTACAATGCGATAAAAACGAATGCCCATCGGGTTTATTGAATCCATATTCTCACTTGATTCGGTGAGGCTATTATGGAGTAGTGAGGAGTGGTGGTGCAATGGTTATCTCACTGCTCTTCGAACCTGAACAGGGCTAAAATAAAAATCTAAAATTTTACTTTTTTTTTATATTACCAGGTAACGGCCACTGAGCTATACAGGTCTTTTTCAGAAGCGACCTGGCCACAAATGATATCTCAACGAAGTGGCTTATCATGTGAACATTTATAGCAGCCAAATACTCTAAACGCGTGATGTTGATTCTAAATGTGGAGGGAGGACCCGGAGAAAAATCCACGCGACCACGGGGAGAGAAAGAGAGCACACATCAGGGTCAGCATCAAACCCACAACCTCCTGCATCAGTGGTGAGTGAAGTCTGAGAACCCGTCCTGCCCCCCCCCCCCCCCCCCATCAATGACAGACACGGCATGGGGAGGCCTTTATCTAGCAGTGACTTGGCAAAGGGCTGTGAATTAAATTGTTATTAATAATATTAATATTTATTATGAATTAGTAATATTATTAATAATTAGCACTACTTGTGAATAATAATTAGCGATACTTATGAATAATAATTAGTAATACTTATGAATAATAATTAGTAATACTTATTTATAACAATTATTATTACAATAAAGGGCCCTCCTTCAAAAAGTAAATCTTGGGATTCAGTGAGGCTTTCCCGGAATAATAATCACAGCGACACATGTCCTCATGCTCTGCATCTCGGGGGGGGCGGGTGTGTTGTGAGAAGGAGGTCAAGCCATGAATTTGCACAAGCGGAGCGAATTTTTTTTTTTATGGTCGCCATAAACCACTTTGGAACAGTACAGAGAGGTCAACTATCCTTGTTAAGGGATGGGTGTTTGAGGCAGCAGTAATGTCCTCGTTGCGACACGGGTCAGAGTGCCGGACCTTTACAAAAGCAACTTTGGAAATAAATAAGCTTCTGGGCCTTTGGAGAACGCGAAGAATTTCGTGGAAAGTAACGGGGTGAGCCCTGCACGCTTGGCCGTTGCGGAAGAGGACACGGCGAGGAAGAGGCTTGCTCTGTGCGTTGGGACTGGTAAGAGGCAACTGCGGAGGATGTGCCGGGTCGAGAGGACTACTCGAGTCATCACACGGTGTGCAGTAATGCACTAATGCACTTTTATCATCGTCGCTATTAACTTGATTGAGAGTATTTGGCTGAGTTGATGAGTTAATGATGACGTCACCCTGCTGCTGCTCTATATAAGAACGGGAGACAGAGCAGAGCCTCACCATTCTGGCGAATTAACCGATGATGCTGGATCCAATTACCAGCGAAACGTCGTACTCAAAAATTGTAAATGTTGTGGTTTCACGCTTCAACACACCGGTGGGCTAAAGCAGTGAACTATTTGTCTTTTGTCAACGTAACACTTTTTTACTGATTGGTCGTGTCGGGTGGTGGAGGGTTACGACACATTTTTAAATAACGCGGCCTAAACCCAAAAACGTTGATTATGAGTATTTGGCTGTTATAAATGTCCACATGATGTAAGCCACTTCGTTGAGCTGTCATTTGTGGCCAGGTCGCTTCTGAAAATGAGCTACATAGATTTAAAGCTTTCGTGACTGCAAGGATTCATACTCTTAGGTTTTTTTCGGTAAAGTCTAAAAGTAACAATAGAAATAAAATAATATATAAAATAATATTCTTTTATTTTATTTCCATTATTACTTTTAGTATTTTTTATTTATTTTTTTACCTACGTGACTTTACCGAAAAAACCTAAGAGTATGAGCTACATAGCTCAGTGGGCCTTACCTGGTAAAATAAAATAAAAATTGACTTATTTAGCTTTGTTTTTAGATTTATTTAAAATGCGTAAAATGCATGACCAGCCACGATCTACCTCCTGTCAGTGACCTCATTTGTCTCGTGGCTTGTCTGCACTACTCTGTTTTTTAAACGATGCTATGTTTTGCTCGGTGCAATGTTGTTGTTAATTAGTGGCGCATTTATGTAATTTATATATATAACATTTTATTGGAGATTGAAATTTAGCGTTTCTTTGGAAATGAACGTGTTTTACGACTGCCACTTTTTATGCCTGAATCTTGCACTTTTTTGATTCCGTAATTAGCTCAACATTTTGCAAGATACATTTTATATTTGAAATTACATACTTTCTTACCCTCTTTTTATTTATTAATTCATACTGTTCATGTATTATCCTCGTAATAGCTACTTAGCTCACCGGGTACTTCAAAATAATCTGAACTGAAATATACTGAACTGAAGATGAAAAGCCTTTCCAAGCCGAGGCCAATCTCACAATCTTTAGATGCAACGATCCGTCCAGCCTCTGCCGCCGCCGCCGCTGCTGCTGCTGCTGCAGCCCGCGGGTTGTCCTCTGTGAGCCCAACTGCGCTACGAACCCTGGTCCTTCGGGTCGACTCCGTGACACTTGCACGGACTACTCGAGAGCCAGGCACTGCGGTGTCTGCACATCAGCACGTGGCAGACAAAGGCGTCCGGGCGTGGCGCAGGCTACGGCACCGACCGTGAGCGCACAGTTTTCATCATTCATAGGTGCTCGCTACGAGCATTTGCTCAAAGGTCTTGCTTGTTAAAGGCTTCGTCTTTGGTCACTCGCATGGACAATTCTAGTAAACTTCGTTTCATCAGAGAGGGAATCAACATTGACCCATCCCATCTCGCGGGAGCCACACACAGACAAGATAAAGACAAAGATCCCACGTATAGCCGTAACAGGCTATTGGGACAAGTGCTGTTAGCCTGTAGCACCTATGAAGGCCGGAACGGTACACGAGGAGGTGGGTGGCCAGTACCACGCCCGGCCGCCTTTGTCTCCCTAGTGGCGATGTTTACACACAGGTACTCACTTGAGACTGAGTCGACCTAGATTCAGTAATCGTCACCGACGTTGTCCGTGAGTGGGAATCGAACTCGGGGCGCCGGGTTCGTAGTGCAGCGCGCTAACCGCTACACCACACCGCTCCCCTCCAGCACACACGCAGCGCGCACGCAGCGCACACACAGCGCTCCGCTCCGCTGATTTGATGACCCAATTCAGGGCCCAACAAACACCTCGCGCGAGCTCCGTTCTGTTGACTAAGTCTGCGGAAAAGGCAGAAATTACTGAAAGCTTTCGCAGGGCCTTGCTTTGTGAGTGCAGGAAGGGGTGGGTGGGTGGGGGATATTTTATTTATTTCGCCCGTTATTTTATTTTTAGGAAAGTTAAACCTGGCGATTGGAGCGCAGAAGAATTGTAAACACAATCACCCGAGTCTGGGATGATGTAGGTCAGACGCGCGTCTGTAATGCGTGCGCGTGCGCGCCGCTCCCGAATGATTTTTTGAGACGAGTCTGCTCCATAATGATCTCCTCCCACTCCTCGCGTGAGATCCACGGGGATCTCTCGCCCGGTTTGTTTTGCGTTGCTAAACAATACGAGGCCAGATCAGAGAGTCCGTGGTAGTCTGCCATATCAATCAATCTATAATCTTCGTTTCCAAATTGAAAACCCATTTCTTTAGAACTGCTTTTTGCGTGTTGAGTTGTTGTTGTTGTCCTTCCACCGCACATCCGATTAGCATTGTTGGCTACGTACGGTGTGAACGAAATTCAACATATTGTACATAAACCCATATCGATCAATTATATCTATTAATTCCAAGCGAGAGCCCATTGAGACTAAAATATGCCATGCTCAGCCATGATCTCTCCACTGCTGGAGGAATATCTCCCCAAGCCGTGGCCATCTCTCGCGGTCCTAGCGACGTCATCATCCATCCGACAACTTTCCCGATGAGCTCATCTTGTGGCCCCGTCTCCTCGGCGGTCATAGTCCTCCTCTCCGATCTACTCCATGCCGTGGCGAGTGTAGTCGCTGCACTACAACCACAACAACAATTACTACTACTACGAGTGCTGCACTGGGCCAACAAAGGAGCATAGTGCCCCGATCATGACGTGGGCAGGTGTGACACACTCAGGATTGAATCAGCCACGTGTGAATGTTCTCTTTCATATATAAACACACATAGTGAAGAGTAGCATTGACAACACATCATGATATTCTTGGTTCTTTCGGTAAAGGCACGTAGAAGGGAAATAATAAAATAATAAAAATATAAACAATAAATGTATTACTTTATTATTTCCCTTCTACGTGACTTTACCGAAAGAACCAAGAATGTGAATCCCTGCAGTCACGAAAGCTTTAAATCAAAACACATCATGAGTTAAACACGTAGTAGGTTTTCGCGACCAATATCATCCATAATACAGGGCGTTCTTTTTGGTTAGATAGCGTAAAAATATAAATGCGTCGTTAAAAAAGATCTGTCTGCCGCCTGATGATTCCGGTTGAAATTACTGGCGAAACGTCGTACACTCGGATTGTAAATGTTGTGGATTTACTCTCCAACACATTGATGATGCTGTACTAGTAACGAATTGGCACGTTCTGTTTACATGACAAACCTTACTAATTGGCTGTCTGGTGGTGGCGGGTTTAACGACGTATTTTTATTTCTGCGCTCTAACCCAAATAAAACCTGAATTATGAACGCATTATGATTCAAACGAGGCAATAAATTAAGTTGTATATAGAGTAGGTCCTCGCTTAACTCGGGAGATACGTTCCGAAAATAGTGAGATGGCGGGACAAATAACTAGGGGTACGCCGCCGTATCACTACACCACTCAGCCGTGCAACTCAAGAAAGTAGTTCTTCGTTGACCGCTCAGAAACCGCGTTATAACGAGCGCGTTCCGCATTATAACGGGCTCTTGCTGCATTATGACGGGCACTTTTTTGCGTTGTGCGAAGTGCTCCTGAATGGCATAACCGCATGACGGCAAAAAACGCGTTATGTGAACGCGCGTCAAGCGAGGACTTGCCGTAGAATTTAAATCAAAGCGGAGATCAAACACATTTGTATCCATATTGTTTGAAACTTGAAACCACGGGCGCATCTGAAACTGCCTCTGAAGACAGGTTTCAGAAACGCGCACCGTTGTACAGAGATCATGGCGGTAGGAGGCAGAAGAGCCCTCGTTGAGAATGAAGCGTAGAGTCATAAGAAAGAAATACGTGCATTGATTTTAAGGATTTGTCAATTCCGCGGCAATTGTTTAACTCGTGGTTGACATCATCTGTTTGGCGTTAACTGAATGGGGAGCGGTAGTGTAGTGGCTTGTGCAGTGTGCTACGAACCCAGCAACCCGAGTTCGATTCTTGCTCACGGCCACCAACACCCGTAACGATTATCTGAATTGGTACTGGGCCTCCCCTGGGTAGACTCAGCCTCAAACGAGTACCTGATGCGGTGTGTAAACATCAACGCCCTCGTGTGCCGTGCTGGTCAAAGGTGCTCGCTAGCAGCACTTGCTCTCACAGTTGGTTAAGCCTATAATGAAAGATTGAGAAGTTTGAAAAAATTGCATCGAAATGTCTGCAAAAATCTGCGGAAATTCATGGAAAATCTGGAATCAAACCCCAGACTCACCCGACTAGGCTCCCAGGGGCCTTCCCACATCGTCCCCGCCGCTGAAGAATCACTCAAGGAGGAGAGGAGGGCGATTTCTCTCGCCGAGGATGAAACGGTGCGAGCCGTGAGAGAGCGCTGTGCGGAGGGAGGCAAGTGTTTATACTGGGCGGGCATTCCAGATTTGAAGTTTTCGTGACTGCAAGGATCCATTCGTAGGTGAAAATAAATAAAAATTTACTTATTTTTATTTTATTTTCCCTACGTGACTTTACCGAAAGAACCAAAGAGTATGAGCGGGCATTGAATGCTTGGGACGTCGACGACGATGATGATGGTGGTGGTGACGATGACAATGAAGATGATGATGGTGACGATAATGATGATGGTGGTGACGATGATGATAACGATGATGATGTTGGTGGTGACGATGATGATGATGGTGGTGACGATGATGACGATGATGGCGGTGAAGATGATGGTGGTGACGATGATGATGACGATGATGATGTTGGTGGTGACGATGATGATGTTGCTGGTGACGATGATGATGATGATGATGGTGGTGACGATGATGACGATGATGGGGGTGGTGGTGACGATGATGATGATGATGGTGGTGACGATGATGACGATGATGGCGGTGAAGATGATGGTGACGATGATGATGACGATGATGATGTTGGTGGTGACGATGATGATGTTGCTGGTGACGATGATGATGATGATGGTGGTGACGATGATGACGATAATGGCGGTGATGATGATGGTGACGATGATGATGACGATGATGATGGTGGTGACGATGATGACGATGATGGCGGTGAAGATGATAGACCAAGTGCATTGCACTTCACGGGAAACGCGGAGAGAAATGGCTGTCTCCGGCCAAGGCTCCTCTCTACGCTCGGCCACGTCTTGCAGGCTTCGCGTCGGGGCTGCTGCTAAAGTCGCGAGGGCCCGACCGGCCTGTTGTACTACCCTAGGAACACGCACACACACACACGCACAATTATTTACGCACGGGGAGGGAGGGGTGGGGGCGTGAGGGGCGTGGGGGCGGGAGAGGGGGGGGGAAGTCAAATTAGGAAAGCGGCCGCGCGTGGGTTTACGTGCGCGGCTACCACCGCTCAACTCCCCCCACCCCCAGCCGCCCCAAATGTAAATAAATATATAATTGCCGTAAATAAATAAATTCGATTTTTGTCCACTTCCAGAAATCTCTCAATTTCGGTAGAAGGGGGGAGAGAAAAAAAATTAAGCAAACAAAATTACTTCCTTTGAAAAAATAGATTGAAAATAAGCTAAAAAAAATGTTTATATGAGAATTCAATTCCGCTATGCACACACGCGCACACGCAGTCAAGCACGTCTCGAGTCCTCCCCTCCTCCTCCCCTACCTCCTCCTCCTCATCCTCCTCCTCCACCCCTCCTCCTCAGGCGCATCTCCTCCTCATCCCTCATGCGTGCCATCTCTCCGCTGATTCGCATCAGGGCTCGAACCCAACGCGACCAGGCTGTTCGTCAGCGCCGGTGGGGTAAAACAAAAACAACAACAAAAGACACTTGACCGACGTTTGAGTTCTCACCCCCGTTCTGAGAAGGAGTCGAGGGGCGCTAACCGCAGCGCCACCCCTCCGAAGAGAATGATTGCGATGTTAATTCACGGAGCGCCTGCACGCAAGAGCGGCTCACCACGATGCTCTCTGCCGTTGAGTCAATGATTGGCCACGAACGGAATTGGCTCCGACTCGAGCCCCCCCCCCCCCAATTCCAGGCGATGCCCTCCCGGTTTCTACCCCACCACCACCACGACGACGGGCGGTCGAATCGACGCCCTCCTCGTTCCGTCCAGTATTTCCATATTCGTTGGCGCCCAGTTCGTCAAAATGTCACATTAGCATACCATTTACATCCCATTTACATAAACAACAAACATTATTATATTGACAAACGCGATCCGCTGCGTTCATGGCCAGGTTTCAGAATGAATATGACTCGATTCGTCGCTGCACAATTACAGCCTTATTATCCGCAACAGAGGTGTTTTGGTGAGGTTGCGGACACCTAAATGTGTTGTGAAACCGGGCACCACCCGACACAGCCATTGAGTAAAGGGTTGTCACGTTAACGAAACCTGCCAGTTCGTTATTCGTTGGAGAGTAAACCCATAACGTTTACAATTAGTGTACCGCTACGTTGCGCCAATAATGTGTGGGCTTGTGGCGAGTTCAACGACGCATTTCCATTTACGATCCAGCCCCCCACGAAAAAAAGCCTTTATTAGGAAAAAATATTGGTCGCGAATTCCTACGTGTTCAAATTACAGCCTCGTCGAGATATAATAGAGAGATCGCTCTAAATATTGGGATCCAGATTAGTTGAACAGCTGCTGCCTATTGACGAGCCAGATGCCCCAGGGCAGGAGCGCACCGGGACGACTTCCCACATCCGACTACTCGCGAGCCACTCGGCCCGCATACCTCTGCGCGGCTCAACAAGAATCCTCCGATCATCTCCCCGCACTAAGTCGTTGCGAGCAGCACGCGCCGTGTGCGAGTGGCGAGCACGATTGACGATGAGACTGACTGGGGAAGAAGTTAAATTGACGCAGCGCCCCGTGTGTGTGGTGTGTGTGTGTGTGTGTTGTGTGTGTGTGTGTGTGTGTGTGTGTGTGTGTGTGTGTGTGTGTGTGTGTTGTGTGTGTGTTGTGTGTGTTGTGTGTGTGTGTGTGTGTTGTGTGTGTGTGTGTTGTGTGTGTGTTGCCCGTGTGTGTTGTGTGTGTGTTGTGTGTGTTGTGTGTGTTGTGTGTGTGTTGTGTGTGTTGTGTGTTGTGTGTGTGTTGTGTGTGTTGTGTGTGTTGTGTGTGTGTTGTGTGTGTTGTGTGTGTGTTGTGTGTGTTGTGTGTGTGTTGTGTGTGTTGTGTGTGTGTTGTATGTGTTGTGTGTGTGACCCGGGTGTTGGACTCGGAGATCGACTGAGAGAGATCGCAGGAAAGAGAAGCCACGTGGTCGAGATGTTGCGGTTGAAATCCCGAGCGGAGATGAAGCGGTGAGGAGGTGGGAGACGCCGATAGCTGGGAATCATCATTTCGTATCTGTCACAGCGACCCCGCGGGAGTGACCAACCTGCAACAGACCGAGAGCCAAAAAGCGCCATTAAGTTCTGTAAAGAAACAAATGTTTTATATATAAAAATATAAAAGTGTAACTATTAACAATTTTCGACAAGAGAACGGGAGACATTCATTATCCTTTACGACCACCGCGACAGCGAGTTCGACGTTAGGCCCCTTCGATAGAGCCGCACGAGGCAGATTAAAGAGCCGCATCCGGCTCTGGAGACGCCGCCGCATCTGCTGCTGCTGCATGGTGACACCGTGCGGCATCGTCAGAGCGGTGGCGGCCATTCGTGGCCGGGAGGGGGGGCGGCGGTGTGCGCACAGAGACGTTCGCCCGGTCAGTGACGGCGCTTGAATCAATCATCCGCTGTGCCCGCGGCGGCCGCCTCTAGCGAGGCGACACCGGGGCAGACGAGGCGAGGTCATTGCAGGTGCCGGCTCGCGTCCTGGGACCTTCCCCTTGAGTGTGGTCGCTCGACCCGCGCCGACACCCCCTCCCCCCCGCACGGAGGGCGGCTCGGGCATAGCGTGAAGATTTGTCGCGCCGTTCTCCTGACCCCCAGTTGCGAGTAGGCCTCCGCTGCCCGCGGTCTCCGCTGCTCACGATCTCGTCGTCTCAGCAGCAGCTGATGATGATGTTGTTGTTGATGTTGCTCGCAGTCGGCGCGTTTCCACGGTTGCCGCTGTCAAAGTCGGTCACGTTTTTTGTGGGCTCCGACTTCATTGTGATGGAGACTCCGAGGCGGCAAGAGGAGCGCTGACACTCGGGCGTCTTCCCGTGTTTTGTTTTTTGTGTTAGATCGGAGGCAGGGGTGCTTCGATGGCGTTTCAACTACTGGGCATGGGATCCTCCAGGCGAACTAAAAATGCTGCTTCTGAATGACGCGTGAGGTCTCTTTGCCCGACCCACCGCTGGAACGAGGACCTCCGACGCGCCGTGCGCGGACGAGGCCGTTGTCTGGCCATACTTTACCACGCCGGTCAGTGCAGGGTGTGTGAAGACGCGGAGCACAGCAAGGCGTGGGAGCATAGACGTGCAGCACAACACATGTATTCGTGTTAGTGCGCTCCCACTCAATGTTCCCACGATGCATCTCCGCAAGCTCGCGTGCGTGGCCACGGTCGCGCGTTGCGAGCGATGGCCAGGCCCAAATCCCTGTTGAGCTTCCGTGGTGTGACGAGATGGGGCGAAATCTCCGTGTGATTTGGTCACGGGAGGAATGATTGATGATGTCCGTTCTATAAAGTTAACGGTATTTTTTTTGCGCGTGATCGTGATGGTATATGTCTACAGTTTACACTACATATGTGTGTGGGTGGGTGAAGCGGCAGTATTGTGGTTAGCGCACTTGCCATACGAACCCGGCGACCCGAGTTCCGATTCCTGCTCGCAGACCCACCAACAACCGATGAGTATTACATAAACCGTTCCTGGGCCACACCTAGGTCGACTCAGCTTTAAAACGGGCGACCTGGTGCGGTGTGTAAACATCAGCAATGGGGGAGACAAATGTGCCCGGGCATCCTGCTGGCCACAGCACCCCCTCGTGTGCCGTCCCTGCCTTCATAGGTGCTACTCGCTAACAGCATTTGCCCAAAAATAGTCTGTTCAGGCTACACGGTGTGGGTGGGCGGGGAATCGTTGTCTTCTTTAAATCCGTGCAACTCGTTAGGCTTACCCAGTGCGCGTGAAGACGGCGTGTAAGTTGCTGTAATTGGGCGCTCGTGTTGTGGCTTGCATGCGTGGGCTGGTGGTGTGTTGCGTATGCGCCGTGTGTGTGTGTGTAAGCGCAAGTGTATGGGCTGTAGATTTTGTGCGGCATTCTACTCTGTGCGCGTGTGCGGCTCCTCTCATTGCTTATTTATAAGCTGCCTCTGATTTTTTTTCCACCTGTTCGCGTTTCACGGAGAGCTGAACTCTCTATACCTGGGAGACCGACTCGCCCTCTCGCTCTCTCGCACGTCTCTCCTCCCCGTCTCTCACTCGCTCCTTCTCTCTGTGTACGTCTGTGTGTGCGTGTGTGTCTGTGTCGGTACGTCTGTGTGTGCGTGTGTGTGTGTCTGTACGTCCGTGTGTGTGTGTGCGTGTCGGGAAGCGATGATGTGCAATGGTTAGCGCACTGCGCTACGAACCTGGCGACCCGATTTCCCATTCCCGCTTACGACCAATATCAGTAAATAATAAATAAAGCGGTCCTGGGCCATCCCCAAGGTCCACTCAGTCTCAAATGAGTACCTGGTGCAGCGTGCAGACATTTCCACTCGAGAGACAAAGGCGGCCGGGCGTGGTCCTAGCAAACCAAACCTGTCGCGTGCCGTGCCGGCTTTCATAGGTGCTCGCTAATAGCGCTTAGCCATACAGTCTCTTTAGTCTCTCCGGGGTGGGGGTCTTCGTCTTGTTGTGTGTGCGTGTCGAGGAGCGGTGGTGCAGCGGTTCTGCGCACTGCGCTATGAACCCGGTGATCCGAGTTCGATTCCCGCTCACGGCCAACACCACCAGTGAAGATTATCTAAACCGGTCCTGTGCCTTTCCTAGGTCGACTCAGCCTCAAATTCAGTACCTAGCGCGGTGTGTAAACATCGCCAGTGGAGAGACAAAGGCGGCCGGACGTGGTGCTGGCCACCCACCCCCTCGTGCGTCGTGACCCCCAACAGTCTATTAACAGTCTTTGTGTTTTTTTATTGTAATTTGGTGGTGTAGCTGACACCGGCGTGGGTCTCCCCTTGGTCGACTCAGCCTTAAATAACTTACCCGTCACTCTGTCACCGGCATCTGCTACGGGCGAGACAAATGCGGCAGCCAGATGTAGAGTGGTGGGAGGCGGGGAGAGTGGATGTCGACCGTTAAAGGTTGCCCTTAATAGAGCCTCGCAGACACAATGCGTGTCGCTGCGTGTGAAACCAAAGCGCCTTCCTGCCCATGCGGGCCACGGGTGCAGAGCGCATCACCATCGGAGCCCATGAGCCGGCGATGGAAATTGACAAATTCTCACGGCGGCGGGACACCGTTGCCTCTCGACTCGTTTATCCAGGAGGAGCCACACCAATGACTCTTTTTTGTTCCATTGTTTTTGGTGCAAGATGTTTTCAGCTAATTCATGATGAATCGTGTTTATTATTATTATTATTATCATTATTCACGTGCAGCACCACCACCGCCACCACCGCCACCGCCACCACCGCCACCACCGCCACCACCACCACCGCCACCACCGCCACCACCGCCACCACCGCCACCCGCCACCACCGCCACCACCGCCACCGCCACCACCGCCACCACCGCCACCACCGCCACCGCCACCGCCACCACCGCCACCACCGCCACCGCCACCACCGCCACCACCGCCACCACCACCACCGCCACCACCGCCACCACCACCACCGCCACCACCGCCACCACCGCCACCACCGCCACCGCCACCGCCACCACCGCCACCACCGCCACCGCCGCCACCGCCACCACCGCCACCACCACCACCGCCACCACCGCCACCGCCACCACCGCCACCACCACCACCGCCACCACCACCACCGCCACCACCGCCACCACCACCACCGCCACCACCGCCCACCGCCACCACCGCCACCACCGCCACCACCGCCACCGCCACCACCGCCACCACCACCACCACCACCACCGCCACCGCCACCACCACCACCACCGCCACCGCCGCCGCCGCCACCACCGCCACCGCCACCACCACCACCGCCACCACCGCCACCACCACCGCCACCGCCACCACCGCCACCGCCACCACCGCCACCACCGCCACCACCGCCACCACCGCCACCACCGCCACCACCGCCACCACCACCACCGCCACCACCGCCACCACCACCACCGCCACCACCGCCACCACCGCCACCACCGCCACCACCGCCACCACCGCCACCACCGCCACCACCACCGCACTCTCTCGCCAGTCGAAGGGCAGCGATGGATTTGCTAATTGCCCCGCATTAGGTGACCCGATTGCACGGTGTCGGACGCAGCGCAGACCTCATGGTCGCGCCATGTTTAACAGCAACAACAACACGTGGGCCTTATCATCCAATTAGCACAGTGGGCTACGTACGGTGCGAAAGAAGTTCAACACGCATACTATAACATTAATTTCGATCTCTCAAAGTCACCTCCAGCCTCCCGTAAGTCACGTGACTTCTGCGTGGCCACCGCCCACTCTGACCCCTCCCCCTCGCCACCACCCACTCTGAAAACAGACGCCACTGCTCGTCCGTGCAGCAGCAGTATGATGTAGCCTCCTCCTCCTCCCCTCTCCACATCTCTCCTGACCTCTTCACTCCAATTTATTCGCTCCTTCTCTGTAAATTTCCTCTTTGTTTCCCATTCCTTATCTTCTCTCTTACCTCCCCCCTCCCCGTTCCGATCTATGTTTTTTTTCCCCACGCATTACATCCTTGGCTCGACTCGCCTTCTCGCGGTGTTCGCCGGGGTACAACAGTCGGTGGTGATATCCGAACTGCGCTCTGATAGACGCCCTGTCCCAAGTAACGTACAACTCCCAGCGAGAGCAGTGCACCACCTTGTGTCGGAGAAGTGACGGCGGCGAGACACAGATGCCTGTAGATATAGCGGCTGTGTGTACACACATGTGAATGCATGTGTGTGTGTGCCTAGACTTTGGTGTGGTTTAGAATGAGGTTAGGCGAGAGAGGTATGAATGGATGATGCGAAATCAAATGTGTGTGTACGTACGTACGTGAGTGTACGCGTGTGTGTGTACATATGTGTACACGTGTGTGGGGTGCGGTAGTGTAGCGGTTAGCTCGTTGTGCTACGAACCCGGTGACCCGAGTTCGATTCCCGCTCACGGCCAACACCAGTGACGATTATCTGAACCGGTCCTGGGCCTCCCCTAGGTCGACTCAGCATTAAATGAGGTCCTAGTGCGGTGTGTGAACATCGTCCCTGGGGATACAAAGGCGGCCGGGTGTGGTGCTGGTCACCCACTCCCTCGAGTACCGTGCCGGCCTTCATAGGGTTTCGCTAACAGTCTGTTAAGACTAAAACGGGATCTTATGCATTTGTGTTTGCTTGTGGTGAGCGTAATCGTCGTGGTTAATGCCATGCGCTATGAACCAGGCGACCCGAGTTCGATTCCGGCTCGTGACCAATAACAGCGGCGAATATATAAACCGGTCCTGGGCCTCGCCTAGGTCGACTCAGAATTAAACGAGTACCTGGTGCAGTGGGGACACGCGCGAAACAACACTTGCCCCAAACCGTCTTCTAAAGGCTCTATGGTGCTTATTTGTCTTTGTGTGCACGCACATGTGTATAGTATATACACATGATTGTGTGGACCTGCACGTGTGCATTATATAAATATACATGTATGTGTAAGCACTGTGTGAGTAGCGGTGGTGCAGTGGTCAGCGCACTGCGCGATCAAGTGGCTTATCACGTGGACATTTAAAGCTGCCAAAAACTCAAGTCCGACTCCTGCTTTACAGGCAACATCGATGCCAACAATCTTTACCGGTTCTGGGCCTCCGCCAGGTCGACTCAGCCTCAATACGAGTACCTGGAGCAGAGGGCAGACAGAGGTGGCCTGGCGTGGTGCTGGTCACCCACCACCTCTCGTGCCGTCCCGGGCCCTCGCAAAAGTGGTGCTACCCGTTAACGGCACCTGCCCGAGCAGCCTGTGTGGGCTACGCGGGGGACCTTTGCCTGTGGTTGTCAGTCTCCCCAATCTCTCGAGCCGAGCCCACGGGAATCCGCTGGAAATGCGGAGAGCCACACCGATCAGCCGGGGCAGCGCGCGAGGCCGGGATGTGGCTGGAATCTCAATCAGGGGCCTCCACGCGGCATTTTCTCACCTGCTGGGATTGTCCAGAGGCGAGAGTTTGGATCGTGAATCGGCGTGCACAGACGGTCGCCGGTTCGATCTCCTGGCGCGGCGGTTGCAACAATGGTCAAGTTTTGTTTTTCGTTCGGTCTATCGAAATCTCTCGACCTCTCTGCCCATAACGACAAATATAAATGGGGACATCACAGCAAGTCGATCGGCAGGTGGTCGTGTGTGGTGGGGAGTAAAATGTGGGTTCTCGCCCCCACCTCTTCCAAGACGACTGGCACAGCGTGGAAGCGTAGGCCAAGCACTCCATTGTGAGGAGTCTCCATCGCGCTCCGCCTGGTGGAGAGCCTTCCTCCAGCATCAACGTGTGGCCCTGCACATTCCCACGCGCCGCATCTGGGTGCTGGAACGCAATGGCCGGGCCGAACACGCGGGAACAGCGCAAGGTTGAGGAGCACGTGGTGGGCTGAACAACGCCCGGGAGGCCACGGGTTCACGGACGACGTGGGGCGACCTACGGCCTCTGTGACCCAGCGCTCTCTGGCCGGATTCGAGAGGTTTCATTCGACAGGCTGCGTCTACGGCGAAGTTGGTAAATCGGTCGATGGTGGGTGGATCGTGCCCTTGCTAGCCATGACCACCCGCCCGCATGTACAGGTACGTGCAGGCAGGGTCGTCCTTCAAACTAAAGTAACTAAAGTATTACGCCTGAAACCGCGACGTCCCGGGCCCCCCAAAGTGCGGGGCCCGGGACGGCTCGACGCATACGCAAAGTCTCTTCAAGGTGGGTTCTTGTTAAAGCGAGCAGTGGCGTAAACTCCCACGCTCCTATGGCGAGGACGAGTCGGAGCGTGCGACAACCATGCGACAACCAATGTTGACTGATGGCGTTATTTATAAATGTGTCGTAACCCTCCACCACCCGACACGGCCATTTAATGATGACGTCACCCTGAGGCTGCTCTATTTAACAACGGAAGCAACAGGAGAGTTTCACCATTCTTGCCCGATGAAGCTGATTGTAATTATCAGCGAAACGTCGGACTACTCAAATTTAAAAATGCTGTTGATCCTCTCTTCAGCACACCGGTGGGCTAAAGAAGTGAATTATTTTGTCCTTTGAAAACGTGACACATTTTTTACTGTTTGGCCGTGTCGGGTGGTGGAGGGTTACGACACATTTATAAATAACGCGATCTGACCCAAAAACCTATATTATGAATAATATTGGTCGCGAAAGCCTACGTGTTAAACTGTTGACTGACCCCACAACGTTGTAACTGATGTTATCGCACCCCCTCCCCCTGATCTGGCATACGGAAGGTAAGGGATGGCGAGGTGTGGTGAGACTGCCATGAGGACTTCGACAATACCCCCCCCCCCATATTTATCTCTCCGCATTTAATAAAACAAAAAGAGTCGAGTATGTATTGTCACAACCCATCGGCCGCACGGCCTTCTGGAAGTGCACCTTATCAGCAGCATCGGTGCAATACTATGGGACGGCTTCCACATTCACGATCTCATCAGCAGGGTCAGGCTTGACTTGAAGCAAAGCTGGCGTGCGATCGTTATACAGGAGGTTAGGATAGCTAGAGGCGGGTGGTTATTCGTTTCAAAGCGTCTTCATGCCTTTCTACTGGGTCTGCTGAGGCAGACGAATTAATGACGACGACGACGATGAAAATGAGACTAATATTGTTGCACATTTATACGCGAACAGATGGGGGAGGCTGGCAATGATCCTTTTTGTCTGTTAAAGATGTGTGTGTGTGGAGTGTATAGTGTGTGTGTGTGAGCTCGCGGATTCCCCGTTTGATATGTGAGGTGTAAAATTAAATTTAAACAAAAAAATAATGGAATCCCAGGGATAGGAATTACACGCGCGTGTGCACGCGGTCTGGCGCGCCGAGCGCCCTGATTGGTCGTTTGAAGTTGGGCAGGGCGGAAGTAAGGCGCGCGCCGCAGGCAATGCACAGCAGGCAGAGGCAAAGGTCCCCCGTGTAGCCTCGCGCAGGCTCTTGCGGGCAAGTGCTGTTGGCGGAGTACGATAGCGGTCGTAGTCGTAGGATGATAAGGCGGAGTGGTCAGCACACACGCCCGGCCGCCTTTGTCTCCCCAAAAATGCTGATGTTTTATATATGCTGTGCATACACACACGCCCCACTTGAGTACTATTTTTAGGCTGGGTCGACCTAGGGGAGGCCCACACAGGACCGGTTTAGATGTTCGTCACCGATATTGGTCGTGAGTGGAAATCGAACTCGAGTGGCTCGATTTTTAGCGCAGTGCGCAAACCACTACGCTGTCGCTCCCCACACAAACATACACAGACAAGACGTACAGACAGACACGAGCGTATATACAATGCAATATCAACGTGTGCAAATAAACTCACGTGAATACATAGACATATGTGTACACATAAATACACATGCATAGTAAAGACAAAATATCCCCCCGTATAGCCTTAACAGACTGTTGGGGCAAGTTGTGTCATCAAGCAAATATGAAGGCCGGCGCGGCACACGAGGGGGTGGGTGGCCAGTACTACGCCCGGCCGCCTTTGTTTCCCTAGTGGCGATGTTCTACACACCACACCAGGTACTCATTTGAGGCTGAGTCGACCTAGGGGAGGCCCAGGTACCGGTTCAGATAATCGTCACTGGGTGTTGGCCGTGAGCGAGAATCGAACTCGGGTGGCCGGGTTCGCAGTGCGCTAACCACTATACTACACATGTATACACACACTGACCTTGCACTCATATGTATGTATACGTACGACATATATAATCTACATAAATACATATAGATGCAGACATAAGCACACAATGTCCATATACATAGTTGACATACTTGCACACGACCGTACATTAACACGTATACATGCATACAAACATACACTTCTACATGCATATTACACACATACAAAACACACACTGTACTTGTAGAGTACACACTTGTACGTGGAGACATGATACATATCTGGTTATACTTACACAAATACCGTACACATAAACTAAGACATATCCCCCGTAAAGCCTTAACAGGGCAGTGACGGCTATGAACTCAACAAGGTGTTTCTTTACACGTCTGGCTCTGTTGGCTCATTAGCCGGAGAAATTGTGGTGGTGGCTATGCACGTGGGCTATAACCCAGCGCTGTGGAGGCAGCAGTAAGGGTTAACGGATCACTCACAGACCTTCCCGTTGGCGTCGAGGATGAGCGATACCCCAGGAGACGGCGGTAAAGCAAGGTGTGGCACTCCACCTGGTGCATCTGCACGGGATAGAGTGTTGCCCCCTCGCACGTGTGGATTTACTCCCGGGGTGCTCGTGTTCCCTGCCATTCATTGTCTGAGAACACTCTCGTATATCGAGGACCCACGGAGCTTTGGCGATTGTTGGCGCGGGCTCACCGCGTGGCCCCCTCCCCGCTTTGTCTGTGGTTCATCGTCGCCCCCTTGAGTCGCTCACTCTCCTGACTGTCGGGGTAAGTGCTGTCAGCGACCACCTAAACAAGCCTACATTAAACACAAAGGCTGTGCACGTGCACATTGCTTCCATTGCCTGCATTGAGAAATGCGACTCAGGTGACAGTGGGCTGTCTCCTGGTGTGAAATGACGTTCTTAGGTTCGTGTATGTATGTATGTATGCGTAGAGTCCATCGGCCTTCAGATGTTCTTGCTAACAGCACTTGCCCCAACAGTCTGTTAAGGCTATATGGTACGGGGGATCATTGTCCTACACATTGTATTCGTGGGCTACGTGAGCGTCTCTTTGGTCACGAATTATTGTAAACGCGTGCATAGATTGGATGATGTTTTGTGTCTCCGGAGTGCAACTATAAGAGACAAAAAAGTTTTGCTGGCTGGCTGGCTGTGACGCGGGTGGGCTCGTCAGTGCACGCTGGTGACGTCACCGCGCACATCTGCGTGATGACGTCAGCCGCGTCGCGCTGACGTCACGCCTCCACCCCGGCCGTGATGCCCCCGCAGATGCGCGGGCAGTGCGAGTCGTGAATATAAAATGAATAATGCACGGCCCTTTGTCAATCCACTGTTGGATGAAGGTCTTCACCACGCCGTGTCGGTGATTGGGTGGGGGGGGAGGGGAGTTGTTTCAGCATACTTCGCTGAATCGGGGTGGGGGGTCAGATGTCACCTCCACTTATGTTGACCGTGGTGAGGACGCCAACTCAGGGCGCACTGGGTTTGTCGCACAATGCTCTTACCGCTGCGCCACCACTCCACCCGCCAGCCTCACCATACACCGCGCAACGATACACGTGTAATGTAGCTCTCAGAGACACCGTCTTGTTCTTGATATATATTTATGATGATCAAAGTCCGCCGACAACTTAACGAGTAACCGCGCTTGACTATATACACTTGGGTAATTTAGATACTCTAATCTGAGACAACGTAACTAAAGCCCTTCAAGACTACACGGTGCTGACTCCAGGATGATGAAGACGACCCGCTCCAAGGTGGCAACAACAATTCCCCACAACAGCAGCCCTGAGCCCCGGTTCACGCCGGCTCTTATCTCCCTCACGACCCGGCCACGCCCCTATTCCCGAACTCTCTCTCACCACACCTGGGCCTGTCTCTCTCCGCCCTTATTACAATTTACGACCCTTGGGTCCCGTGCTTCCCCTCACGTGACCTCGTCAACGCCTGTCCCATCAATCATTATTAGCGACCACTTAGGTCCCACGTTACCCTAACGTGACCCTGTCTCTTCCCGTTACATTAATTAGTAACCATGATCCCGGAGAGCCGTACCGTCCCTACATAACCCTGTCCTTACACATGTGGAGCGCGTGCCGCTGGGCGATTGGTAGACAATAGAATTTGTGGTAGCAGCCCGTTCTACCAGTTGCACCTGTGGGCAAGGCACGGAGCCCTCTGGGCGATCTAGAGGGGTACGAGGGCTGAGGGCGGAGCTTGGCCACGCTGGGCAGGATAAAAGGCGAGCTCCGACTCGCAGTCGGGGCTGCTGCGATCTGGAGTGGAACTCGTCGTGATCTTCGCCCTCTGCAAGCCGTGGGTCTGGAAGCATGTTGGCTGTCCCGACCCGGTGTGTGGTTATCCCCTAAGGCTGTGAAGGCCGGAATCAAAGAGAGAGAGTACCTCCTACTAGTGTCTGTGAATTAGCACACTATACATGTGCCGATAAAATTCGGTAAACACCGTGGGATTATTAATCGGCAAACCGCCTGCACTCGTGATGATCATTAAAGAGCCCCACGCATCGATATGAGCCAAAGTGCACCGTTGTACACACGTCATTGACAAACTGCGTCTCATGTTAAACAACAGATGATAATAATGAATTAGTGCGCGCTGCAGTAGGAGTGTTAATAGAGTGTACGGTTGCATTTATAATATATAACGTCATTACGAATAAATACAACTATTTTTGTGTTAAGTTTGTGGTCTGTCCCCCGCTCCTCCGATTATCACGGTTGGCTACGTACGGTGCGAAAGAACTTCAACATACACACATACAGACTTCTGGGGCAAGCGCTGTTAGTGAACACCTATGAAAGCTGGAACAGCACACGAGGAGATGGGTGGCCAGCACCACGCCCGAACGCCGTTGTCTCCCCAATGGCGATGTTTAAACACTGCACGTACTCATTTGAGGCTGAGTCGACCTAGGGGAGGCCCAGGACCGGTTCAGATAATCGTCACCGGTGTTGGCCGTGAGCGGGAATCGAACTCGGGTCGCTGGGTTCGTAGCGCCGTGCGATAACCGCTACAACTACGTACAATGTCAGACTTTACATTGCAGCAGCGGGCGTCAGCGGCGTCAGCGTCTCTTACGCTGACCGCGTGCGCCAACACACGTGCCCCCCCCCCCCTTGTTAATGTGAATTTAGGTTTGGCTCGCGGACGGAGGAGATTACGTGACATCTCACTTTTCCTTTCCAGGCGTCATTGTTTTAACTTGTCTCTTCCCCCGTGGTTTCGCGTCTATCCTGCTTGGGACTGCGTGTCGCGCTGAATCAGCTACTCGAGCCGTTGAGGGCCACTGGGTTTCACTCTAATGCTGCCTCCCCCACCGCGTGGAACGATCGGTGATGGAAAAAAGTCCAACGGCCTGACGTGGGGAAAAGCGCCGCTCTAACGCGAGGCGAATGCGTACCTAAAAGTGAGCCCGCATCACAGGATCACATGATCTATAAGCGCATGTAAAGAAAAGAGCTTCATAGCTAATCGGATTTTGATTCTGATAACATGAGTTTTTTTGTTGTTGCAAGAGCAGATTAAATCTGTCAATCCATAGAAATGTAAAAGAAACCGATCCGCATCCATTTGAATTGAACTAGAGCTTTCTATAAATACTAAAGAGGCTCACACCTGGCACCCACCTGACCTTGCACTCGTATCCACAGCTAGGTAATCGCACACAGGGACGGCGGGTGTTCTATAGTAACGTTGAAGCGACGTCGGTTGTGAGCGAATTGTTTGAAGAGAAGTCTTGTGCCATGGATGACGAGACTGATGAATATGGATCGACCAATCGCGTTGCACTGCAAAGGGGAACCGTGTCGAGAAATAACGCAAGGTTCAAAATGCTATCCATTGCTTTCGATGTCAGGACACGGACTTGTCCATCAGCCCGATTATGGATGAACTGTCTAGACTGCGTACAATTTCGGCCTAGTCTTCTCGCCATGCGCGCATTGATCGCAGCCCCAACTGCTCGCAACGCTAAAGAGAAGAGCGTTTTACCTTCATTGCGTCCCCTCGTTCTGCACGATTTGTCTCTCGTGGCGATGCGAGCACTGAACGCGAGTTTCTCTTCCACTTGTCACGCGCAATGTCTCTCAAATTCTATCGCACAGCATGGCGTGTACTCAGTCTCAGGCCAAGTGTCCCCTCCGAGACTGCACATGCCGCACGCTGTGCGAGTGGCCTGTGACCGCTTGTATCTTCTCGTGAGCCACACTTTGACCTCATGCTGTGATGAGATCTTCATACGGGTGAGCACCACATAGACCGAATGTCCCTAAACCAGTCCCTAAAACATTACGCCTTTCCCCCCGTGAATATTAACGATCCCGTAAGTGATCTTCGCAAGGTGGCGACCACTGGACGGCTTCACGACATAAACCATTATTTAGCATGTGATCAAACACGTCTGATCTCGTCACATCTCGGAAGGTAAATCAGAGCGGCCCTGTGCCAGCGATGTAAGTGAGAGATTCTCATCAGAGGACCAGTCTCTCTCCAGGACTACGAACACTGCTGGAGTGACCGGTTGCGTAAAAAATACCCAAAATGACTGTCCTCCTCGTGGTTTAATCGCGTGTAAGATGGTGGAGGGGGGGGGGGGTAAATATCTTTAAAATACAACCCATCTATCAGCTTTTCGTTACAACCCAAACTTTAAAATCACGGTCACTACTTCCATCCGATAAGCACGGCTGGCTACGTACGGTGAGAAAGAAGTTCAACATACATACATAGCGCCAATGACGTCATAAATATCCCTAGGAACAGGTACGGGGTTGACAGCACAGTGACGTAACATTAGCGTTATAATTACGCACATGACCGCAGTCTAAGCTCTATTTTATAATCAACCAACCTTCATTCTCGTGCCAGATCCCATAGGAAATGAAAAGCCCCTCTCTCCGAACCCTATGGCTTCCCCGCCCGCGGGATTACACGCTCCGGCCACAATAGAGGTTTATCGTTCCGCTAGCTTCTCCCTTTAAGGTGATTATGCAAAGTAGCCACGGACCTCGGCCAATGGTTGAGACTTGTGAGTGGCATGCGGCGAGCTTCAACGACCAATTGCCTACTTCGTTACACGTGGAACGGCCGGGAGTGAACAGGCGTTCATGTTTCGGGAAGGCACGACTCTTTAAGCCCCACGCGTGCGTGCTCGTTCCGCCGCTAGTGCGTCGCTCCACTTTCACTCCTCGTTCATCCAATTTGCTCATCATCTCATTCGCATGCAGAGCTGGCTGCGTGCCCACGTCGCCCCCACTCTGAACCCCATCCCCCCCCGCCTTCCCCCCCGCGCGATTACACGCTCCATCGAGGCGGCACGCGCACACCTCCTTACGCGAGCCGTCTAATTCAGCGGAAGACAATTACAGTTATTATTTTATTATTTTAGTTCTTTATTATTTTACAAACGAAACAAAATCAATAACAAAAAATTGGAGCGGGCCAGGCGACTCGCGCAGACGCTCGCATAATCCATACGCGTGTGGCGCTATGCAGCTCCTCTGATCCCCATGCAATCACCAAAAACGCCAATAGCTATTAATAGCGATGCTTGTAGGACCTAACGGGTTATCTTTGTTTTCTTTTTTTTCATTTTGAAATCCTGTGTCAGGAACTCCCTCCGTCTGTCGCCAGGAGCCGAGTGGTGGGTCTCGAGTGTCTCTGATTGGTTGGACGCAGTTACATGGGCGTGGCGTTGTCAATGGCAACGTCGCCGCTATAAAATAAATGGTGGCCATTTCTTGCGAAAATAAGTCGTCTGCAATGTCTGTCTAATCGCACTCGAGTTACCATTTTGTTATCGAAAATTATAATAAAACTAGGCCACTTATTTATCTAGGAAAGCCTCACTTCATATGTTTTGCTATTTCAGAAAGGTTCGACTTTGCATGTTTCGCTTTAATGTTTATTTGCCAGACAATTGTAGTGATGGCTATGCACGTGGCCTTTAACCCAGCACTTTGGAGGTAGCAATAAGAGTTGATGTTGTGAAAACTCCCTTCCTGTGGGTCGTAAATGAATAGACATACCCCGTCTTGCCAGTAGAAGGTAATACAGCAAGTGTGGACCAATCTAAGTCTGTTTCGTCTGTACGGGAATGAGTGTTGCTCGCACCCGTGTAGGTTTTCTCAGATTTCGAGAACATTTTATTCATATTTGTCTGGTAACATTTTGGGTCTTAAAGAGGCGGGGTCGGGGGGGGGGTGATTGGCCCCATTGCCCCTCCCCCCCCGACCCCCTTCTAGAATTCACCACTAGGCTATCCACCCAGCCGGTGAATGGACCTGACTGCAGTGAGTGGTGCTCGATGCGCCCTTCACACGACCACGAGGCAGTGTGCAGGCCTGGACTGGCCATAGGGCAGTCCAGGCAACTGCCCGGTGGGTCGGTCCATTCTGAGGGCCGGTGGGTCGGTCTGTGGGTGGAAATTGCAAATGTGATCAGAGTAAAACATGTACATAAAAAATATATGTTCATACTCTTTGGTTCTTTCGGCAAAGTCACGTAGAAAAATAATAGATTACGACGTTTCGATCGCCACACAAGCGATCGTCCTCAGGTGGGATTATTATATTTCTACGTGACTTTACCGAAAAAACCAAAGAGTATGGATTTCTGCAGTCACGAAAGCTTCAAATCAAATAGATATATATTATCTCTAATGTGTTATGCTTCATTGCTTATTTACGCTCTTAGTTGGCATAAGTTCCCCAGCCAAAATGGGCCAATGAGATCGCACGGCAAAATCATGCTAATAAGTCACATCGCAAATCTAGCTATTCGTATACGGTGCACAGTTTGTCGCATAACCCATTTAAAAATAAATAAGTATGTGCCCAAGACCCGAATTTGGGCAGGTGTGTTTACATTTCCTGGCCAACTTTCTTAGCCACAGCCCGTCACTGACAGCGTGGCAAGTTAAGTGATGTTACCACTAAACTCTGGTGCCATGAGTCTCTTGTCTTAGGCCATGCAGTTGTTATCAATGCTGCTCAACATGAACACGACCTCAATTGCGTCATATCTCCAAAGCACGAGAGAGGAGAGTGTGGCCAGCACCACGCTAAGCCGCTCTTGCCTCCCAGTGCTGATGTTCATACACTGCACCAGCTATTCGTATAAGACCGAGTTGACCTAGCAGGATTAGAACTCGGATCTGCGAGGTTTTAGTGCAGCGCTAACTCTGCAACAAAGACAAGACCTCCTGTATAGCATTTAACAGACTGCTGAGGCAAGTGCTGTTAGCGAGCACCTATGAAGGCCAGCACGCACACACACACTCATACACATCCTCACATACTTATACACACACTCATACACATCCTCGCACACTCATACACATTCCTCGCACACTCATACACATCCTCGCACACTCATACACATCCTCGCATACTCATAACATACTCATACTTATGCATACACTCATACAACAACAACAACCGCCATTCGCCACTAAGTAGCGGTGACATCACCACGGACGCTTGTGCCAGGCCATGTACACCTTGAGGCCACGTGAAGTGTCGAACGCCCGCTGGCAGGTCACGGGGCAGACCCAGGTGCCACGGGTCGCCTGACTGAGACGACTGGCTGATGCACCACCTGTGCCACCTACTGTGCCACTTGCTGTGTTTAGCCACCCGGCGCTCCGCTCGTTGTTGTGAGCGTCGCTCCTCCGTTGTTGTTGGAGGACGACTGCCTCCAACTGCCCAGTAGTCTCCTTCACAAGCCTCCTCCACAGAGGCCGATCTTGACACCGCTGGTACCAGTCATCGGCAAGTCCACTCAGCTCCACATTCTCCTGTAATACATCACTTCATCTCTTCTCTAGCCCATGCCGCCCCCGTAAACTACGAGTGTAAAACTCACACACACACTCATACACACACTCACCACACATACACTTATACAAAGATAAAGATCCCCCGTATAGCCTTAACATACTGTAGGGTCAAGTGCTGTTAGCGAGCACCTATGAAGGCCGGAACAGTACACGAGGGGGTGGGTGGCCAGCACCACGCCCGACCGCCTTTGTCTCCCTAGTGGCAATGTTTACACACCGCACCAGGTACTCATTTTAGGCTGAGTCGACCTAGGGAAGGCCCGGGACCGGTTCAGATAATCGTCACTGGTGTTAGCCGTGAACGGAAATCGAACCCGTGTCGCCGGGTTCATAGCGCAGCGCGCTAACTGCTACACTATCGCTCCCCACACACTTATACATACACACTCACACACACACTCATACACGCACGTTTCACAAATTAGAGTGTAACCACGAGAACATATGCCCAAGGGGTGAGGCAGATTGTAGCAGTGGTTTGTCTGGGCGCTCACAACATTCACCCTCTCACCACCCATCCCCTCCCCCCCCCCCATCACCCCCCCCCCCCCCCCACCCCACCCCCACCACCCACCCTCTCATCATCCACCCTCTCACCAATCTCCACCTCACCACCCACCCCCCACCACCCACCCTCTCATCATCCACCCTCTCACCAACTCCACCTCACCACCCACCCCCTCACCACCCACCCTCTCATCATCCACCCTCTCACCAACTCCACCTCACCACCCCCCCCTCACCACCCACCCTCTCATCATCCACCCTCTCACCAACTCCACCTCACCACCCACCCTCACCACCCACCCTCTCATCCACCCTCTCACCACTCCACCTCACCACCCACCCCCTCACCACCCACCTCTCATCATCCACCCTCTCACCAATCTCCACCTCACCACCCACCCCCTCACCACCCTCCCCCTCACCACCCACCCTCCACGCCCGCTCGTGCACGCTCATTCTGACGCATGCGGCGAGAAGCGTCCATCGGATGCCTCTTGCCTTCGACCGACACCAATGGCTGCGTTCAATCCCAGGGCGCCATCCCGGACCGGGCTCTGCTGTTGGAGCGCCTGTATCCCGCGCGCTGTCAGGGTTAAGCAGCAGCGGCGGCGGCGTCGCGAGCCACGCGCGTGCTGTGTGGCCGCTGTCACCGAGCGAGCCACATGTCGCCACGTGCACACTGCCACGTGCACACTGCCCACGTGCACACCGCCACGTGCACACCGCCACGTGCACACCGCACGCCACGTGCACACCGCCACGTGCACACTGCCACGTGCACACCGCCACGTGCACACCGCCACGTGCACACCGCCACGTGCACACTGCCACGTGCACACCGCCACGTGCACACTGCCCACGTGCACACCGCCACGTGCACACCGCCACGTGCACACCGCCACGTGCACACTGCCACGTGCACACCGCCACGTGCACACCGCCAAGTGCACACCGCCACGTGCACACCGCCACGTGCACACTGCCACGTGCGCACTGCCACCGCCGCCGCCGCCGCTGCTGCTGTCAAACTGCTGCTGCTGCTGTGGGTGCCTGCACGGCTGAATGATTCAGCCATTTACGAAACGCTCAGTCGCAGCCGGGACCAGTCCCTAACGCCGTTACGGGGATTATCTTGCGGCCACGTCGAATCCATCCCGCCTCGTGCCCTCGTAATCCTGCGATGTAGCGCAACAAAACGCGCTTGAATGAGTGGCGAGGGTTACCAGATGTCCACGCAATTAATTTGTATTAAAACTGTTCGGATAATCTTAGCGATAAAGGGAATAATATACAGAGGGGTTTATGGGGTCGGTGTACTGTGCACTCTCGTGGTAGTGCCTTTACGCCGACAATTCCTTATCCTAAGCAACGGACCTTTGCAGCGTACCGTAATAATATGGACTCACTTGGGCTCGCAGACAAACGTGCCTGGGCACGCTGCACGGAGCGGTCTGGGCGAATCTTCTCACATTGAGCTGCACTCTTGATGCAGTGGCACCCGGTGTTGCCAATCCCGCTGACATCAAACATAATTGGACCTGCGCATGTGTATTGGCGCCACGGTGGCGAAATATTAACTACCTTGCCTGGTATACAGGAGGGCGTGGGTTCGATCCTCGATCCTCGACCCTGACGCCTGTATAATTGGAGGTCGCATGTTCTCCCCGTGGTCGCGTGGATTTTTCTCCGGGTCCTCCGGGTTTTTTTTTGTATTTGGCTGCTGTAATTTTCCACATGATGGGCCACTTCGTTGAGATATCATTTGTGGCCAGATCGCTTCTGAAAAAGAGCGACACAGCTCATTGGGCATTACCTGGTAAAATAAAATAAAGTTTAACTTTGGAATCCGGGTTCTTGGCGCAGTGCGCTGACCACCGCACTACCGCTACCCACACAGTGCTTACACATACATGTATATTTATATAATACACACGTGCAGATCCACGAAGGGGACCTTAGCTTGGGACATCAGTGGAAGGCGCCTTACAAATAAATGTAAATTATTATTACCTGGCAAAAAATATATATAGTAAAAAAAAATTGTATGTATGTGCTTGTTTTTCAGAAGTCGCTTTTAATATTTAGTTCTTTTCCAAGCTGCCCTACGTTGGATCTCGAAAGCGGGGCCCACTGTTAAGGGCTCATGTGCAGGCTTGTCCGAGGAACGACCTCCGTGACTTGCTGCTATGTGACCCAGGAAAACGAGGACGTCTCCTCGCCTCTGCTGCCCCCGTGGCGAGCTCAGTCGCGGGTTCTATTTGTCCGGTGGGCCGCGTCAAGCAGCGGCCTGTTCGGATATCCACGCCCCACGTCCAGCAGCTGGTTGCAGGCTTTTTGAGGGTTTGTATTATTCGGAGGTCGCCTATGTGGGATTTGTTACAATAGGTGATTTCAACACGAAGTTGGAGCTTAAAATCGCTGTGTCGCGAGTGGTTTCTGTGATTGAATGGTGGAAATGTACAGGCTTCCCTCAATTTGGGCGGTGGTAGTAGATGCGTTCCAAACAAAAATGGCGCACAAAGCGATGACGCAACGGGAACAACGGTGGTGATAGATAGGACAACATTTAAAATATATTTTTTATATATAACGACGCACAACTTTGTTATTTTAATATTTTGAACGTGTGACCTGACGTTGTATATGCACCGAAACTAGAACTGCTGAGCAAAAAAAAATACATAATGTAATTTGTATAAACTGCCCAACCTTCA
>NC_083805.1:15553096-15567763 GCF_015708825.2 Lethenteron reissneri | reverse complement strand
TCTCGTGCCAGATCCCATAGGAAATGAAAAGCCCCTCTCTCCGAACCCTATGGCTTCCCCGCCCGCGGGATTACACGCTCCGGCCACAATAGAGGTTTATCGTTCCGCTAGCTTCTCCCTTTAAGGTGATTATGCAAAGTAGCCACGGACCTCGGCCAATGGTTGAGACTTGTGAGTGGCATGCGGCGAGCTTCAACGACCAATTGCCTACTTCGTTACACGTGGAACGGCCGGGAGTGAACAGGCGTTCATGTTTCGGGAAGGCACGACCTTTAAGCCCCACGCGTGCGTGCTCGTTCCGCCGCTAGTGCGTCGCTCCACTTTCACTTCCTCGTTCATCCAATTTGCTCATCATCTCATTCGCATGCAGAGCTGGCTGCGTGCCCACGTCGCCCCCACTCTGAACCCCATCCCCCCCCGCCTTCCCCCCCGCGCGATTACACGCTCCATCGAGGCGGCACGCGCACACCTCCTTACGCGAGCCGTCTAATTCAGCGGAAGACAATTACAGTTATTATTTTATTATTTTAGTTCTTTATTATTTTACAAACGAAACAAAATCAATAACAAAAAATTGGAGCGGGCCAGGCGACTCGCGCAGACGCTCGCATAATCCATACGCGTGTGGCGCTATGCAGCTCCTCTGATCCCCATGCAATCACCAAAAACGCCAATAGCTATTAATAGCGATGCTTGTAGGACCTAACGGGTTATCTTTGTTTTCTTTTTTTCATTTTTGAAATCCTGTGTCAGGAACTCCCTCCGTCTGTCGCCAGGAGCCCGAGTGGTGGGTCTCGAGTGTCTCTGATTGGTTGGACGCAGTTACATGGGCGTGGCGTTGTCAATGGCAACGTCGCCGCTAAAAATAAAATGGTGGCCAGTTTCTTGCGAAAATAAGTCGTCTGCAATGTCTGTCTAATCGCACTCGAGTTACCAGTTTGTTATCGAAAATTATAATAAAACTAGGCCACTTATTTATCTAGGAAAGCCTCACTTCATATGTTTTGCTATTTCAGAAAGGTTCGACTTTGCATGTTTCGCTTTAATGTTTATTTGCCAGACAATTGTAGTGATGGCTATGCACGTGGCCTTTAACCCAGCACTTTGGAGGTAGCAATAAGAGTTGATGTTGTGAAACTCCCTTCCTGGGGTCGTAAATGAATAGACATACCCCGTCTTGCCAGTAGAAGGTAATACAGCAAGTGTGGACCAATCTAAGTCTGTTTCGTCTGTACGGGAATGAGTGTTGCTCGCACCCGTGTAGGTTTTCTCAGATTTCGAGAACATTTTATTCATATTTGTCTGGTAACATTTTGGGTCTTAAAGAGGCGGGGTCGGGGGGGGGTGATTGGCCCCATTGCCCCTCCCCCCCCGACCCCCTTCTAGAATTCACCACTAGGCTATCCACCCAGCCGGTGAATGGACCTGACTGCAGTGAGTGGTGCTCGATGCGCCCTTCACACGACCACGAGGCAGTGTGCAGGCCTGGACTGGCCATAGGGCAGTCCAGGCAACTGCCCGGTGGGTCGGTCCATTCTGAGGGCCGGTGGGTCGGTCTGTGGGTGGAAATTGCAAATGTGATCAGAGTAAAACATGTACATAAAAAATATATGTTCATACTCTTTGGTTCTTTCGGCAAAGTCACGTAGAAAAATAATAGATTACGACGTTTCGATCGCCACACAAGCGATCGTCCTCAGGTGGGATTATTATATTTCTACGTGACTTTACCGAAAAAACCAAAGAGTATGGATTTCTGCAGTCACGAAAGCTTCAAATCAAATAGATATATTATCTCTAATGTGTTATGCTTCATTGCTTATTTACGCTCTTAGTTGGCATTAAGTTCCCCAGCCAAAATGGGCCAATGAGATCGCACGGCAAAATCATGCTAATAAGTCACATCGCAAATCTAGCTATTCGTATACGGTGCACAGTTTGTCGCATAACCCATTTAAAAATAAATAAGTATGTGCCCAAGACCCGAATTTGGGCAGGTGTGTTTACAATTCCTGGCCAACTTTCTTAGCCACAGCCCGTCACTGACAGCGTGGCAAGTTAAGTGATGTTACCACTAAACTCTGGTGCCATGAGTCTCTTGTCTTAGGCCCATGCAGTTGTTATCAATGCTGCTCAACATGAACACGACCTCAATTGCGTCATATCTCCAAAGCACGAGAGAGGAGAGTGTGGCCAGCACCACGCTAAGCCGCTCTTGCCTCCCAGTGCTGATGTTCATACACTGCACCAGCTATTCGTATAAGACCGAGTTGACCTAGCAGGATTAGAACTCGGATCTGCGAGGTTTTTAGTGCAGCGCTAACTCTGCAACAAAGACAAGACCTCCTGTATAGCATTTAACAGACTGCTGAGGCAAGTGCTGTTAGCGAGCACCTATGAAGGCCAGCACGGCACACACACACTCATACACATCCTCACATACTTATACACACACTCATACACATCCTCGCACACTCATACACATCCTCGCACACTCATACACATCCTCGCACACTCATACACATCCTCGCATACTCATACATACTCATACTTATGCATACACTCATACAACAACAACAACCGCCATTCGCCACTAAGTAGCGGTGACATCACCACGACGCTTGTGCCAGGCCATGTACACCTTGAGGCCACGTGAAGTGTCGAACGCCCGCTGGCAGGTCACGGGGCAGACCCAGGTGCCACGGGTCGCCTGACTGAGACGACTGGCTGATGCACCACCTGTGCCACCTACTGTGCCAACTTGCTGTGTTTTAGCCACCCGGCGCTCCGCTCGTTGTTGTGAGCGTCGCTCCTCCGTTGTTGTTGGAGGACGACTGCCTCCAACTGCCCAGTAGCCTCCTTCACAAGCCTCCTCCACAGAGGCCGATCTTGACACCGCTGGTACCAGTCATCGGCAAGTCCACTCAGCTCCACATCCTCCTGTAATACATCACTTCATCTCTTCTCTAGCCCATGCCGCCCCCGTAAACTACGAGTGTAAAACTCACACACACACTCATACACACACTCACACACACATACACTTATACATAAAGATAAAGATCCCCCGTATAGCCTAAACATACTGTAGGGTCAAGTGCTGTTAGCGAGCACCTATGAAGGCCGGAACAGTACACGAGGGGGTGGGTGGCCAGCACCACGCCCGACCGCCTTTGTCTCCCTAGTGGCAATGTTTACACACCGCACCAGGTACTCATTTTAGGCTGAGTCGACCTAGGGAAGGCCCGGGACCGGTTCAGATAATCGTCACTGGTGTTAGCCGTGAACGGAAATCGAACCCGTGTCGCCGGGTTCATAGCGCAGCGCGCTAACTGCTACACTATCGCTCCCCACACACTTATACATACACACTCACACACACACACTCATACACGCACGTTTCACAAATTAGAGTGTAACCACGAGAACATATGCCCAAGGGGTGAGGCAGATTGTAGCAGTGGTTTGTCTGGGCGCTCACAACATTCACCCTCTCACCACCCATCCCCTCACCACCCACCCTCTCATCATCCACCCTCTCACCAATCTCCACCTCACCACTCACCCCCTCACCACCCACCCTCTCATCATCCACCCTCTCACCAATCTCCACCTCACCACCCACCCCCTCACCACCCTACCCTCCCCTCACCACCCACCCTCCACGCCCGCTCGTGCACGCTCATTCTGACGCATGCGGCGAGAAGCGTCCATCGGATGCCTCTTGCCTTCGACCCACCAATGGCTGCGTTCAATCCCAGGGCGCCATCCTGGACCGGGCTCTGCTGTTGGAGCGCCTGTATCCCGCGCGCTGTCGGGGTTAAGCAGCAGCGGTGGCGGCGTCGCGAGCCACGCGCGTGCTGTGTGGCCGCTGTCACCGAGCGAGCCACATGTCGCCACGTGCACACTGCCACGTGCACACTGCCACGTGCACACTGCCCACGTGCACACCGCCACGTGCACACTGCCACGTGCACACCGCCACGTGCACACTGCCACGTGCAGACTGCCACCGCCGCCGCTGCTGCTGTCAAACTGCTGCTGCTGCTGTGGGTGCCTGCACGGCTGAATGATTCAGCCATTTACGAAACGCTCAGTCGCAGCCGGGACCAGTCCCTAACGCCGTTACGGGGATTATCTTGCGGCCACGTCGAATCCATCCCGCCTCGTGCCCTCGTAATCCTGCGATGTAGCGCAACAAAACGCGCTTGAATGAGTGGCGAGGGTTACCAGATGTCCACGCAATTAATTTGTATTAAAACTGTTCGGATAATCTTAGCGATAAAGGGAATAATATACAGAGGGGTTTATGGGGTCGGTGTACTGTGCACTCTCGTGGTAGTGCCTTTACGCCGACAATTCCTTATCCTAAGCAACGGACCTTTGCAGCGTACCGTAATAATATGGACTCACTTGGGCTCGCAGACAAACGTGCCTGGGCACGCTGCACGGAGCGGTCTGGGCGAATCATCTCACATTGAGCTTCACTCTTGATGCAGTGGCACTCGGTGTTGCCAATCCCGCTGACATCAAACATAATTGGACCTGCGCATGTGTATTGGCGCCACGGTGGCGAAATATTAACTACCTTGCCTGGTATACAGGAGGGCGTGGGTTCGATCCTCGATCCTCGACCCTGACGCCTGTATAATTGGAGGTCGCATGTTCTCCCCGTGGTCGCGTGGATTTTTCTCCGGGTCCTCCGGGTTTTTTTTTGTATTTGGTTGCTGTAATTTTCCACATGATGGGCCACTTCGTTGAGATATCATTTGTGGCCAGATCGCTTCTGAAAAAGAGCGACACAGCTCATTGGGCATTACCTGGTAAAATAAAATAAAGTTTAACTTTGGAATCCGGGTTCTTGGCGCAGTGCGCTGACCACCGCACTACCGCTACCCACACAGTGCTTACACATACATGTATATTTATATAATACACATGTGCAGATCCACGAAGGGGACCTTAGCTTGGGACATCAGTGGAAGGCGCCTTACAAATACATGTAAATTATTATTATTACCTGGTAAAAATATATATATAGTTTAGTTTTTGTTTGTATGCATGGGCTTGTTTTTCAGAAGTCGCTTTTAATATTTAGTTCTGTTCCAAGCTGCCCCACGTTGGATCTCGAAAGCGCAGCAGGGCCCACTGTTAAGGGCTCATGTGCAGGCTTGTCCAAGGAACGACCTCCGTGACTTGCTGCTATGTGACCCAGGAAAACGAGGACGTCTCCTCGCCTCTGCTGCCCCCGTGGCGAGCTCAGTCTCGGGTTCTATTTGTCCGGTGGGCCGCGTCAAGCAGCGGCCTGTTCGGATATCCGCGCCCCACGTGCAGCAGCTGGTTGCAGGCTTTTTGAGGGTTTGTATTATTCGGAGGTCGCCTATGTGGGATTTGTTACAATAGGTGATTTCAATACGAAGTTGGAGCTGAAAATCGCTGTGTCGCGAGTGGTTTCTGTGATTGAATGGTGGAAATGTACAGGCTTCCCTCGCTTTGGGCGGTGGTAGTAGATGCGTTCCAAACAAAAATGGTGGACAAAGCGATGACGCAACGGGAACAACGGAGGTGATAGATAGGGCAACATTTTTTAAAATATTTTTTTTACATAATATAACTACGCACAACTTTGTTATTTTAATATTTTGAACGTGTGACCTGACGTTGTATATGCACCGAAACTAGAACTGTTGAGCAAAAAAAATACATAATGTAATTTGTATAAACTGCCCAACCTTCACCTCCCTCTGAAATGTGTTGGGCTTTGTTTAGTGGATAGCGGGTGCCGCCGTTTCTCTGTTCTCTGGACACGTGGCCACGCTGCCAGCTGTTGGCACCCCCCCTGCGAACTCACGACTGCCGTTACATCTGCGCCAGGGGATGTGCGGGTGGCCGCTTGTGCAGCCAACGGCTCCCGGTTCATCTGGGAAGAGAGCGATTTTGAAGAACGCGTATTTTGAAGTTGCTCCGTCTGCTGTTTTTTTTGTTATTTATTTTACCAGGTTAAGGCTCACTGAGCTATGCAGCTCTTTTTCAGAAGCGACCCGGTCACAAATGATAGCTCAACGAATTAGCTTTATCGTGTGGAAATGTATTGCAGCCGAATGCCTTAAACGCACGTTTCTCAAATGTAAAGGGGGAAACCCGGAGGACCCGGAGAAAATCCCACGCGATCCCACGGAGAGAGACACGCAAACTCGAAACATTTAACAGGTGTCAGGCCAGGTCGCTTATGAAAAATAGCTGTTCAGCTCAGTGGACCTTACCTGGTAAAATAATAATAAAACTAATTTTTAGTTTCGTGTGTAGTATAGTTGTAGTCCGAGTGTTCTCTCTCTCTCCCCTTGGTAGTCTCGTGGATTGTTCTCCGGGTTCCTCTTCTGGTTTTTGCCCCCCCCTACCCACCCTCCTTCCACCACATCTATAACACTGGTCAACACACTTTTTCTGGCATAAGGTATTCCAAAGGTTTTACGGTAATTTTGGGGTGCTGATTCCAAATCTGGCATCAGTTTTTGTCTATCACGTCAGGTTTTTGAGATATCAAATATTGCATTTTCAATAAAAACTGCAGAAGAAAAATATTAAATAAATGTGGATATCTACATAAAATGATATTATAAACACACTATCCTAAAAATACAGCACCATATTTGAACACTAAAGCAGTCACTGACTCGCAACAACTTGCAATCATAAGTGACAGAGTTAATTTCGGGTAAAATAAATTAAAATGAGGTATGCCGATTGCATAAAAATTAGATGTGATAGAGCAAATCTGAGATCAGATTTGGAATCGGCACCCTGAAATTAGTCTAAAACAGCTGCAAAAGTCCAGGCCAAAAAAAAATGTTTTTTTTTTGTTGACCAGTGTAATCAACACGCGCTTCGATTCTTTGGCTGCTACGATACATTTCCACGTGTGATGATGACGACATGAGCCATGAGCTATCATGTGTAGCCATGTCGATTCTGGAAAAGAAATAGCTCAGAGCTGAGCGAGCTTTACTTGGTGATATCAATTCGTTTCGTTTGGTGTATAGGCAGCGTTAATCCCATGGCGACGTTCACATTATTTGTCTGCTTCGATGAAGTCCCACAAGTGACGATGAGTTATATCGTCACGCTATGGCCAAGTCGCCTCTGCAAAATAGCTCAGTGAGCTTTAGTCGCTAAACAATAAAACAAAGTAGATTAGCGCTGTTTACATTGCGTGAACTCTGGCCAGGCGACCTCCTTGTAGGATCGAGGTGAGAATGACTTCCCAAGGGGTGGCCGAATCTTGAATCGCCACGCCTCTCTATGTCCAGACCCGCTTTGGCGGCCGTGGGCTGGACTTGGAAATCCGCCTGCGAACTCGTGAGCGTGGTCATGCCCTCCCCCCTCCCCCGCTCCACGCCTCTTCTCCAACGTTTCATTCCATCAATGCGTTTCGCACGTTGGAGCAGGGTGCATGTCAACGACATTCGGCCGACACATCGGTGTCCCATCAAAAAGCGAACGAATGTAAATTCCAGATGAAAGCGGGCATTGTGCTTCGTGCCATCGACGACGATGGCCCTTTGCCCAGATGCGTGCGTTGCGCGCGTGTGTGCGCGTGCCACGTGTGTTGACAACGCGACGTACAAGAGCGCTGATTCCATTCGAGAAATTACACGAACTATTTGGCCATGCTGCTGCGTTGGTACATGGAACGCAAATAACAACAACAACACAAACAACACACACATTCGTCAAAAGCAATGTGTGTGCCTTGAAAATAAATACATGTAATATTCGACGTTTCAGGTAACAGTCCGCCAGCACGCACGAACCCTCGTGGCTGTGAGATGCTGGTGAAGTCATCACGCAGATGCGCTGCGGAGACGTCACCGCCGCGCGCGTGCACTTGCCCGCGCACTAGGAATCCAGCCAGAGAGGCAGGATTCCAGCCAGCAAAACTCAGATTTCCTAATCAAGTACAGTATGCGATTATTTGATGATTAAAAGGAACCCAGACCCGCTCCCTCTCCCCCGCCATATGTAATGGCAGTGTTTCCTGAATACAGTAATACCCCGGTTTACGTTCAAAGTTCAAAGTTCATTTATTAGGTATAGCCCTGTGAGCCACTCGGCTCTTGAATCGGGTGCAACCGCAACAAACAAAAATTAACCCGTAAAAACAACGTTTTTCACTATAAATCCTTTATATGCGTGGCGGCTAGAGTCCTCTCTTCCTCTGGCTTGAGATGGCTGCCACCTATGGGTCAGATGATTGTCTGCCAGCATTAAGCAATTGGTAATTAAATATTTTTTAAAAATTCCTTAAACAGTGTAAAATTTTGGATTTTTTTCACGAAAATTAATTGTCATGCACAACGAGTCTGTGTGGAAAATGTCAGCTCGATTGGATCACGGGAAGTGTGTTAAAAAACGACCGAAGATTTGCACGGTCGTAAGCAAGCAAGCAAGCACGCAAGCACGCAAGCAAGCAAGCAAGCGAACTTAATATAAAAGATTTAAAAAGAAAAACATTAACAAGAAAACATCTTAAAGTGACTATGTGCAAACAGAAAATCCAAGAAAAGACAGCAAAATATTGCAGAAAAAAATCACCGTACACCGACCCTGTACATCGGGGATGCGTTCCTGAAAGGTGCGCTGATATTTTTAAATCCTTTATTAAATCCTTTATATTAAGTTCGCTTGCTTGCTTGCGTGCGTGCTTGCTTGCTTGCGTGCTTGCTTGCTTACGACCGTGCAAATCTTTCGGTCGTTTTTTAACCCACTTCCCGTGATCCAATCGAGCTGACATTTTCCACACAGACTCGTGCGAGACAATTAATGTTCGTGAAAAAAAATTCCAAAAATTTTACACTTTTTAGGCAAAAAAAATGTATTTTACATATATTCAATAGAACTCATTCATGGCTTTGGCTGAACGTCACAGTGTAAGAGCCCAGAGCGTAACCCCTCCACAGGCCGTGGCGAAGTAGCGCAGTTGGTAGCGCCCTCGCTTCCCATGCCAAAGGTCGCGGGATCGATCCCCGCGTCCTCCACAGGCGAATATATTTTTAAATCCTTTATATTAAGTTCGCTTGCTTGCTTAGGACCGTGCAAATCTTTCGCTCGTTTTTTAACCCACTTCCCGTGATCCAATCGAGCTGACATTTTCCACACAGACTCGTTGTGTGTGACAATTAATTTTCGTGAAAAAAAAATTCCAAAATTTTACACTGTTTAGGGAAAACAAATTAAATATTTAATTACCAATTGCTTAATGGTGGCAGACAATCATCTGACCCATAGGTGCAGCCATCTCAAGCCAGAGGACGAGAGGACTCTAGCCGCCACGCATATAAAGGATTTATAGTGAAAAACTTTGTTTTTACGGGTTTACTTGTTCGATACGATGTGATGGAGGCGGAGGCTGAGAGGCGACGGATATCGAGACAGAACGGGCGATGCTGGCAGCGACGTAGGCCTGGGGTTGTGGCGACGCAAATGGGGTCGTTGGTATTCATGAAAAAAATTAAAGACGTCTTTGCGAACGACGTTAAAAAGGGGCGGGGACGGGGGGGGGTGTAGACGTATTCTTGGTTCTTTCGGTAAAGTCACGTAGAAGGGAAATAATAAAATAATACAAATAAAACATTATAAAATGAAATTCTCACGACGTTTCGGCCACAACGCAAGCAGCCGTCCTCAGGTGAAGACAGAGCTAGTCGGAAAAGACAGTGTCCTAATGAACACTGCTAAGCTTGGCAGCGTATGTTAAGCTGGATGGGTGGAGCAGAGCGCCTTGACAAAGGAGTTTACATATCAACAGAGGAATTAGCATATTGATGACAAATGCGATATGGGGTTAGTCACTCCTTATCGAAATGTGTAGGCGGTGGGGGGGGGAAGGGGGGGTGTCTCAAAATCTCAAAGACTATTGAAGAACCAAGAATATGAATCCCCGCAGTCACGAAAGCTTTAAATATCGAAAAGTGTAGACGTAATTCGGGGTCTCGCTGTCGCATTTCATAGCAAGTGGCACGAATCGCAAGGCGTCCACCAGGGGTGGTGGTGGAGTGTTTCAATGAGCGCGCGCGCCGCGTGGTTCCCTGCCACGCGCGCGCGCGCCGCCACGCTGGACCGGCGTAATTGCAGTCGTGGTGGGGGGGGGGGGGGGGGAGAGAAGGAGGGGGGTGAGTTAAGTAGAAGGAGCGGTGGTGTAAGCGGTTACCGTAGCGCTGGGCTTTGAACCCTGCGACCCGAGTTCAGTTCCCGTCACGGCCACCAACAACCGGTGACGATTATCTGAACCGGTGCTGGGCCTCCCCTAGGTCGACTCGGCCTCGAATGGGTACCCGCTGCAGATCTGGCCTCACGGGAGGGCAGGAGAGCCATCTACGGCCGTCTGGAACGCGCTCTTCTTTCCGATATAAGGAAGCCATTGGGAGCTGTGCACTTTTCAGTTCAGTTGAATTTATTTGGTATACCCCTGTGAGCATTAGGCTCTTGAATCGGGTGCAACCGCAACAAACAAAAAACATGAACAAAAAAACATCTTAAAGTGACTATGTGCAAACAGAAAGATCCAGGAAAAAACTGCAAAGTCTTCCAGAAAAAAAAGTACCGTACACAATCCCAGTGGGATGCAAGTCAAACAACAATCACAAGACAACTTAGATTAAAGCCATCATTCTAACTCCGTACTACAACGAACAAACATGGCCAAACCACAAAACGTTTTCGAACTCACCAAAATCAATCTAGAAATCACCAAAATAAATCTAGATTGAAAACTCGTTACTTTATAACTGCTTTTTGCGTTAAGTTTGTTGTCCTTCCCCTGCACCTCCTATGAGCGCGGTTGGCTGTGTACGGTGCGAAAAAGGTTCAACATGCATACATCCGAAAAGCATGTCCTCCGAGGCCAATTGTTGTGATCAGCACCCCGTATGCCCCTTCCCTGTCTATCTACCACATCCCCATTGGGAATCACTCCCACACTCAGCCGATATACAATCAGACTGGGCGACGTTTTGGACAAACACATTCCTGCGGAGGGAGCTGGTAGGTACGTTGGGTTGCTCGGTCAATGGCCAGCGTCAACGGCGGCGTGGTGTATTCCGCAAATATGCCCGACTGTGAGGGCGGGCACAAGCCGGCGTGAGTAGGTTAAACGTTGAGTTTTATAAGGGCACCACGGGGTGACCAGCCCCTCCCCACCCAGCCCCACCCCTCCCACCCCCACCCAGCCCCACCCTCCCCACCCAGCCCCTCCCCACCCACCCCCCACCCAGACTCACCCTCCCCACCCAGCCCCTCTCTGCACGACGGACGGACGGAAACAATAATTCCCTGTGGGCTGGTGTAACCAGGAGGTTCCTACCAGTATAACCCTTCTTTAAAGCACAATGCGTGCCGTGCAATGATAAAAAATGAACCCGTAAAAACAAAGTTTTTCACTATAAATCCTTTATATGCGTGGCATCGGGGCGGCTAGAGTCCTCTCGTCCTCTGGCTTGAGATGGCTGCTACCTATGGGTCAGATGATTGTCTGTCAGTATTAAGCAATTGGTAATTAAATATTTAATTTGTTTTCCCTAAACAGTGTAAAATTTTGGAAAAAAATTTTCACGAACATTAATTGTCTCGCACAATGAGTCTGTGTGCAAAATGTCAGCTCGATTGGATCACGGGAAGTGGGTTAAAAAAACGACCGAAAGATTTGCACGGTCCTAAGCAAGCGAACTTAATATAAAGGATTTAATAAAGGATTTAAAAAGGGCAATTGCCCGAAACGTCGCCTATTATACATGTTTGACAAATCTTTTTAAAGGCCACAGTGTTATTGACGAATACGTTGTGTTTTGTGAATCCGCGCCTGTACAACACCGCCACTGCAGCAGCAGCAGAAGCAGCATCGCCAACTCATGTACTGCACGCACGATCGGCAGGCCTCGATCTGCACTTGACAGCCGCGTGTCAATGTGCCACGTCCAAGGGGGATAGGTCTTCTCTTGTAGCGATACGTCTCCGATGGCGTGGCTTCGAAGCCGCTCCTCTTCGTTGCTGGTCAACAACAAGTAAACCCGTAAAAACAAAGTTTTTCACTATAAATCCTTTATATGCGTGGCAGCGAACTTAATATAAAGGATTTAAAATATATTCGCCTGTGGAGGACGCGGGGATCGATCCCACGACCTTTGGCATGGGAAGCGAGGGCGCTACCAACTGCGCTACTCCGCCACGGCCTGTGGAGGGGTTACGCTCTGGGCTCTTACACTGTGACGTTCAGCCAAAGCCATGAATGATTTATATTTGAAATATGTAAAATGATTTTTTTTGCCTAAAAGTGTAAAATTTTGGGAATTTTTTTTCACGAACATTAATTGTCTGGCACAACGAGTCTGTGTGGAAAATGTCAGCTCGATTGGATCACGGGAAGTGGGTTCAAAAACGACCGAAAGATTTGCACGGTCGTAAGCAAGCAAGCAAGCACGCAAGCACGCAAGCAAGCAAGCAAGCATGCGAACTTAATATAAGGATTTAAAAAGGAAAACCTTGAAATCGTCGGTCGCAGGATCTCGCCAACGCATGCTCCATCTCCCCCACTGGGACTAATCGCGTCGCTATTAGAGGCGTGCAGAGCGTTAGCGTCGCTATTAGAGGCGTGCGGCGTCGCCGTTAAGAGGTCGCGCCTTCCCTGAAGTGGCATTTGTCATTGAAATCAGCACGAGCGTCATGGGGCTGCTCCTCTCCGTTGGTAATTCCATATTCCCATGACGGGTACCATAACTCAGCCGTCTTGCAACTACTCTTGGTCTTCCACAAAGTGGTGCTGGTTTTCACAACGCACAAAGCAGAGCACACTCGCGCTCGCACACACACGCGCGCGCGCTTACACACAGACAGACAGATAGATACACCACAGATACACACACACACACAGATACACACAGACAGACACACACACACAGACACACACACAGACACACACAGACAGATAGACACACACACAGACACACACACAATAACCCCAAACACGCTCACGCACACGCGCTCTTGCGCACAGAGGCGCTCATGGACACACGCGCACGCACAGACGCAAATGCACTTGCACACGGACGGAGACACATGTCAGACCAGTGTCCGCTCATAAATAGGCTGTAACGAGCGCTTAATCAAAAATCTGTTTAATTAACTTTAGCCGTGGGGCAGTTCGCTGTGTCTCACCCCCCCACCCCTCCCCCCCACCCCTCCCCTCCTCCCCCCACCCCATCCCTCCTCCCTCGCCCAGCCTCTGTCTCCCACCCGACCTCACGTTCACCCCCGCCCCCCACTTTTTGTACGCATTAACACTCAGCAAGACAAAGATCACCCGTATAGCCTCAGCATCGTTGTTGAGGCAAGTGCTGTGGCGAGCACATGTGAAGGCCAGCACGGCACCCAAGTGGCGTTGTTTGGGGCCGTCCATAAATGACGTCACGCACCTATCGCGGTGGGGGGGGGGTCAGACATTTGTGACGATGCGTGACGATGGGGGGAGGTGGGGGTTGAGAAATGTGACGTCACATCCAAATGCGCAACTTTATTTAAATATAGACAACACGTTCTACTTAATTAAATAGACGTTTTAATAATGTTTTCTCCTACAACATCAGAGTGCGCGCCACATTAAATACGCACCACAATGACAATCGTTTAAAGCGATTTGAAGCATGTTTTTTTTTGTTTTGGGGGGGGGCAGAGCTTTGTGACGTCATATTTGAGGGGGGGGGTCTGACTTTTTGTGACGCCGTGGACGAGGGGGGGGGGGGTCAAAAATCTTCCAAAATCGCGTGACGTCATTTATGGACGGCCCCTTTACCCACCGCACCAGTTCAGATTTTCGTCACTGGTCTTGGCCGTGAGCGGGAATCGAACTCGGATCGCCTGGTTTGTATCGCTCCACTAGCGCTTCTTCCATACAACAAAGACAAAGATCCCCCGTGTAGCCTTATCAGACTGTTGGGCAAGTGCAGTTAGCGAGCACCTATGAAGGCCGGCACGGCACACGAGGGGGTGGGTGGCCAACAACGCTCCCGGCCGCCTTTGTCTCCCCAGTGGCGCGTGACACACCGCACCAGGTACTCATTTGAGGCTGAGTCGACCTAGGGGAGGCCAGGAGCGGTTCAGATAATCGTCACCGGTGTTGGCCGCGATCAGGAATCGAACTCCGGTCTCGCAGCGCGCCAACTGCTACACTATCGCTCCCCCCATGCACACACGCACACAAACCCCGGTCACACACACACACGCTGTCACACGCACACACACACAAACACCCGATCACACACACACACACAACACCCAGTCACACACGCACCACACATACACGCTGTCACACACACACAACCCACTGTCACCACACCAACTCACACCCCGGTCACACACACACGCACACTCACACAAACACCCGGTCCACACACACACACGCACACTCACACAAACACCCGGTCACACACACACACACACGCACACTCACACAAACCCCGGCACACACACACGCACACTCACACAAACACCCGGTCACACACACACGCACACTCACACAAACACCCGGTCACACACCACCTCACACAAAACCCCGGTCACACACACACGCACACTCACCAACACCCCGGTCACCACACACACCCACGCACACTCACACAA
>NC_083805.1:15497923-15552596 GCF_015708825.2 Lethenteron reissneri | reverse complement strand
AGCGAGAGTGAAGACCAGCTAGAATAGGCCCCGGAACTCCCCTGGCTCGCTGTCCTTGTCAGGGCCGACCAGGGCAAGCCGGTGGCGCGGCCCCGAGAGCCCAGACTGACGTTCTTGTAAGAGCCGGTCTGGAGACTCAGGGTGCTGGGATCCCAGCTTGACCAGGGCTGGGATAGGTAGCCTCCCCTAGCTCCATAGTGGAGGACTTGGGCGTAGGTTAGCGGGGTTAGATGTTGTGTCTCCCTGTAGCCGAGTGAAGGGGACGATAACCTCTTAAGTACTGTGTGTACCCGTTACTGTGCACAAGTTGGTGTTAATAATAAGTGTGCCTCCGACCCCGTGTCAAAGCCTCCTGAATACTTACCATATGCGTGGCAGCGAACTTAATATAAAGGATTTAAAAATATATTCGCCTGTGGAGGACGCGGGATCGATCCCGCGATCTTTGGCATGGGAAGCGAGGGCGCTACCAACTGCGCTACTCTGCCACAGCCTGTGGAGGGGTTACGCTCTGGGCTCTTACACTCTGACGTTCAGCCAAAGCGATGAATGAGTTCTGTTTGAATATATGATAAATTTTTTTGCCTAAAAAGTGTAACATTTTGGGAATTTTTTTTCACGAACATTAATTGTCTGGCACAACGAGTCTGTGTGGAAAATGTCAGCTCGATTGGATCACGGGAAGTGGGTTAAAAAACGACCGAAAGATTTGCACGGTCGCAAGCAAGCAAGCGAGCACGCAAGCAAGCATGCGAACTTAATATAAAAGATTTTAAAAAGCAGTTCCAGGACCTCTCTTATTTGACTCGACCTTTGTAAGGAGCAGCTGTTGCAGTGTGTAGAACATGAACAACTGGAGAGACTAAGGTGTTCCGTCTCGGTGCTGACCCCCCCCCCCGCCACTTCCCATGCGAGTGCCGGTGCTTGTTTTGGTAGTTGTCTATGCAAGTGTGTATGGTGATGTTTGTATGCATGGAGAGGGAGTGGTATCTGAGAGGTAATTCGCCCATTGCACTACGATTCTAGAGAGATTTTGATTTAAAGCTTTCGTGACTGCAGGGATTCGTCTTCTTGGTTCTTTCGGTAAAGTCATCACGTAGAAGGGAAGTAATAAAATAATAAAATAAAACATAATAAAAGTATTCTCACGACGTTTCGGCCACAACGCAAGCAGCCGTCCTCAGGTGAAAACCAGGTCCGTCGAGGTTTTCACCTGAGGACGGCTGCTTGCGTTGTGGCCGAAACGTCGTGAGAATAATTTTATTATGTTTTATTATTTATTACTTCCCTTCTACGTGACTTTACCGAAAGAACCAAGAAGATTCTAGAGAGCTCGGTTCAATTTCCGACCTTGCTCAGCAACGGTGGAAACTGAAACCCGATCACCATGGTGCCCTCCTGGTCAATTCAGCCTGAAACGAGTACCTGGTGCAGGGAAATCACACTTTCATTATTATTATTAAACTGTGCGTGGTGCTGGCCTTGTGATTGTGACCGCTGCTGTCTGCCTTTTATCAGAATCAGAATAATTTTTATGGACACTTGAGGAATCCAATGAACTATAAAGCTCTTTTTCACAGATGTCCAGTCAGGAGTGAGAGCTGGATCGGACACTGAACGGCACGGAGGAGATTCCGTTTGTCGCAGCTTGCGAGCACCGAGCTTCTTTCTTTTCCTACGATTCTGAAAATCCTGCGGTACACCGGGAGGACTTCCTCCATCACCAGGGGCGAGATTCGTTCACTACCTGAGCAGCGGTGTGGACAGAACCAGGCCCAGCTGGCCAACCACCTTTGTCTTCCCAGCGCTGATTTGGTGGTGCCATGGTGGCGAGATGTTAACTACCTCGCCTGGTATACAGGAGTTTGTGTTTTGATCCTGGCCCTGATGCTGGTATATTTGGAGTTTGCATGTTCTCCCCGTGATCGCGTGGATTTTTCCCACCACATTTTAGAAACATGCGGCTGCTATAAATGTTTCATTTGTGGCCAGGTCGCTTCTGAAAAGAGCTACATAGCTCGGTGGGCCTTACCTGGTAAAATAAAAGTAGTTTCGTTTCAGTTTAATAAATTATTTGTCGATTGTTTCATTGGTAAAACCATTCTTCCGTGCAGAGCAACAAGGGCTTTGAGCAATGCCCCGTCTATAAACTATGAACTTTTTTTTATTTTACCAAATAAGGTCTCTTGGTTGTGTTCGTATGCCATAAAACTTGAAGAGCCCGCGTGGCAATAGCTTTCCCTTGTCCTCATTTATTCACAAGAATAATAGCGGCATAAGACGACAATGGCCGCTTGCCACTGATTTTTTTGTAATTGGTTGTTTTGTTTTTGGCGCCTGTGCTTATTTACGAGGCGACTCGCGCACTCGTCCGCCTTTTGCTTCCCAATCAGAAGTTGAAGTTACCCCCACACTCTGGGCTCGATGCAGAGAGCACGTGCCGCGCGTCTCGCCGGCGTGCATGGCACGCCTGGTCGGTAATTGAGTTGTAATGCGAGCGATTCCCATCGGGCCCCTGCTCACTCCGGGGTCGGCAGTTCAAGTGGCACGGCCGGCCTATGTATTCCTCAAGTACGTTTCTGAGGCCTGCGTTCCTGATCCGCTGTTGTGTATCTCTATGATCTCGTGGGTGGGGAGGATATTAACGACCTCCCTGGTATGCAGGAGGTCGTTAACATCCTTGCCACGGTTGGCGTGATGGAACCAACGACCTCGCCTGGTATGTAGGAGGTTGTGGATTCGATCCTGACCCCCCTGGCGCCTGCTGTATATTTGGAGTTTGCATGTCTTTCTAATCGCGTGGATTTTCTCCCAAGTCCTCCGGTTTTTCCCTCCAATTAGAATCAACATGCGTTCAGAATACTTGGCTGCTTTTCATTTCCACATAAGCCACTTTGTGGAGCTATTTCATGCCAGGTCGTGTCTGAAAAATTAGCTACATGGTTCAGTGGCCCTTACCTAGTAAAATAAGATAAAAATAGTTCATAGTTTTTATTTATTTCGGATATGCATTTGAACCTCGTACTATCCAATAAAAAGTAGGCCTACTTCACTTGAACAGGAGGCTATTCTAGGCCCAAAATTGTTTCTCAGACCCCGATGGCCTAGCGTGGTTGACACGGGCCCTTGGTGCAAGAAATAAAATGTGCAGATGCACCATCTGTGCGGCGCTCGATAGCCAAGTCGCTGCACGCGATGTCAGCGAGATGCGTAAACTTTTTGCGAAGACGGCAAGTTGAGAAAAAGTGTTTTATTGCCGGTTGGCTACGTACGGAGCGAAGAAAGTTCAACACGGCGTACATAAACATTTTTAAAGTACTGTAATCGTATAACAACGTGAGCACTCTGATTACATTAGGTGAGAAAAAAATACACACGTGGGATTACAATGCCTCGCTTCTACTTTCTCTCTCGTATCTATCGTGGTCAACTCTGGATTCGGAGGTCAATGATCAGTGTGTGGCGGCACTCCTTCTCGGCGAAAGATCCATTGATGTTCTCCGTGCCGAGCTGGGTCCGCTTCCTGACGACATCTATCCCCTCCCTCTCCCACCACGTCCGTCTTTGTCTTCCTCTTCTGCCTTTGTTCTTGCCAAGGAAGAGGCGTGATGGTTGGGCTCCCTGTTTGAGCCTCCCAGCGCACGTCCTCAATGCGTTCCGTCTCCCCGCCTTCACCAAAATCCGACATCGTTCATCCTCGTGGCTTTTCCATGACAGTAATCGGAACTCAAGTCACCCCAACCCCCTCCCATGTACTAATTGTTGCTTCCAGTTTTAATGGGCGTTCACAGAAACCCACTGACAGATTGATGAGTCATTATTACTCGGCATGGCAAAAAACAATGTCCTTTAAGCAAAAAAATCTGCAAGTGACCATTGCAGAGAATGAGGTTTTGCCCTTTCTCGCAATGAAACAGGTGTTAAGATCTTCAAACACTAATTTTTTTGCAAGGAATCAAGTTTGCATTGACCACACAGTACTTGTGGTGAACATGCAAACTAACATGCTCTGATAATAATATTGCATTGTTTTTGAAATTGATTGGCCTACACCAGAGACGGCCTTCTTTGTGGCCTCGTCTCACCAGTGTCAGACAGGAACACCAAAAGGCGAACAGCACAAAGACAATGCACATATCAGAGCATTGTCGAGCTCTGGGTGAGCAGCTATATCTTTTTGCCAGTATTAAAGTATGAAAAAAATAAGAATAGATTTTACTACTTCTGGCAATGAAGCAGGTGTTAAGATGTTCAAACCGATATCTATTTGGTGTTTAAACTTCTTGACACCTATTTTAGTATCGGAAAGGGTAAAACCTATTAAAAAATTTCACGCATCCTCCAGTGCTTGGCAAACCCGCCCGTCATTGTGCGGTACAATTGCCAACTCTGCGATGGGCTGGCGTTGTCGCGAGCTGACGCACCGCGCAGCCGCACATGCGATTTTACCTCTTCCTCGCCCAGTCCCCAGAATCCAGATACGAGTCTCCCACGATAGCGATCTCCTCTCACGCTCTGTTGTTTTGAAGGAAACACTCAGGGCCACGGAGTGTTGCAACCGTGCGATACGGGGTGTGGCAAAAAAGTCACGAACCGTAACATATCGACTCGAGGGCAGTATTTCTCAAACTCTTGTGGCCCGTGGACTGCTCGGCCGATGCAAATATTTCCATGGACCACTAAGCCCCCCCCCCCTACCTCTGGTGACGAACGCTTTCACTTCTCTCTCAATACCAGTCATACACAATGATTCATATTCCCGGAAGATGTTTTTTCATGCAGCTATCAGTTGTTTTTCTAGGGGTGGGGGGGGGGGTGGAATTAAGATCCTGGGGTTAGGGTAGTTTAATCAGGGTTGTTTACTTAACTTTTTAAATCCAATATCCTTGAGTAAAATGTTAATTAATGTCCAAAACAAAAGGCTATAAACGTTGTCATTATTGGCCGGATCCATCTGCGTTTGCATCACAGCCCCCATGGGACCACCTGGAGGACCGTTGAGGACCCCCTGGTGGTCCAGGGACCGCACTCTGAGAACCACCGCTGTAGGACCTTGCAGCCTAGAACTGTGGTTCTATCATGGTTGGCTACATACGGTGCGAAAAGAAGTTCTACATACATAGTGTAATGTGGTAATTATTGCCATGGCTCAACTGTGTATTGCAAGCAGGTACGTGCCGAAATGTAAAATATTTTTGTTTATTTTAACTTTTGATTCGCATTTACAGATCGTATATCACATTTTTAAAATCCCAGAACTGAAGTGACCAAGGTGAAATAGCAAATGAATTGTTTGGCATTGGGCATGGTTTGTACAGTATTACAGTAATACCCCGATTTACGTCATTTCACTAATGACGTCATCACTTTATTAACCCTTTCCCATTCTAACCCTTTCCCGTTCTGATGACGTACTTGTACGTCATCAGAAGTTGTGTTCACGCACAACGCGTCACCGTTCCCCACCTCATCCACATTGTTCCGAGCAGCATGCGCCCGGCTCGTATGCTCCACCACAATAAACTGGAGCAATTAACTCTTTTTTTTTTTAGAGCTCCTTTTTGTGCTTAATTTGTTGCCCTTCCCCTGTACATCCGATTTAGCACGGTTGGCCACATATGATGCGAAATGAGTTCTGCATATATACATACAAACCACCAAGCGAACTCCGGTCATCCTCGCAGCGGATTTTGGCTAGCCGTCGAACAAAGATGGTCACTGCATTGCGTGCTTTTAGGTACGCTTCTGCGGCCGTCTGGAACGCCTCTTCCTTGCGATATTAGGAAGCCACATGAGTTAAACACTTTTAAATCTAGATTTAAAACTCATTTCTTTATAACAGTTGTTTGTCCTGTCCTTTCCCCGCAGCTCTGATTAGCACGGTTGGCTACGTACGGTGCGAAATAATTTCTACATATATACAAATCGCGACGTTCCTGACATTTGCCGCATCGTGCGGAATAGAATTCGTAGAGCAGCCACTTGGCAGCTTCGCCTACTCGCGCTCACGAATGCCGATCGGTGTTCCAATCTGTGAATTGTATTAATCGTCTCAAATGACTGCAGATTGTTTCTCCAGATATCTCTGCATTCCATTGTCTGGGTTGCATCATCCCACTGGAGTCGTACCTTAGGCCTCGCAATGGTGAATACGTTTCTGTACCACGGGAAATGTTTGCTTTCTATTCGGTATCGTATGTTTTCCCCCTTCCATTTAATGTCCCAATTGCACGATTGGCCGTCTTGTGAATTAGATGAATTAATGTCCTCTTTGGAACTCTCACCTCAAGCGGTGCAGGGCCACTGCTGGGAATTGTGTTCCATCCTGTTCCTGCGAATGTGTTCAAGAGCTAAATGTCTAGGTCTCGCCACGACGAGAGGGCTTCAAGGAGAGGGAGTTTGCGTAGTTTTGTTGAAGGAGTGCAGACTGCAGTGGTGTGGTCCATAGTTTGGGTCGCGTGGCCACAAACTTTAATTTTCCATTCATGAAGTTGATGTACGCATAGGCCTGTTGATGTTCCGATGACGTTGATGGTTACACCAGTACCTTTTTGAAGATAAAATAACGGATGCACATCATAAACACCTTTTTTGATCCCTCCAAACTATTTCCACTTAACAAAAATAATCCACTGATAATATAAACACAGCCACAGGGAGCAATCTTGCTGATACTCGCAAAAAGTACATGAAGGAAAAGGCGTGCGCGTTTGAGCCACACAAGGTGTTGGCAAAAGTTCCGCCAGCAAGCACCTATCGAGTTTGACAGGGCGCAATAGATGTGCGCAGGGGCCTGGGAGCGAACACCGCACTCGCGCTTGCCTGAACAAGGAGAGACGCCGACTTGGACTAAAACCGAGTCTATCACGTCAATCAATCAAAACCTCGCCGCTTTTCTCACGGGCATTGCATCATCGCAAAGGTGCGTATCTAGTTGGCCAATATTATACTTTATCGATGTTTTGGGTTAGATCGCATAAATAATGGGTATCCATTGTAATTGATATGAATACATGAACCCCTCCCCCACCCACCTCTGGTTTTGGCACCTGACATCACATTTATCCCTCTATTTAAGACCAAAACAGGAGTATTTCTCCACAACTCTGGCTTGTCACCTGATGATGCTGTTTGTTGTAATTACCGGCGAAACGCCATGGTACTCGAATTGTAAATGTTGTAGTGGGTTTACTCTCCAACACACAACCGGTGTGCTGCACTAGTATACTACACTATACACTACACTATAATTGTAAATGTTGTAGTGGGTTTACTCTCCAACACACAACCGGTGTGCTGAACTGGTAACGAAAAGGCATGTCTTGTTTACATGACAAGCCTTTACTAATTGGCTGTGTCGGGTGGTGGCGGGCTTAACGACACATACGTACGCGATCTAACACAAATGCCTTGAAGATCGGGCCTTGTTCAGAGCCAAAGTGCGTTGTTTTGGTCCGGCAAGGCCACTCGTCCCCAAAGGTCGAGATTTTCCTTTCCCTCTCTTGGTGACGGTGAAAGTAATAACCCAGCGAGTGGTTCGCTCTGTGCCAAATTAATTCAGTTATGCACCCTTGGCTCCGCACAGCTGGGCTAAATGCAAAATTAGGAGAGAGTGGAAAAAAAAAACGAACATTCATTTTGTTTGGGAGGCAACCAGCTGTTGCAGTTTGTGAAACCCAATTTGTAGTTACAATTTATAATCTGTCGTTCACATTGTAATGTGTTTTTTGCCCTGATTTTTTTTAATCTATCCTATTTAATGCTTTCGTTGTTTACTTGTCAGCATAATTATTGATTTGCTTTTATTTCTCATTCATTACCTTTTTGCTGTCCGTGTAGCACATCGCCGCAATGTATGGTGAAGGGCACTGTGCCAAATTAAGATGGATTTGAGTGATTTGCTACGCACAAGAACCTGGTAATCCTGCCTACCCTACCTACGTGGACTTTATTTGTCATTGGTGAGCGTTCTGCGAGAGTACAGTCTCAAATTGTTGTGGAGATCTTGAAATCACGGGCAGCTACCTTCATTGGAACCCAGAGTAAAAAAAACAACTTGTTTTACCTCGTAAGACCCGCTGAGCTCTGAAACTCTTTTTCAGAAGTGACTTGGCCACAATAACAGCTCTCCGAAATGGCTTATCACGTGGAACCTTATAGCAGCCAAATACCCTAAACGCGTTATGTTGATTCTAAATGTGGAGGAGGAAAAAGCGGGGAGGGGGCCCAGAGAAAAATCCACGCGACCACTGGCAGAGCACGCACACTCCAAATATGCAGGTGTCAGTCCGGATCGAACCCATAACCTTCTGTATACCGGGCGAGGTAGTTAACATCTCGCTACCGTGGCGCCCCACGGTGCTTGCATTGATACAGCCAATGACCCTTTAACCCAGGGGTTCTTAAACTATTATCTGGCCAGCCACATCACTAATACGAGCGTCGCTTGGCTTCGTGGCGTCATAATACCTGTACCTGTGACGCCTATTCTGTATCTCATCCCATCTCAGTCTAGTTTATCCTGCTTTAGTCCTGCTCAATTGTATCTCCTTGGTAACGGCTCTCTCATCTCCATCTCTGGTTTATCGCTCACCTCACCGATCTGTGTCTCTCTGCGTCGCCGTGAGCGCTGTGTCTCGTCGGGCCGTAGCTCTGCAGGCGGCTCGGAGAGCCTTCATCGCTCCGGATGTGGCCCCCGCTGGCTGTCAGGTGGGAAAACCCAGACTTGAACTCCCCCCCCCCCCCCCATTCATCTTCAACGCCCATGCTCAATCAATCAATAACAATTTTTTTTTATTTTACGTGCCAATATCACCCTCGATTAAAGTAGGCATTGGTGAACGGCGGTACAGCAGAACGGGAATGATACCGGGGGCATGGAGCAGCAACGAGAATGAAACGAGAAATCCGTCACGAACTCGGCGGCGAACACCGACCTGAGTAGAGTAGATTGCGATCGTGCGCAAAATAAAGTGCAACCGGGCAGAATGAGTAGGATAAATAAAGGTAAGAAGTGTAAATACAAATAGATAAAATTATTAAATGTAAAGACACCATTTTATTTATTTAAGATTTCATGGGAAGGCAAGTCTCAATAGGTGCGTCTTGCACAGACCATGGAATTGAGAGACACTTGGCACATTTCGGATGTCCGGTGGCAGGCAGGCACGGTGTTCCAGATTTTTGGGACTGCGCTCGAAAAGGCTGTATCCCCCGAGTGTCGGGTGATCAATGCTGGGCTGCTGTGATGTTAGGCGTGATGCCAGGCAGGCTCCTTCTCTCTACAGCACCACCAAACTCTGTTTGGTGAGAACGCGGCAAAACTAATTGACTAATTAGCAGGCATGTCACGCTTCACACCACAGTGATTCGATGATTTTTCATGGTTCTGGATTGTGATATGGATTGATTCTTTGTGATTTTTTTTCTCTACTGTCCAGTTTTTTTATTAATCTCAATACCAGAAATGTGAAAATAACATTTCAGTTGAAAATAATTATCATAAAACGTGAAAGTACTAAATTCTCACGCTCGTGATTCGTGTTAATGCCTGAGTCTATGTCACTGGTGCCTGCCCAAACGTGTGGTTTTGATTCTTACGGCCTCTACAGAGATTTTTTTTTATCCATAATTATATATTTTTAAAGATATAAAACCCCAAAGCCACTTTGAACTTTTTCATAATTTTTATCACTGCATTGGCCACCTGTAAACAATCTCTTTTGTAAATGTGACAATCTTGTCGGGTGGCGGAGGGATTCATGTCAAGAGTTTTTGGCAGAAAAATTACCACGTGTGGCCAATCCCCCCCCCCCCCCCAAAAAAAAAAAATATCAAAACAAATAAATTGGTGGTGCTGCTGCTGCTGCATTGTGCAATAGCATTGCCCGAAACATCACGCATTGTATCTTTTTTTTAAGGCCACAGTGTTATTGATAAATGTGTTGAGAGTTTTTTCAAAAAGTACATGTCATCGTGGTATTGGCCATGAAACCCTGCTTCGAAAAGGAAAGGGTTTTGTCTGGAAAAAGTCCGAATCGTCCCGCAGAGGTGAGCATTGTGGTGGGTGGGGGAGGGTTGCTATACTTCCTTAAGTGGCTCAGAAGCATGGTGGAAATTCCACATTCCTATGGCAGTGCATAGGATGAGCCACCGGTGAGTATGTTGTGCAGAGTGATAGTGGATGTTAGTTTGAGGTCTCGGAAGTCTGGAGAGCGCTTACGAAACTTGTAAAATTCCACCGTGCGTGTTTTTTTGTGTATTATTTTTAAATCGGTTTATTTACGTTGGGAAGACGCCGCTTCCATCAGAACGTCGAGATAACGGTGGGTTCGGATAAGGCGCTGTTCTTGGCCGAGCTGTGCGAGACCAATCAAAAACGCACGTGCATGCATGCACGCGGCCAGTTTGGCTATTGTAAGACTGTGTGCAAACATCAGCAGGTTTTCACTGGGCGGTGCGATGCCTTCAGATTGCTCCCATTTCCAGGGGGCCCGTGTTGCTCGGGCGAGATTGTAAGATTTGCGGAGACGCTTGGTAAGCGTCGCAGAGCTCCCTTGGGTTCAAGGGCCAGACTTCGGCCACCCATATGGTTCAACGAGATATTGCGTCTGGCGAGCCGATGACTTCAGCCCGGTTGCCCTATGGCTGTACCAAAAAATCGTCACGTTACATTTTGGTTTGTCACTTGATCCAGCATACTGCTAACGATTACAATTTTAAAATTATTATTTTTCCGTGAAACAGACGCTTAGCAAGGCGTGTGAAGAGGTGATGTCCCTAGTGTAGTGAAGAGGTCCCTTGAGGTGACCTTCAGAGATTTCGTGACATCACCTTTTGTGATCCGGCACTTACTGATTTACTCTAGTTACTCGATCGCTGGCGGTCAATTGCCTCCTTATCGTTCGACTATCACTACAACCATGGTTATCATGCCCCTGAACTTCACTGATTGATTCATGCTGTGTTCAACCACCACGCTAGCGTGCAGCTCACCACTCTCACTCACTCGCCGCACTGCAGGTCACAACATCACCCACGCACTCGCCGCACTGCAAGTCACAACATCACCCACGCACTCGCCACACTGCAGGTCACAACACTTCTCCATCTGCTTTTATTCCTCACACTGCTTGACTTTGGAATTCGCTCCCGTCATCCCTATTCCAAAGTTCTTATAACTGAGCTTAATGAAAGAAACCAGTTATCTCCGTTATCTCTTACACTTTTTGTAGTTCTGTTTGTTGCTGGCTGCTTGGAATTTTGGGCATATTGGCCTGTATTCAGCAAAACTGTGATTTGTTTTCTCTTCTACACTTCCCCACTGCTCACAGTGGAGAGTTCTGAAATTGAACCCCTTTGTGCCGTGACGAGACTCCGGTGGCGCAGCTGGAATATTTAGTCGGTAAATAAAAACGGAGCTTTTTTTGCTCGTAGAAGTACAGGATTGTAAAACAACACTTTTTTTTATTGCATACAAATTTCCCAAAATTATATTAAATTTGAATGTTTACTTCCCAGCATGCACCACCATGAGCGTTTCCACGGCAGTGAAATGCACTGGGAATAAAGCCGCGCTCTTTTTGCAGTGGCTGTGATTTGGGGAATAATCCTTGACTGGAGTCAAAATAAGCCAGCAAATCGGGCTCTTTACGTAAACCATACGCAGCCCATCTGCCACACAAGTTTCTGGGAGGGCATCATTTCAGCAGCATTGATTCAATACGAGCAAAAACTCTAGACCGGTTTCGACACTCGGTCTCTCCCGCTTGAATCTGTAATGTTTACAGTGTTCCGATAACTAAAAGCAGATAATGCTAGTCCCACATTACTCAGCTTCTCCTGTGTAATCGTAATGCTGATATTTGGCACGTGACGGTTGATCATTTGTCACGTTTACATGAATAAAAAAATTATATAATTGACAAAAAAATCCCAAAAACAAAAGGGGGAAGTGATGGTGTCAGCAGCTTGGGTTAACGCGGGGACAGCCGCAGAGCCCAATGCCTAATAGATCACAATACAAAGTCAACAGGCCTAGCGCACGTATTTCCAAGGTTAAATCAATCTAATCCACTATGATAATAAATGTATAATACGTCGTCGAGTCCAATTCGCAAGTTATAACAAAATACCGCAGCCCTTTGTCAAACTACTGCCGCTCGTGAAAGCCTTCCCATGCCGTGTCAGTCACGGGCAGGGGTCTGAAACCTGTGGCCCCAGAACTGCACGCGATTCTCTTAAGGACTGCTTCGAACTCACCGTCTCGTATTCGCATGCATTGCGGGTTCTTGAAATATTTGAGGGGTTTTTTAAATTGTTACGGATTCTTGTTAGTTTGGTGGCCGACCCCTGCTCATGGTGGTTGTTTGACCATTCTTCACCACGTTGGTGAGTGCAGGTGGATGTCAGCTCGCGAGCTCACATCGATAGCCGTGGCCAGGAATTTAACTCGTGTCCCAGGGGTTCATAGCGCAGCGCCCCCATCACTTTGCTGCCGCTCCACCCCGGGAAGTAAAGTTACTTCTTGTGAAAGACCCAACACAGAAGATCTCGAGTTTGATCTTCCACGAAGCTCGTGGTCCACCCGAAACACCATCCCCACAAACCATGACAGATGCGGATACCTGATGCACACATGGAAAATTAAAACCCCTCGAGTTCTGTGCGACCTGTGGTCATCCAGAACAGACCGTACGACGCAAATGTGCGATCCACAAATATGAAGGGGACGTCGTGGCGATACACTCCGCTGCTACTGCTGCGGTTATCTGGCTTGACCACCTTGTTATTAAATTGTAGTTGTTGCTCTGCATATACATCGGCAGTCGTACGACAAAAAGAAGCAAAGTTACTTCCAAACCAGAAAACCCAAGCGATTTATGCAATTTGCGTTTCGCTGCTTCTATATAAAAAAAAACAACAACCTCGTGACCGAATATACTTCTCAGGGTACTGACAACAGAGACGGTGCCGAACAAATGGCACGCGGTATGACCTGAACGCACACCGGTAGAACCCTTCCCCAGTTGCCGGCACTCGCAAGCCCGCGCGCTGTCCGTGGGCTCTCCACTCGGCCGACAGTGAAGGCTGTCGGCACAGACAAACGACAACAGCAGATTGACAGAGGAGGAAGAAGCCAGCGGCAAGAGGATGGACATCGTCACGGAACACGTTTTGAAGAAAGGCATTAGGCAGGAGGAGGATGCCGTGAAGGTCACGCAAAACAATGCCAGGACTAATTGCACAGGAGGTCGCCGGCGACGCGGAGTGACCGGGCGAGCGCAAGCGCCGTGTTTGTTTCGATCTGAGCGTTCTCTCTGGAGGGCCTGGCCAGCTGGCTTGGCGGCGGCGGTGGTGGGCTTACTGGGGTGGGGGGGGCGGCGCGTTGTTTGTTATTGCAAAGGCATCGGAGGCCAGATGGGACAGCAGCGACCTCCCCCAGCAAAGGCCTCCGCAACTGTGGGGGAGGGCCCCTTTGCAGGACAACACGGAGTCAACTTCATCTTGATCCACGCGTGTGCGCACGGGGGGGGGGGCGTTCGGTGGTGGGATGTTAACTTCCTCGCCTGGTATACAGGATGTCATGGGTGTGATCCCGACCCCTGACGCCTGATGTATATTTGGAGTTTGCATGTTCTCTCCCCGTGGTCTTGTGGATTTTTCTCTGGGTCCTGCGGTTTTTCCCTCCTTTAGAATCAACATCACGCGTTTTAGAATATTTGTCGGCAAAAGTAAATGTTAAGTCGGTAAATTCCTGGAGACTGTTGTCAAAACGCAACGGAGTAGGCACTTCTTTATTATCTTTCGAAAGTGCCACACGTCCACATCATCTTCATCGTCATAAGCCGTGGTCAATCCACTGCTGGATGAAGACCTCCCCAAGCCGCCACCACCTCTCGCGATTCTGCAACACGACGATCCGATTGGCACCCGGCATACGAGTCCATTTCACCGCTCCGTCTCCCCGGTGGATGTCCCTTGGACAGCAGTCCATTCCTTGGCTACCACTCCGTCTTTATTCTTGACCGTCGTCCCTTGGAGCCGTGGCGCTTCCCTGCCCACGCCCCACCTGCTTTGCTTAACGGTGTTCAAATGATGTCCTTCACCTGCGTATGTTCTCTCATCCACGTGTTCCTCCTTTCTCTCTCCCAACGTAATTCCTAGCATGCACGAGTTTAACTTTACCGTAGGATAAATTAGATTTGATTAGTGCCACGGCACGTTCGGATGTTTTCGTGTCTCTTGCGCCGGTTTATAAAATCCTGTGACGGTATGGATGCCCGAGTGTGACTTGGTACAACACACGTGTGTGAAGTTGCATATGCCGTTGTGTTCTTGTGTACATGGTCGACTCGGCCTCAAGTGAGGCTTGGTCATGTAAACATTACCACTGGGGAGACAAAGGCAGCCAGGCGTGGCGCTGACCACCCACCCCCTCGTGTGCCATGCCGGCCTTCATAAGTGCTCGCTAACAGCACTTGCCCCAACAGTCTGTTCAGGCTGTCTTTGTCTTTGTAGAAGCGGCGCCGTGCGTCACTTCACCGCCGGGGTTCCAGGGCCACCCGGTGTCGGCCTCCATGGAGGAGTTCCTCATCTCGTCGGGCTGCGAAGCCGGGGACTCCGCGGGCTCCCACTCCTCGCCGAAGATGCGGGCGGCGTGGGACACGCCGGGCACACGCAGCGTGCACGTCATGAGCCTTGAGAGCGCCCCGGCAGACGGAGAGGTGGGCATTCGTTGCGTGTGTGTGCGTGTGTCTGGGTGCATCAGTCAACGCATGGCACCTGGGTCTGTCCCGTGACCCCCTGCCAGCAGGCATTCAGTACTTCACGTGGCCTTAAAGTGCACTTAGCCTGGCACAATTGCCATGATGATGTGACCGCCATTTGGTTGCGAATGACGGTTGTTGTTATTTTGTTGCGTGGGGGAGATGTAGTGTGGTGGTTCGCGTGCTGTGCTACGAAACCTGCCGATCAGAGTTCGATTTCTGCTCTTGGCCAACATTGTGGGTGTCGGTGTGCGCTTGTGGGTGTGAGTGTGGATGCATGTGTGTAGGTGCGAATGTGAATGTGGGTTTGAGAGTGATTGTGCATGCTTGTAAACGTGTGTGAACAGTAGTGCAGCGGTTATCGTGCTGTGCTACAAACCCGGCGACCCCAGTTTGATTCCTGCTCATGGCCAACACCAGTGACAATTTTCTGAATCAGTCCTGGGTCTCCCTTAGGTTGACTCGGCCTCAAATGAGTACCTTGTGCGATTGTGTGAACATCGCCACTGGAAAGACAAAAGTGGCCAGGCGTGGTACTGGCCACCCACCCCAACAGTCTGTTCAGGCTAAACGGGGGCCCATTTAATATATCCGCTCGTCGTGAGATGCAAGAAGAGATATAAGAGATAGATGTGTATCGAAATAAGAGAAACGTAGACCAATAGAGATGGAGTGAAATGCGAGATGCCGACAGGACAGAGGTGAGAGACACTAATTTGCCTATATAGTCTCTTGAACCAGAAGTTAATTTACATATGTAGTGAGTCCAACTGAGTCGCAGACGTTGTCTTGGGAACAACACGTTTTATTCAACTATTTGCACAACATACTCCAGGCTATTAACACAACATACTCCAGGCTATTAACACAACACTCTCGGGTGGTGACCACCCAACTAACCACGCTACGGCAGAACTAGACACGGTTCCACTATCCCAGTCCGGACCACAAGCTGGGTCCCGGACCGTGTGGCTGGAGGCTTCTTCAAGCTTGACGTGGATCTCCTGCCTCTCCAACAGAAAGAACCCCGAGCCCCTCACAGGGCCCCCCCCCTTATATCGGGCCGGGCTGGGGCTGGCTCCGCCTCTCGCCCCGCCCACCTTCTCGATCTCTCTCGCCGCCTTGCCCGAAGGCTCTCGAGAGTTCTTCCCGGACCACGTGACCAACCATTGGCCCCCTTAGCCGGTGGTCCCCCTCCAGTATTATCCAATCACGTGTCCCCAGGTCAGCCAGAGTATCATGCCCCCAACATAACCCCAGCTGGCTGACACTCTCTCGCTCTCTCAACGGGAGCCCGCACTGCACGCTGTGCATGGCCATCGCACTTAACCAGCGCTCACCCAAGCTCCCACTAGGGCTGGTACTACACCCCGTGTCCGGGGTGTACACACAATAGTAGACATTCCGCCGTGGCCTCACAAGCCCGGCACCACACAGTGACATTCCCAGTCAACTACACATATAATCTATTCTGACAATGTGACGATATGAACAAAAAAGGCCTGAAATTGGTTGATCACACCACTGCCAGCAGAAGTGCGCCTCCACTCGAGGGCATTTGGCCTCATCTTCCACGCTGGCTAGACGTCTTGGAAGCGGTGGGAGTCCGCACATTTTACCCTACCACACGCAACCTGCCGATTGACTTAACTGTGCTGCGACCTGTTTATGCTGCTGGGGTAGACACAGGCCATGGAGGATTTAAAAAATAATAATAATGTACCCATTCATTCCACCATCGTGCCGAGAGTTCAAACCTCCTGTGACCTCTGTCCAGAGTTCGCGCTGACCGATACGCCACGGCAGCGTCTAGGTACTCGAGCAGCCGTGCGCGTGTGCCGCGTGCATTGATGGATGTGTGCGCGGGTTCACGGCCGGGCCAGTGCTTCCTGTGTTCACCTGGGACCTTCTCGCCGTGCAGGTGCACGCGGGTGTGCACGGGCGTGAGCGGGCGTGCCAGAGAGCGCCCTGCAGCCTCTACCCCCTGGGAAGAAAACGCGCGGTTTAATTAACCTCTAAAGTGTTATTAATCAACGGTATACTTTGAGTTGACTCGTACGTAAACAACTTGGTGATGATGCAAAGCTGCGTTTCACGTGGTATTTACGCTGCGAGCGCAGAGACTGTGTGTGTGGGGAGCGGCGGTAGTGTAGCGGTTAGCACTCTGTGCTACGATCCCAGCGACCCAGGTTCGTTTCCCTCTCATGGACAACACCAGTGACGATTATTTGAACCTGTTCTGGGCATCCCCTAGGTTGGCTCGGCCTCGAATGAGTACCTGGTACGGTTTGTAAACAGCGTCACATACCGGCCTTCATAGGTGCTCGCTAACAGCACTTGCCTCACCAGTCTTTGAACCTATACGGGTGACCTTTGTCTTTGTTTGGGGAGTGGCGGTGCAGTGATTCGTGTACTTGCGCCTCCATCCCAGGTGAGCCAAGTTCAAGCCCTGTGTATTACACTGGTGGCAAACAGTGATGTATGTCGAGGTCAACTCTGCCTTGCAATGCATAGGCCTACATTGTGGTCTATCCACTTTAATACTGATTAGACGAATGGCAACGGAGAGAGCTGTGGGACTCGGCCACATCATATCGCCATGCCGGCCAGGCGAACCATTGGCAACGTGTTAGGCGGTGGTGTTTCTTGCCAATAAACCACAGCTGGCAACCGTCGTGCTGATGGCTTGTTGTTGTTGTTGTGTCCTCCATGAACGTTCAGGTGACGGTTGACATCAGCACCGAGGGTGGGGCCAGAGACTCGCTCCGGCCAATGACACTCGTCCTGGCGTCGCCAGGTGACACCGCTTGGCGAATCAAAACGGACGGCCTCACCGGGCTCCTCGACTGCATTGTCCACGTGAGGCCTTTCATTAAATTTTTTTAGTTTTTTTTATTTCATTAAAAAGCTCATGGACTTTTAAGTGCACCACAGTCAAATCTGATACTGAAAATCAATGGTGTTCTTCGATAGCAACTGTAATTTTTACTCGTGCCGATACCGTAGTAACTTTACACTAACGAAAGCACAACATTGCAATGCTGTTTAAACACAGACATAACAAACCAAAGTAAGAGTTGCTTTCGATGTCCATTCTTTTCATTGAAATGTCTACATTTGTGAACGGTAGATATGGAACGTTTGACCAACCTTGCACATTTACTTCAAGAACATTGTTTTACTTACTAAGATTTCTGTCATGATTGATTCGTAATTGATTTTGGGTCAGATTGTGTAAGTAAAGTAAAAAAATGTATGTCGTAATCCCTCCTCCATCTAACATGACCAATTAATACATTTGTTACGTGAACAAACGTGCCAGGTTATTAAAGGTTCGTGGCATTGTTTAATACGAGTTCTGATCCGAACATCCAATCGTCAGGAGCGTGTTAAAATTGCTGTTACGATTGCTCGTTTAATTTAGCCGAATATGCCTACTTGGTTTCTCGGTCAAAATGGGCTTTCCAGCATGCGCACCGTCGTTGAGACGCTGTTGTATGTTTGACCGTCCGCATGCATTAAATGCCCGCTTTGTGTTGTTGCACAGGCCTCGGAGAGCGTGCATGTGCATGGGGCGTGCGTGCGCGTGTTTGAGCCCAGCCCTGTCGGCTCGGGCAAGGCCTTGCTGGACTGGAGTGTCAGACATCTTGGTGCAGTCACATCATATCGCCATGCCGACCAGGCGAACCACTTCTACATCCGGCTGAGTGCGGGTGAGGTTCTCCTATGCAGCTCACTCCCATAAAAAATATATATATATTTCCCTCTTTGTTTGCCTATCATGGTTTTTTTTAATATCCATGCAGAAGCTACTAAATACCATGGTTCATATTCAACTCATGAGGCCGGTGGGCAAGCTGTGGGCAGGGCTGCCCGAGCAGTGGACGAGGCAATCTGGAAAGTGGGCGGGGCTTCCTCATTCGTGGGTTGGGCTCCCTGAGTAGTGGGTGGAGCTACCTGAGTAGTGGGTGGAGCTACTTGGGCAGTGGGTGGAGCTACCTGGTCAGGGTTGACTGGAGTGGGCGGGGTCTATGCGCAAGAGGAGGTGAGGCCAGCATCAGACAGGGGGAGGAGGATGCTGCTTCACTTCGTGAATGGGGCTAGCGACCGAGTGGGTGGGGTTGATGGAGGGGAGGGGCTACCAGCGAACCATGTGTCTAGGTTGAGCCTCCCAGAATTTGAGCATCTCTCCATTTCACCAGCCCACGTGCTTAAGTGGGTTGCTTCCCGCGTGTGCGCTCTCTCTGCCTCACAGACCCCCCGCAGCTCGGCACGTGCTCGCCACGGGACGGCTTCCTCTCGCAGCGCTTCCTCGTCTCGCTGGAGAAGAGGCAGGAGGTCAGCGGCTGTCAGAGGTCGCCCAGGCCCCACACGGCACCCGACCTCCACCCCGGCCAGGATGTCCACATTGTGGAGGTGGAAGCACCAAGCAGCGGTCCTTTGACGTGAGGATGTGGCAACGCACGCACCACATCCCCTTTTTAACCCTAATAAAACTAAAAACTAAACTTTTTATTTTACCAGGTAAGTGACCTGGCCACAAATGATGCCTCAGTGAAGTGGCTTATGACATGGACATTTATAGCAGCCAGATACTGTAAACGCACGTTGATTCTCAAAATGGAGGGAAAAATTGGAGGCGGAGAAAAATCCACGCAACCACGGGTAGAAATGCAAACTTCAAATATCGAATCTACAACCTCCTGCATACCAGGCGAGGGAGATAACATCTTGCCACCGCTGCATCCCATCTGCCGAGCACTAATTGGCATTAATATGGTCCAACCATAATAATGTTGACCACACGACACCAGTTATTTATGTTATGCTAACTTTACGTAGCAAAGATGGAGTGGTGGCGCTGTGGTTAACGCACTGTGATAACCACAGGTCCACCAAAATGAGTGCCCACTCTATTGCCTGGTGTAGTGAGGAGACCCTTTGTTCTAGATTCACATCTTGACCCATATAACCGAAACACATCTCCTTGGACAAAGCTGGTGCCGATAATTTTCACGAGAAAGACGTAGGAGACGTTTAATCATCAACACGAGTGTATTTCGCCATTTGAAAGTTTTTTATTCCTCTCGACCAGTGGCAAGGCGCTGCACAGACCACGGCACGTGATGATCCCCACGTCATATCCCGTTTGTCGTGACGTTCTCCTCCTCCTGTCGCTCCCTGCTGTGCAGCGGCCTGCAGACGGACGTGCACGTGGAGGTGGACGTGGGGCCGCGTGGGGGCCAGGTGATGCGGGAGGTCGTCTTGCTGCTGTACTGCCCGATGCCTGTTAACTGGGTGATCCACACCGCGGCTGGCCTGCCTCTGCTCACGGCACGCGTACGCGACGCACGGGCACGAACGCATGCGCGCATACACACGTGCACGCACACGTAGGTGCGCGCGTTCCAGTTATCTCGAGGGTTGCCACCTGTCTTGGATTTCGCAGGATCGTCCTCTTGTTTCTCGTTTAAAGCCGGTGGTGTTACAGACTGCACTGTTATTCTGTGATGAACTAGGTTGATTTGTACTCTTTGGATCTTTTGGTAAAGTCACGTAGATAGAAAAATAATAAAATAAAAAATCACGACGAAAGCTTTGTCAAGATTTAGGTTGATTTGATTTGAACATCGTCCTCTTTTCGAGGTAGTTGTCCTGGGATGTCTTTCGGTCAGTTTAACACGTAGTAGTAGTCGGCGCCCAAAACGTCGTGGTTTATTTTATTTTATACCTACGTGACTTTACCAAAAGAACCAAAGAGTTTGTAATTTACACCTATGGGCTATCTGCCCATGGATCGTGATGATGATGATGAAGAAGTACCATTGCTCCACATCTTTCCTATTATCTATTTTTTTCTTTTTAAGGCTGCAGTGTTATGTATGAATGTGTCGAGCTGTTTTTGTTAATTGCACCCATTTGTTGATAAAATCAACTCTCACGCGCACGATAGATGAATCGAATTGAGCGTGTAAAAATTCCCCTCCAGGGCTTATACGAATTACAGGCACGTTACATGCTCCTATTACATTTAGGCGAATGTGGCAAATGAAATTTGTCATGAGATAAAAGCCAATGGGAAAAATACAACGTTAATGTAAAATGAGATTTAAAAATTTTTTTTATCGGAGACCATATATAAATGCCGAATACATAGACACATTTGTATATCAGCTATGTTGGGGTGTAAGTGCTGTTCGCGAGTACCTAATGAAGGCCGGTACGGCACATGAGGAGGTGGATGGCTAGCACCACGCCTGGCCGCTTGTTTTACCAGTGCTGATGTTTAAGCATAGCACCATTTTTAAGGCCTAGTCCACCTATGGGAGGCCTAGGACTAAGTCGATCATTCTTCACTGTTTTTGGTCCTAAGCAGGAATTGAACTCGGGTCGCCTGGTTCGAAGTTTATTGCGCTAACCACTAAACTCCCGCACCAACAAACACACACACACAGGTGAGCATCGCACTGCTTTGAATTCCATTTGCCTCGACCCAAACGCCACTTCTCATTTTTCCAGACGTCTGGCCGCGTCACCCACAAGCAGCTAATGACGGTGCAGCGTATACAAGGAGAGGAGCTCATGGGCCCCAACCGCGACCTCATTGGCTGGGCTCAGAGGCGGGGCCTGTCGCCCGTGGCAACCTACACGTTGGTCGCTCAGGCCAACCACATCCGCCTGACCATCCCTGCAGACCTGGGTACCCCACGTGAGCTGTGCTGGCTGTGCTGACGGATGCATTATTAGTATTACTATTCATCTTCTTGGTTCTTTCGGTAAAGTCACGTAGAAGGGAAGTAATAAAATAATAAAAATAAAGCATAATAAAATAATTCTCACGACGTTTCGGCCACAACGCAAGCAGCCGTCCTCAGGTGAAGAACATGTCTGTCGATAAGACAGAGTCTAAATGGCACGTCTTAGGCTTGGAGTGTCTATTTATTACTATTGTGCTTGTTTACCCAGGAAAGCCTCGCTTGAGTCTCAAGACTCTTTTTGTTCGTCTCAAAGAGGGTCCTGCCAATGTTTTGCAGTAGGGGTGGCGATATTGCCCTGTGTAATCCGAATTGAGTCGATTGCATTGGGGGGTTTTTTTGGCAAATACCAGTTACATTGTGTGAAGTTTTTTTTATAGCAACGGGAGGAAACCCATGCAGAACAGATGGGCGAGAGGGGGGGGGGGGTATATACAAACTCCACACAGCAAGGCGCTCGAAGTTAGGCCCTTCTTGCACCGAGCGATGGCATGAGAGTCACCACCTTGCCACCCAATGCATGTAGAACATGACCATTATTCTATTGTTGTGAAATCATCACAACCGATGGACAAATAGCCCATATGTGTCCACTGCATGTGTCGTTACGTTTCCACTTTCCTCTGTCTTGTGCCAATATGCTCAAGTAATGCCACATCTTTGTGGCACCAATCTGTTATGTCGTCATCAAGAAGCCATTCTCTGTTAGGTCTTCCTCTCTTTCTGGTTCCTTAATTTTTTCCAAAGAACACACTTTTTTAATTTTCCTGTTGTCCATCCTACATATGGGTCCCAAATAGTGCCAGTTTCCTCATCACTGCCTGCATCATCAGGTTGTCTTCTTCTATCCGCAACCCTTTTCGTCTACGTTGGTCAATTTTTGGGTCCAGCTTAGATGTAGTATCCTTCTGTAGCCATACATTTCGAGTGCTAAAAAATCCGGATTAGCAAAATTTTCCCTTTTTTCTTGCACTATTCCTCCTCCTGTCAGGCCACAAACTTTATGATTCACCTCTCATATGTGAACCTATAACAGATGTAATATTTATGTTATGATTATGGATTTACATTTTTTTGAGGGGTGGCGCGGGGAGACAATTGTGAGCAATTGTGCTATCAGCGTTGCGAGATATCTTTTCAGAACTTACATGGTGAGCAGGGTGACATTTTGGTAGAGAAGGCCCATGAAGTTGGCTTTGCAGAACTACTCCTGAAGTCCCCTTAATTCAACATGCCTAATTTCAACACTGGGGGGGCACACCCCTTATGCCCTGCAATGCGCGTGTGTGCATTGCACGGTTATCAAATTGCAGTGGTTTAGCCCTTGGAGATGGAGTTTGTGGAATATAGTGACAAGCTAAATTGTTCTGCGGTGGGGAGATGTTAACTACCTCCCCTCTTGTACAGGAGGTCGTTGGCTCGATCCCGACCCTGACACCTGTATATTTGGAGTTTGCATGTTCTCCTTGTGGTTACATGGATATTTCTCTAGGTCCTCCAGTTTTCCCCCACTACATTTAGAATCAACATCATGTGTTTATAGTATTTAGGCTGCCATAAATTTCCAAATAAGCCACTTTGTTGAACTATCATTTATGGCCAGGTCACTTCTGAAAAAGAGTTGTTTATCTCAGTGGGCCTTAAATGGTAAAAACAAATAGTTTTAACTGAGTAATTAGAGCTGGGTAATTCGGTCATCCCAGTGATCGCTGACTCTACGGATTAATTATCGGTTCGATAACCCGGAAATGGGGGGGGGGTCTTGGTGATGTCATCGACACCATTGGCCACGTCACGCTGGATGTGATGGGGTAGTTGCTATTTTTAGTTGGCCCGAAGTCATCGATTTTATAACTTTCAGTCGATTGGTTAAACTCAATCGACAAATTGTCCTGACTAGAATTGATGTGGGAGTTTTTGTTCCGTGAAGTTAATTCGTGACCTGAGACCATCACCTCGCTACACTTTAGCACCTGGTATAATAACAGGTGGCTGAGACCTGGATTCGAACCCAGGGCCTCAGCCTTGCCAGCTTGGTGAGATTGTGCATGTGTATTTGTCTGTGTGTGTGTGTAAGATTGTATCTGTCCGTTGTTTTCTATCTGTGTGTGATTTTGTTTTCAGAATTGGCAGATGTGCAGGTTGACAGAGTGCCTCTCCTCAAGTTCCAACCTCAAAAGGGATTTAACAGAAACCCTCCACCCTCACCTGGTATGCTTGCACACACAGACGTACCACATGCACGCACAAAGACAAAGATCCCCCATGTAGACCTTGACAGTGTTGTGGGCAAGAGCTGTTCGCGAGGATCGATTCAGGTCCGCATGGCACATGAGGGGGTGGTGTGGCCAGCAGCACACCTGGCCACCTTGGTCTTCCCAGTTCTGATGTTTACATACAACACCAGATGCTGAGTCGGCCTAGGAGAGGCCCATGACCAGTTTAGATATCCATCACCGATGTTGACCATGTGCAGGAATCCAATTCGGGTCGCCGTGTTCCTAGCGCAGTGCGCGAACCACTGTGCTACCGCTTCCCATGAAACGAAGACAAATAATATCCCCCATATGGACCAAGTGCTGTTCGCCAGCATCTACAAAGGCCGTCGCAGCACACAAGGGGGTGGTTGGCTGCCTTTGATTCCCCGCTGCCGATGTTCACACGCCTAGTTGTTGTTGGGCCTTCTCGGTCAGATATCTAATGGCAAATCCTATGTCTTCTTTTTCCAGACCTCGATGACCACACCCACAGCCCCGATGGCGAAGGACTTCAAATAAACATCCCCGCCCACGCCTTCCCTGATCTGGGAGACGTCAGGCTGTTTCCGTCCCAGCACGGCAAGGAGATCTATCCGTTGGATGAGAAAATGCTCTCCTCGTTCCCTTTGGGGCAAGATATTCTGTGGCCGGTGAACCCGTCGGAGAGAGACGGCTCTGACTCGGGAAACCCTCACAACCGTCCGCCGGGCCTGGGCATGAAGCACGACAGCCACGGGGACGTGGTGCTGGAGAAGGAGGTGGAGATGGGCGTGACCCTGCGCTGCCTGGAGACGAAGATGACCGTGAGCGTGTGGAAGGAAGCGTCCATTGTGAGTGCTCGCTCGCGCACGATAGGTCGACATCGTCGATATTAAAATCGTCGTCATCGTTCACGTCGTCGTAATTATCATCATTGATCGATAGTCGTCGTCCTTGTAGCACAACGGTAACATTGTCTTCAATCTCTACGCAAACATCACAAATGTCGGTATATGCAGCATCACTGTCAACATCATCATCGTCAACACTGCCGTCGTCATCATCATCGTAAAAATGAACATCTCAATTATGAAAATGTATTTCTATATAATAAGGATAAACACAATCCACATCATAATCTTTCTGCTGGAGGTATTTGATGGCCTATAAAGCTCTTTTTCACAGATGTTCAGTAGGGGTGGGTCAGAAAGTTACAACAATAAACAATACAAAACAACAATAGGAGTTTAAAGTATAGGCAAGGTATGCAAATCACAAAAAATAAACCAATAAACTAAAACCAAACAATTTTTATTTTAGCAGATAAGGCTGTCTGAGCTGATCACTTCTTTTTCAGGCCACAAATGATAGCTCAATAAATGGCTTATCGTGTGGCGATGTACAGGCAGCCAAATGATCTCAATCTAATATGAGAGCGCATCCCAGGATCCTGTGTGACGGAAGAAACACGTGGAGTGGGGGGGCGGCGGGGGGGGGGGGGGCGAGGGGTCTAAGGGAGAACGGGCCACGGCAATGAACCAACAGAGACAAGTCGCGAAGGAAGTCGCAAGTGGAGAGCGGAAGAAGCGAAATCGTTGAGCGCGGACTTGAAATGGGGGGAGGCCATTGTGGACGGCCGGAGAAAGGAAATGCCAGACTATGGGGGGGGAGAGAGCAGGAACAGCAGAGAAGGAGCCACTCGGCACCGAGGTGGGGGCTGACTGGGGAGGGTGTTAGTTAGTAGGAGAGCTGGAGTGGAGAGCACGTGGAGGGGTGAGACGACCCAGGTGGACAGTGTTTACAGGCAGGGCCAGTGTCAAACTTAGCTGGGAGTGTTATTACAGTCGTAGTCTGAGGTCTTAGTTTGGGGATTTCATTTGATCGTTCTCTTAGTCTCGTCGACCTAAAGCAGTTGAAAATTCTGTCAAACACACTCTTACCTAATGGATGGTGGTATAAGGGGTGAGCAAATATCCCCCCCCCCCCTCCAACCCATGTAATTATTATCAAGTCAGGCGATCGTTGAACTCTGTAAATCTTTTCATATACCTACGCACACGCAGATAGCCAATTGTGTGTTGACCTTCCTTGGTTGCACCGTGGTCTCCAATAATTGAGTAAATCGCCTCGGTCTGCGTCTTCATTCAGACTCGTTGGTTTCGTCCCATCGCAGTCACTCGCGCTTGGTGTCATTAGTCAAAGTCATCGTCGCTGCACGCGCGTTGATTTTCCCCCACTGTTCGCTGACCAATCGCGTTTAGCGCCGGTCCACGAACCGGCGGGTCGCCTCGCCGCTACACGCGCAATCGCAGCTGACCATGTCTGCGCGTTGCCGTGCCGACTACTGCTTGTGCAGCTGGTGGGCGGCACTCCGCTGCGCCTGACGCTGCTGGACGAGCGGTGCGTGGCGATGGAGAATGAGACTCACTTCGTGCTGCACACAGACTACTACAACTGTAGCTCCAACTTCACCCTCATGGACGGCCTCATCTCCTACTCCAACCAGGTGCCCGCTGGGGGGGGGGGGGGGGGGGGGGGGGGGGGGGGGGGGGGGCCCGGTGGCCGTTGTTGCAGATGGCACGGAGGGCCCGCTGAAGGCTGCCAACTTCCCCCGAAGCCTTCGCGCTCGGAATTGTATTTATGTATGGGGATCGTTGTAGTCGACGGAAGCCAGTGTTGCGTGTTTCCGATCCGCCATCGTAAATAAAAAAAATCCGATGAATGGTGTTCCGTGAGGCTCCTGGGGGCAAGGAATGAAATGCCACTCACCCACCACTGACCAATTGACGTCATTGGTTGGGTGCCTGGGCTGCTCCAGCCCCGTTGGCCCTGGTGCAATTGCACCGTCTGCACCCTCGAGAGCCGTGGTGCCACTGTCCACACTCAAACCTCGCGCTCGTGATGCATCGCTGTGCACGTCATCGTCGACCTTTGTTTATTTGTGCAACTCGTATGTGGTGAGCTCGCATGACTCCTGGCGACCCCTCATGGCTGCTACCCCAATAGGAAAACAAAACTCGTGCGTCGACCCTCCATTCTGTATTTCCCTGTAAAAATAGAAATGTCCTTCAGATACTGGGCCTTCCAGACTCGTGTTAAATAACTGTAGTTGAGTAAACCTTTTCATCCTATGAGTTTTATCAGCAGAAGCCAGGCTTCTTAATAAAACAGTTGGTCTGTACAGATGTTATTGATCAGAGCACTCCATCAACACGTCAGGAACGGAGGCCCCCGCATCGGCACAAAAAACCCGCGCAACTGGGCCCCATTTGCCGGCGAGATCCGAAAGGTCAAATAGTGGCTTGCAAGCTTCAGAACTTGCCAGCCAGGCAGAGGCGGTCGGCGGCGTTCAGTGTCCATCCCGACGCTTGCGCATAACGACCGGGTGTGCTCATGAGCAGCGCTTGCCCTCCGTGGTGTGCGTGGGTGAACGGCCGATCGAGTCTTTTTTTGTCATGCGTTTAGCGTACAGTTTAATTAATCGTCGGTTGTATCCCATGTGTGTGGATGTTTTTTTTTGTGCAGATCCAAATCAGGATTAATCCGGGCGACGTGCCCGAGTTTGAGGGCGAAGGAATCCTGCGAACCGTCAACGTAAGACGATAAAAATCGATTGCTTCTCCAGTGCATCATTGAATTCGCCGCTTTGTGACCATGGTGACAGCAGTGATGGTCACGTCGTTGTCGTCGTCATCGTTGTTGGTGATGATGATGATGATATGTGTCTCTCCTTGTGTTTTCCAGCTCAACTGCCCCCTACCTTTTAATAATTCGCCACCAAACCCGCACGGCGCTCTCGGTCACATGGGAATCAATGAACAGACGGAGCCTGAATTCTTGGACCGTTCGATCTACTCGTTTGACCTGTTCAAGGACTCCGAGTTCATGCAGCCCATTACGGATTTGGTGCAAACGGGAAGCGATGTTTTTGTGAAGGTGAGCGCCAATCTCTTCTTTTTCCCAACTTCCCTCCGCATTCATCATGCTTGCTCGTCCGTTCACCACTCACCGTCACTTTCACGATCATTTATTTCGCACATCATCAAATTAATTTACTATCTTCCTCGGCATCAACTCATCTCATTTCATCACGCTAATTCTGCTGTACAAATAGCTAATTCTTTGTTCATTGCCTTGGTCAGGGCGCTATGCAAGTTGAAATAAGATAGGAATCTGTTTGGTGTGTTTGTGCTTTACGTGTGCTGTGTGTTTGTGTGTGTCTGTGCTGTGGGGAGCGGTAGTATGCCAGTTAGTGCGCCGAGTTCCGATTTCCCATCTGGAGCTAAGATGAGTGGCAAAATTATATCAGAAATTGTTATGTGCATCTCCTAGGTTGGCTAAGCCTTCAATGAATACCTGCTGTTTTGTGTAAATCTCAGCACCAAGCACCACTTGGGGGCCATCCAGGCATGATGCTGGCCACACCACACGTTGCGCCCCGTCAAACGTGATAGGTGCTCGCTGAAGGAACTCTCTCCAACACCCTGTGTGACTCAATGCGGAATCTTCCTATACATTTACAGTGTCATAAGCAAGCTCCCTTGGTCTGTTTTACATTATCAGCAGATTCTTTTTTTAAATGTAAATATTTTGAAGGGGTCCGATGGTGTTTCTGATGTGCACCAGTAATTTTATCCTCGAATATTCAAGACGTGCGCATAACCAGCAACATCATCAGAACATCAACAGGCGGATGTGCACATCTCCTTCACGTATTTCGGAGATTCCAGACACATCTCAGGAGTGCGGTTTGTGGCCATGTGACCCGAACTGTAGACCACGTGACAGTTTGTAATTTAAAGGCAGCACAGGACGAGGAATACCATCTTGGATCCGGGTGAGAGGACAGAAGGAAGATGATGATTTGTTTAATTAAATCAAATCTTGTGGAAACGGAGAATAAGTTCCCCTTGTCTTCAATTGGTAGAGGGCAGGATAGACCATATCGTAAATAGCACCTGCAGTCTGGGCCGCCCTTCAACGAAGCAAAACTACACAAACTCTCTCCTGGAGTCCTCTCTCGTAAGTGGCGAGCAGACCTCGACTTTGGCATTTGGCCTCCCTGAGCGTCAACGCTGCCGTCAAGCCCACAGACAGGAATTGGTTAATTCTGGTGAAAAGCCACTCACAGCTGTGCCCCCACGCCTGCCCTGAGACGTGTTGTGTTAAACAAGATGCACGATAACAAAAAACGTTTATCCTGGTTGGAGGAGAAATGAGGTCAACGTTACCAGAACCCATGTGGCTGTCATCATTCCATTAGGCGAAATCTCAACGCCGTGCCAGGGTGAAATATAAAACACTCTCGTTTGACCCATGTGTTGGGGGGGGGGAGGGGTTGGAAGGTAAAGGACTTTTTGTATTTATTGAATAGTTCATAATTTATTCATGCGTGGGCGGTTTATGACACTTGTGGGTTGACGCGCAGGGGCGATGAATCTGCAGGAACCTTCCCAACGCTACTCGAGTTTCCCTCCTGTGTTGGGTGGAAAAAGGCGGACTGCAATGATATTTGACATGAACCTGACAGTTCTACCACCCCTTTTCCTATGAAAAAATCGTCAAAATGTGGCTTCCGCCAATGCAACGTTCAGGAATCCTAACCATGTTGGATTAATTATTACTCCGGTTTAAACTCCGATGTGTGGTATAATCCCCTCCGCAAAAAAACACGTTGAATTGTCGATCTTAGCTTTTGCCGTCTTCGGGTTTTGGCTCCGCAGATTTCCGCGCAGATTCCGGGAGCGCAGATTTTCGCGCAAGCGTGCTTCGTCTCGGATTCCCGAAAACCTGCCGTGGGGTCACCAGCTTCATCAGAATCTGAGGAACCTGCACAGCTACCCCCAGAGGTGCGTGACGAGAGGTTACTGGACTACAGAGGTGGCCGACGCCAAAAGGTCCAACACCATGTGAGACTGGGCTCTAAGAAAAGCTGTCTCGGGTGTGGACCAATCAATTTCAAGGACAGTGCACCATCAGAGTTGTGTTTTTTGTTTGCATTACGACTGCAGGTATTGTAGTCTATGCAAACATGACTCCTTGTAAAAAAGGTGTCAGTTTTGTTGCCAGATAAAAGGGTAAAAAACCAATTATCAACGCAATGCCTGTTCCGCAAATACGAAGGAGACATCACGGCGATACCCTCCTCTGCCCCTGACGTGGTTGCCCGGCTTGACCGCCTTAATGTGAAATTGTAGTTGTTGCTCTGCATCTACATCAACAGCCATACGACAAGAAGAAAAAGGCAAAACTGAAATCCTGGATTTGAATTCGGCCACTTGTGAAGAAACCGGATCTTCAACTCTAGCAGATCTCTGGTATCAGCTCTGTCACTAATTATTGCACGAAATAACAATTTTTTAAAACAAAATCATAATTTGGCTAAATCACAGCTTTGAGAATAAAACAAATGGTTTGGCTGCAAAGGGATTAAACAATCTGGAATGGGGCATGGGGCATCACAGCAAGAAGGGGCCTGGTTTCGATTCCTGACTTTGGCGTCATTCATTGCCTGAAATGTCGACCTGCTCAACCCTATCCCATTCCAATGCTGTACATGTACGTCATCAGTTTTTCTTCCGATTCCATTCCGATGACGTTCGTGTAATTTGTATGTGTACGTCGTCAAAACGGAACCAGAAGAAAACTAAATAAAAATAACTTTATCAGTACCGAAACTCCCATAAGGCCACGCGGGAAGGCGCGTGGCACAATTTGGTGCCAGTTGTCGTAGAGTGCAGTGGTCATTGCTGCAGTGAGCAACAATGTCTATAAAAACAACGCCTCTAAATAAAATTAACGCCGAACCGCTTGCGCATTCCGAGATTCGGCAGTGAACGGGACCCCCACAACCACCCTACAACTTCCAGATGTTTCCGAATGGGAAAGGGTTAATCTATCCTCTTCTAAGGCAGTGGTGATGACAGTGTGACTATGGGGTGTTTTGTTTGTTACCTGTACACCCACTTTACACGCGTAACACTGTACATTTATCATAGGACCTTTTAGCCAGTATCAAAGTATTAAAAATAAGAATGTCTTACCCTTTGCCTGTTTTATTGCTGGAAAGAGTAAAACCTATTCTTATTTTTCATACTGCACGTTGAGTTTTTTTTCTCTTTACTCCACAAAACGAGCTTGTCTTTCGTGTAACCGCGCCGCCGCCGCTGCCTCTGTGTTGCCCAGGCCGACTCGCTGATTGCCAACTTCTGTCCTGTGAACCCACGCGTGGAGCTTCTGAGGGTCGCCCCGGCCGGTGAAGGTACGTTCCTATGGTAGCTCAGGTTCACCCGAAATGTTTGTCCCACCACATGCGTCGTGAGACGAAATGTTAAGGTGGGGATTTCGGGGGAGTGGTCCGGTAATGCAAGTATATGTACAGCCCATTCTCAATCGACTGCTGGATAGAGGTCTCCACGCGCCGTGTCCGTTACGGGCATCTTTTTAACATACATCACCCGCACTGGTCAATGCAATTTGGTCAAATGGGGCCCACTCGCTAAAATGTACCAACGTTGGCACCTCGTTGGAACCATTGGCCCAACGTTGGCCCGACATTCCACATTAACTGGGCCCGGTCTGTTAGTACTGGGGGCTTATAGCGGGCCGTGTGGACACACTGTGGCAGGGGAGGGTGGTGGTTCGGCACCGTCAAAACTATTCTCCTCCAGCTCCCCTACGATTGGATTCATTATCACTTTACAGGGTTCTGAAGTAAAACATTTTATCTAAAATAAAATCTCGTGTTATGTCTCGTTTGTCATATTTCCTGTTTCATATGCCTTTGTTGTATCGCTGGTTCCATTAGCCTTGAGGTAATTCATTTGATATCATCATTATCATCACAGCAGCCGTGATCTATCAGTTGTATCTACAAATAATGTGAATATTTTCATCCAGCCGTAGGGGATGGATCGTGGCTGAGATGACAGTGATGATGAATGTGCTCCGTTGTTTCTTTCCAGCATGGAGAAAAATTTGCCCCCATTTCCCCCCAAAAATTCTTCCTGCCTCATTAATCACGTAAAAAGCCCATCATTTACACATCTTGAGACACCAATTTATGAAACGACATTCAGTCGTTTCATAAATCAAATGGAAATTGTATTCGTAGTCGGCGAAAAACACATCTGGCCTGACCCAGATGTTCCCCCCTTGGCCATATCGCCTGAGGGGACAAACCCTGATTGGTACCGATTTCCTCGGTGGAAGTGAATTGTGGAAGCGAGGTGGTTGGCGTGCACCATGCTACGAGCCTGAGTTCTTGGCCCTGGCCCACATCAGCGGCAAATTATTTAAAACTGGTCCTGGGCTTCGCCGAGTTTACTGGGGCACCACGGTTGCGAGAAGATGCTATCGCCCTCACTTGGTACGCAGGAGGTCGTGGGTTCAATCCCGACCCTGTTGTACATATTAATATTCACGTGTTCTCTCTCCCCGCAGTGGTTCCTTTTGGTTTTGCCTTCCACATTTAGAAACATTAGTTGTAGCTTTTATTCGGCTTTGGTAAATTTCAATATGATTATAAGCCACTTCGATGAGCTTATCGTGTGTGGCCATGTCACCTCTGAACAAGAGCTTTTCTGTGCCTCTCCCTAAAGAATAAAATGACTACCTGGTGCGGCGTGTAAAACATCGGCACCAGCGAGACTTTTGGAGGCCAGGCATCGGCGGTGCTAACCACACCACAAAACGCCCGCCTCGTGCGTCGTACCGGCCCCTCGTACGTGACTCGCGAACGGCCTGTGTGGGCTACATGGAGGAGGGGGTTGTCCTTGTCTTTCTGTCTGCGATGGCAGAGGCGAGTATGAGGTTCCGGTTCCCGCTGTCCCCTCGCTCGGACGCGCGTCTCCAGTACCTGCACTGCAACGTGTCCGTGTGCTTGTCCATGATGGAGGAGCTGCCACAGATACGGGTACGACTCGCCCCTTCCTCCACCTCGTCCCCCCCCCCCCCCCCCTCCGTGCCTCCGTGTGATCCAGAGAGGCACGGAGAAGTAGGTGCATGGTGGGCATTGCGATTTGATGTCAAGAATTGTTTTTTTTTCTCGTCTCTCTTTAATTGTGCCACCATGTTGGTTGTTTGTTCATTCCGTCTCATTCGCTTCATTGGCCCAAATTTAATGTTAGCGTCGCATTTGCACACGATTTGATTCGGTTACAAAGCGATCTCGCCTAATGCGTACAATTAGGTTCGTGTGCAAAAACGGACTTCTGTTGTATTTGTACTGTGGGAAGCCAACGTTGTTGTCTGACGGCTGTTTTTGGGCCCTTTGCCGTTGCTGATGACATTATTGTTGACATTCCCCCTTCCGCTGTTGTTTCCGTGCCGCGATGCCCAGTGCCCGGACGTGCCCGCGCGACCCTGCATGATCAACTTCCGCGGTCCGACCCTGCGACACGTCATCGCAACCACCACCAGCCAGGAACAGCTGCGCAGTAACGGTGAGCAACCGCACTGGTGTGGGTATTTGGTGCTTGCATGTATGTTGAACTTCTTTCACACCGTACGTAGCCAACCGTGCTAATCGAAGGTGCGGGGTTAGCACAGGGTTCTGATGATGTGAGTGTGACGGTGTGGGTATTTGGTGGTGCATGTGAGTGTGATGATGTATTAGGAAGCCACTGGATTTATGCACTTCTTTAAATATAGATTGAAAAGAATTTCATTAGAACTGCTAGTTGCGTTCCGTTTGTCCTTCCCCCACACCTCCGTTCAGCACTGTTGACTGTATGGTGCGAGAGAAGTTCTACATACACGCCCGGCTAACCACGTGCGTCTCTCTCTGCGGTGCAGCTCTGCGTGGCGTCGACACGCCGTCGGTGCTAGGAGTGGCGTTTGGCGCATTCCTCATCGGCGCTCTCCTCACCGCTGCGCTCTGGCTCATCCACAGCCGGACTGGCTCTTTAGGTAGAAAAGCACACGCCTGCTCGTGGACACGCGCATAGACAAGAGACGCGGAGCCGCCGGTTGTCACTTCCTTGCTGGCGAGCGCCTAATTGGGGCTGGCACGGGCACGCAAGAGGAAAGTGTTGGCCAGTGTCGGTCACGTGTAAACCACCCTTATCTCCCCGGTGGTCCAAACCAAACTGTTTTCCTCTGCCGCTCAAAAGGGCATTGAGCGGTGCTGTTATCTCTTCGTAGCCTTGTCAGTGTTGGGAATTCCACATCCCCCATGGCATTACGATTTGCCTGTCTTTCAGAGGGACAGCTGACTTCCCACAAAGTGCTACTTATTTTGCTGATCATAGAAAGGTGCTGACCATGATAATGGGTCAAGTCGATCATTGACTGGAAATTTTAACCTTTCAATTGTGAGTGGAAAGGTCCAACCACCACAGCGCCACCAGGCTCGAGATCTCAGAGCTGTCTTCCCTATAATAAAACAACTTAAGCCTCGTATTTTCTTCCTGGAATTTTAACCCACTTCTCTGTGGATATGGTTTCCTGATCCTCTCTCTCCACTCATTCTTGTCCTGGGCCATCATCTCTATGTCCACTCCACAATCCTTCATATCCTGGCATGGGACCTCCTTCCCCGCACGTCTGATTTATCACGGTTAGCTATGTACGGTGAAAAAGAAGTTCAACATACGTCCACCATATTTTCCCTGCCTCTTGGTCTCCCACCATGGTGCTCACCACGGCCATCTCCTCGTGTTCCGCAGCGGCCTTCCTCTGTATGTATAAATGTGCTACGTTGGTTAGATGTTAACGATCTCGACTGGTATACAGGAAGTCGTTTGTGGGTTTCGATCCCGACCCTGACGATACCTGCTGTATATTTGGAGTTTATGTGTCTCGCTTTCCCTGTGGCCGTGTGGATTTTTCTCCAGGTCCTCCGGTTTTTCCCTCCACATTTTGACTCGACACCAAGCGTTTAGAGTATTTGGCCGCTTAAAATTTCCGCACGATAAGCCGCTTCGATATGTAGTTTAGTTTGTGGGTACGTTGGACTTCTTTCGCACCGTACGTAGCCAACGGTGCTAACCTTTCTTTCTCTCTCCCCTTGCCACTCTGCTTGCCCGTCTGGGTCGACGACCCGAGCGCGTTAATCGGTCGTGTCGCGCGTCGCCAGCACGGCTCCCAGACGTCAACGCGGAGCCCCCCCCCCCCCCCCAACCACGTTCGCCGAGCCTACCCCCCCATCCCCACCCCCTTCTCTCTCTGCCCGTGCCTCCCTCCGTACCGCGTCTCCCCCCCCCTCCCCCCACCACCACCCCGTCTCCAGCCATCGCGACGCGCGCCGGCCCCGCCGCCGCGTCCGTCACGACCACCCCGGAGGCGGCGCCCGCCCTGCTCCCCGGGGGAGACGCGGCGCGCGACTCGGACCCGCTCCCCGGCTCGGAAAACAGCACCACCACGCAGAGCCTGAGCAGCTGTGCCGACAGCGACAAGTAGAGGCGCCGGCCCCCCGGGGGGGGGGGTGCTGGGCGGAAAGCCTGCCAGGGTGGCCGCCTCCTCGGTTCAAAAATACGTGCGTGTAATATTCTTAATAAAAAAAAAACGTGGGAAGAAATACCGCAAGAAGGGAAGAACTATACACGTGATCGTGTTGCCTTAGAGCGGCGTGTTATTACGCAGACTGCCAAGAACCGGGATGTTTACAAATTTCCCAGGATGGCTACCTCGACACGAGGATGGACGATTCTGAGAGCACCAGGATAGGCGGCAACCCGAGCAGCAGTGGTGGGGGAGGGAGGGGGGGCATTTATCTGGCGAACCAGTCCTGGAGTTGGATCACGCGGAACAACCGAAATACAATGCTGGCTAATTGAGGTTGAGATTTGAGTTGGGGGGGGGGGGGAGGCAGGGTGAGGGCAGGCCCAGCTCTAGGAACACGTAGCCGGCAACACCCCGTGCTCCAGTCGATGCCCAGTGCAGCCAACCCCAGTGAGATGATTGTGCTTCACCAGGGGCTCTACCGGTGTCCAGTTCTGTCGCAAAGCCGATTTCAATTCAAATTCGTTTCAGGATTTGTAATGAGATGTGAATCCAGTTGCCGTTTCCATGTTAATCATCGTCATCATCGTCATCGCCGCCATCATCTTGATCAACATCGTCGATGTGATGGCCGTTGTGAGAAGCTGGTGGTGCCATCAAATCGCCAGCAGAGTGGTTCGGATTTTGCTGAAGCTTTGGGGGGTTATGGCGTTGGCGTGAACTGATGGGTTCACGTACAGCCTCGGGAGGGCCGTGGGAAGTTTTTTTCTTTTCCCCGGCCTGAAAAAAACCTTCTAGTGTCCCCCCCCATACGGCCGCCTTGATGGCGGGGACCAGTCCTCTTAGTCCGCAGAGATGCAACGAGGGTAGTGGGCCCCCGTGAGTGAGAGCACCAACCTCTCTTCTTGGTCCCATTCTCTCGCGGCCGTCTGGAGCACTTGTCTGCCATTACAGCAATGGTAGTTTCCCATCGCCAGTCAGACCACCACCATGCTCTTCTCAGTCGACCGATCTGAAACTGTTATTTTATTTTCCGTATATTTATTGAAATATTGCGACAAACTGCGATCGTTATTACATTTTCTACTTTTGAAGCAGTTTGTTTTTTTATCTGAAGAAAAATTTAGGAACAGTTTTAAATGTTGGTTCAATGGAGACCTCGAGGAGAAATCTGATAAAGCTGCCATATTTTGCCACTTTTATTCATAGGACCTATATGTTTTTTTATGCTGTACAATTTTCCACAAAAGCTTTCAGTGTTTATGCCCTTTTGAAACAGACCTCGATTATCGCAACTTTAGATATAATGAAGGTCATTCGAGTGTGGGGGGGGGGGGGAGAGCCAAATGATGCCTGCTCGTTGTTATGCCAGTCAGGGGCCGACTCGACCCATCGTATATATGGGGGGGGGGGGGGGTTGGTAAATTAAGCACCACTTTGTGGGAAGTCAACAGAGGTCAGACGGGAAAGACTTGCCCCCCCCCCCCCCCCCCCCCCGCCGCCTGCTTTACTCAAACATGCGGAAATCCCACCGCTGGCTCGGGGCCGCCAGGAAGTGACAAGCCGACCGGCCCGTGTGCTCGTTGGGAGCTGGGAGAGGCTCTTGACAAATGGTTCTGTGGGGGAACCACGGCCTCTCTGATCCCTGGCTACAGGAGACTCGGTGCTGGGCCCCGTGTGTTGACGACAATAAAATCTTTCCCCACCAACCCCACCGTCGCACTTCGAAAACACCGCCAGCGATCACAACCCTTTGCCGCACCCACGTGGTAATTTCGGTCCTTCGCCTAGAGTGTGGCCCCCTTCCTCCGTGTGGTGGGGCGCGTTGTTGCTTTCATCGGACGCCGTGTTTAGAATGGTCCTGCAAGCTTATGCCGCCGAACGTCAGCCGGAGCGAAAGAACAATATCTGCGGTCGGTGTTATGACCTCTTGTAAGCTCAAGGGTCGGGCAACCTGCGGCTCTATACGGACTGCTCCGTGACGTAATGTGTGTAGTACGTGTTCGCATGCATTGCGGCTTTGGAAATATTGAGTTTTGTACCGAATTCGGAAAATGGCTCTTCTTGTTGCTTTGGTTTGCCGACCCCTGTGTTGGCACAATCGTCGTGGAGAAATAGGTGCCATTAATATTCAGTGGCGATTGGACCAATGACCCCTTAAAACTGATATCAGTGTCTCGCAGAACATCCCCCCCTAACTGTGGGAGTAGCAATGCATTACCCCCCCCCCCCTCTCTTTCCCGCATTTCAACTTCTGCTCTTCATTGACCAGAATATTGCTCTAGCCAGATGAAGTCCTTGGGCTGCATGTTTGTGAACGGAGGACGTAACGCGACAAAACATTTGGGTGCTCGCTTATTTTGTTGCTAAAACTAATTTGATCCCCGGCAGCGTGGCAGTGGAAGAAATCTGCTTCTGTGAATTAAAACAAAAACAACAACAAACTCTCGAATCGTGGCCAATTGCTTCTCAGATGGAGTGAGTTTGAAATTCCCCAACGCGCGCAGACCTGCATTGGCCTAATATGGCCGGCTTCCAGCATGCATTGTGCATCGTGACATAGATGCAATGCCATGCCCCTCTCTACCTTTCATGAAAGCTACGGCGGTCCCTCCGCAGTTGAAGTCGCTAAACGGCGCTAGGGCAGCACTCCTGAAAGCCACGTGCCTGCAACGTTCACTTCTTTTGTTCCCGTTTTAACGAAGCTTCAAACTTGTGTTGGACACACAGTCGAGGTAGTAAAACGACAGAATAACAGTTATATTTCTTTTGGGTTGCGTCGGTGATGGTTTAGGGCTTAGGCTCTAGGCATGCACATAATACCGTATTCCGATAATGAGTGGGCGCATTGAATCACTGCAAACATTGTTGCGTTTAGCCCTGACGTGTTGTTTGACATCGAACCTCGTGTCCTGAAATCTGTCCATTTGTCCTGACACGTTCTTATGTCCTGCCATGCATCTCGACGTCCCTTTCCACTGCCGCGTGTTTCTACGTTTTAAATGAAACTTGGCCCTCTTCTGTGACAAGTGTTTCCCTGTGCCCCAATATAGGTCCCGATAGTTGGGTGTGTTTCTATGAATAGAGTTGGCCAGTCGAAGCTGTTTATTTTTTATGACAATCGTTGACTTCAGAATGAGATTGCTACCGAGTCGACATTTTTGTAAAATATCACTGTCCGTAATTAAAAGCCGCCAGCCATGCAGCGTGTAATAATCGCGAGACCCTCTTTTTAAACGCGCCACTGCCATGCTCCTTGGGATGGGGGCAGCGCCATTATCGGCCACGAGAGAGGCGAACGCTCTTCTCCCGCGTCACTACAATTGGAAAGGATTTGTGGGATTTAAAAAAAAATGAACGATTGTACCTTCAGCTCCGCTTGCGTTATTTCGCCGTAGGTGAACATTTTTTTCTCGGTCGGGCTGTGAAGTTATGCGTTACAGTATTTCGCATATCAAGTTATATATCCACATTGTATAGCATGGACGAATGTATAGGAAGTATGTGTGTGTTTTTTTGTTGTAAATATTGCTCTTATAAAGGATAAGGATATATTAGTCGATACGTAGTACGCCAACTCATGCATGGTCCCACTATATTAATGGGCCCCCACATGGCCTCCGTATGCGTCGTTCGTGGCAGATGTTGGCAAAGCGAGCCGTCCACTCGAATGTCCGTGGAGTTCGGGGAGGGGGAGAATTCGGGGCGTAGGCTTCCATGACCGATGGGACATCATTTCTATTGGGTTCGATCGCGTACGTAAAACGGCCATATTTTTAACTGTAACAATTGTTTAACGATAGCAGTAGCTCTGCCGTTCGAACGGAGCTTTTTATTCAAGTCCAGGTGATGCTGGTTGTAATCTCCAGCGAAACATCGGGGCAAAGTCGCCAAGTTGTGTATCTGTTGAACTTCTTTCGCACCGTACGTAGTCAACCATGCGAATCGGGGGTGCGGGGGAAGGACAACAAACAAAATACAGAAAAAGCCGTTCGAAAGAAATTCGTTTTCAATGAAGTTGTGCTTGCTTGTCAACATTACGGTTTTGCCCACGTGAAAACTTTATTCAATTGGCTCTGTCAGATGGGGGCGGGGGGGTTATAATTGTAAGAAAATTGGCGTCATACACTACACGACGATCTGAACAAACGTAAACTAATTATGAATTCGAGTTTGGGAGACTGCTTTCCACTCCTGGATGCACACAGCGCGAGTCGGCTGTCCTCGCCAAAATAAAACATCTCCACAATGTCTCAACATGTTGAGTGATTGCCACGGGGTGGGTCTCGTCTAAGTATTGCTGTGTTCCGATGGCTGTAGCCGCATGTGTGAGGGTTCAAATCCTGGTCAATGGACAACACGGTTCCATCTTCCCTCTTGGGTTCAGAACCATTACCTACTATAATCACCCAGAAATGTCTGTCCGTCCCGCGCGTGACGTCACTCCTCATGAGGCCCACCCCTCTGCGTGACGTGACTCCGGATTCCCACTCCCCCTCATTAATATTCATGAGTGGGTGCATTTTTACACTAACGCAGAGAAAGGTCGAGCTTGACGTCACTCCACATGCCGCACCCCTCCCCAATAACCATTAGCGGGTGACGTCACTCCACATGGGGCAATTAATAATCATGATCTGAACAATTTTTCGATTGAATATTTCAGATTTACTTTCGAATAACCCCGTCCTTGGACGGGCAAAAAAAGCTCGTTTTATCAGAATGACAACAAGAATAATAATAAACAATTTCCATCCAGAACTCGTAAGCGCGGAGCCAGAGCTCAATTCCTATTGCACGCCACCAGCCTGGACAGGCGAGAGCCTGAACAGACATAATGCCTCCTTTCATATTTCTGTCTCTCCAAATTAAAAAAATAGCAGTTAATTTTACACAACCCATCGGGCAGACGGCCTTGTGGGAAGTGCATCATTTCAGCAGTATTGATTCAATGCAAGCAACCTCTGGACTGGTTCCGATACGCAGTGTCTCGTCGCCAGAGTCATCGGGACTGCATGCATCAATGATGGCGAGAACTGCCAAGTACAGTTACGTTACTACATAACGCTTGTCAGGTCACAGTTGCTACAGGAAGGATGCCGTAGGAAGTCCATGTCACATTACTGTCATCGCCTGACAATTGTCATCACGAAATAAAAAATTGTTCTTCCTTTTTATACCTACCCAACAAAACTTATCTAATTGATCGCCTCTCAAACATCAGTTCGCCTCGGTCAACAAATACTGCTGGTTTAACCAGATTCTGCCAATTGAATAACCTGATCATCAGAACGCATTTTTATATAATTCTCATGGGACCCCCATGACATTAAGTGCAGTGTCCAACTCTTATTCTCCACTGTCTATCTGGCCCTGTCAATTCATCTGCTATGAAGACGGGACAATTGTGAAAACGTCGCCTTATTATTTCTATTGGAGACGGTACCCTCTCCAAACAAGCACGCTGCCTCGGCCACGACAAAAATAAGTAATATTAAAAAGACAGTTTTTTTAAACACGCTTTAATGAAATGTACCGTACTAATAATGGAAGAACTCCACGACTCCAGGAAGTGGCCCCGAGGCTTGCCATAACGTAAGCCAACGTCAGTTGAGCGTGGACAATTAGACCCAAGCCGAAACATAACATATAAAAAATATGTTTAAAAATATGTTTTTTTTATGAAAGAATATAGTATTGTCATCAGTATGACATAAGTATACCAAGTTTGCAGTTGATACCACATTGGGAAGTGGGTTAAAATTGAGTTACAAGATTTAAGGATATGACAACAACAACAGACGGAGTGAGTTAATAAAAAGCGTGTAAATAAAAAAAACCACGCTCGCAAAATGAACCACGTTTCTCCGCAACCGCTGACAACACAACAACACACAACACCAAAAAACTCCGTAAAAACGGCGGAGCGATTCGCTTGGCCCTGTAATCGGCGCTGAGAGTCACCACGTCCGCTGTCGCTCTTGTCAAGTCCGCCGCCGCGTTGTGGTTTGAGTGCGGCGAGTGCCAACTCGCGTTCGGGGTTGCGGATTGAGGTAGCGAAGGGCAGAGGTCACAACCGGGTACCCGATACCCGTACCCTACCCGATACCCGGCTACCCGTATCCGGCCGTACCCGTTTGCGACCCTGGTGCGGCCGGATACGGCTACGGGTAGGCCGTGAGTCACTGGTGAGTAACCGTTTGTCATTCATTTCCCAACGTCTTGTCTCTTCTCACAATTCAAGTTCCTAGAATCAACCCACCCGCGCCTGCAACATGGCTTCATTCCAGAGGTCGCAATCAGGTACCCGATACCCTACCCGTACCCGGCCGGGTACGGGTACGACCGGGTACGGGTACCCGTTTGCGACCCTGGTGCGGTCGGGTACGGGTAATGAATCAAAACCCGTTTGCGACATCTGGTGAGGGGGCCCTCTGTGCCCTCTTTCCCCCCCCCCCCGAGTCGAAGGAGACCCCCCCCCACGCCCCCCCCTTGACACACACGGCCCAGACTCCCAACGATGAAGTGAAGGTTTATTTTATATTAAAAGAAAACTCGAGCTCGCGCGTGCGGCTGCAGGTTTTTTTTGTTTGTTTATGAAACTGCATGTACATGAATAACTAACCCGATGTTATACTTTCATCTATATAGCACTTCCTCGTACCATATACTGCGTATGTTTACAATGTGAAGTCTTTCTTAATCTTTGGTCGGAAAAAAGCAACTGGGTTCTCGGGAACTGTTGAAACTTGTTTTGAGAGCCTGCGAATTGTATTTTTATTGTCTGATGTCTGTTATTTAATGCGATTTATATTTTATATCCAAATGAGAGATGTAACGATTTTTCTTGTATTGTGTGTGTGTGCAACACTAAAACTCACAAGGGCCCTGGTTTCATCTTGCCAAAAAGTCTAGTCACAAAAGACTTAACCACATGTACAAGCAACAGCGTAGTATTTTTTGTTGTTGCGGTGGTTCGCGCACTGCGCTACGATCCTGATGATCCGGTTTCGATTCCTGACTGCGATGCACGTGCGTTGTGGCTGGTGGTCCGATCCTGCCGAGTACGTCCTTGGGGATGTAGTTCGTTTGGCCTAAACATTTGTACCAGGCGTAATGGTGTGGTCCACTCATTGGCAATGGGAAAAGGTAGCGGAGCGTTTCATGCTACTGACCCTTTAAAAGATGATCACTAACAGTACCTGGCCAACGAATTTCTAATACGTACCTTGTTTCCATGAGAGTTAGTCTCATTTCTTCCAGAACTCCAGTTGTGTTGAAGGGCATATCTGGTTGAAGGACAACTCTGGTCGGCTAAAATATAGTTATCTCCCATTGTCTGCTGAGTTACTTGAGTTATTGCGTAGAGTTGGGCCGTTTTTTTCCAGAAAAATAAAACGCATACAATTCCATCCTGACATACACGAGTCGAGCACGGTGATGACAACATTTTAATGTAACGTCAAAATGTTCCCACCACCTGCAATCTGTTTTTTATTGGAACAACGCGTTTCGGTTCTTACATTTCTGCAGAGCCTGTATTCTGGCAGTAGGGGGATTTGGGTGATCCCCCCACGAAAGCCAAATCCGTCCCAGAGAATCCCAAGCCGTAGCCCTAACCACCATGGGCCACTCGAGTTGGCGAAATAATATGGGAAGGGGTTGGCGGGGATGACAATTTCGAGTTCAAACGCGAGTTCGTGTGGCTCATGGAAACTCGGTATAAGTCAAACAGCCGATACGGATCTCGACACATGAGGATCTCGGTCTTTTTGTGTTTTTGAAATGTTTTTCACGAAAGAGAGATTGAATTGAATTAAATGATGACGTCACCCTGATACTGCTCTATTTAAGACCGGAAGCAACAGGAGAGCTTCACCATTCTTGCCCGATGAAGCTGATTGTAATTATCAGCGAAACGTCGCACTACTCAAATTTAAAAATGCTGTTGAATCTCTCTTCAGCACACCGGTAGGCTAAAGAAGTGAATTATTTTGTCCTTTGAAAACGTGACACATTTTTTACTGATTGGCCGTGTCGGGTGGTGGAGGGTTACGACACATTTATAAATAACGCGATCTGACCCAAAAAAAAACCTATATTATGGACGAAAGAGCTGTTTGTACAAATGGTGCCGTCCCGTGTTTTGTGAGCTCGTGTTGCCCTCGTGGCGTGGTGTGGAGGTGTGCGTGCGTGCCTGCGTGCGTGCGGATGTTGCCCATGTGCGTTCTTTGCCGAGCCGTGCGTGCGACTGCGTCTAAGTCCTGAGAATCCACGTGTGCTTTTGACGACCCTTGCTCGCAGCCTAACAATGCATATTAAACACATAAAGGATTCTTGTTTTTCATACAGTACAAAAGTTACAAATCATTTACGTGTTATATTAATATTGTGTTCTGTATAATTGATTATAATACAAATAATATATATTTTATACGTTTTACGAAATGTAATTTCACAAAATAAAGTCAAGCAAATGTGCTCTGGTGTGTGCGTGCGAGTGTTCCTTTGATTCGGAGTGGTGCTACCGTGATTTTTGAGCCCAGTGATTCAAATAATGTGACAGGCCACGAAACCATTTTTAGTCGCATGTGCTATCCAAATCCGGTCCGGACTTCCCCTAGATAGGCTCAGCCTTAAATAAGTGTCTGGCAAGCTAGATTTGAAGTTTGCGTAACTGCAGGGATCCTAACTCTTTGGTTCTTTCGGTAAAGTCACGTAGGTATAAAAAATAAACTAAATGTAAACTTAATTACGACGTTTCGGGCGCAACACAAGCGTCCGTCATCAGGTGGGACAACCACAGCAAGCTGCCCACTTCAGCAATTGTGATTAAATTTATTGCATTTTTTATACCTACGTGACTTTACCGAAATAACAAAAGAGCAATTGTCTGGCCAGTTTGTGTAAACATCGCCACTCAAGAGACTCAGGCGGCCAGACATCGTGGCACACCTGTAATCTGGCCGGGGTTGGTGGGTCACGTTGAGATGGAGCCTGCATGAGACGCCCACCTGTCGGGCAGCACAAGGTACAGTCTGTTCTCCTCTAACGCGGCAGCAGTTTCGTTCCTGAAGAACACCGCGTTGTAGAAAAATTGCGTTGCAATGAATAATATGTAACATAGGGTAAAGGCACAGTCCGCGATAATGCCGTGAGATGCGTACGCAGGCTGAACAAAGACTGAGGCGCGTGGGTAGCATCTAGAAGCATCCAGCAGGATCCCGCCTTGCGTGATGCTATGCCGAGGCAGACATACAACCGCTTATTCCTATTCTTGTGTTGCGATCGAAACGTCGTAGGTTGTTGTTATTTTCTTTGCACCCATCTACGTGACTTTACCGAAAGACCCAAGAATATGAATCCCAGCAGTGTCGAAAGCTTTAAGTCGAGATTTAACCGCTTATTCCTACTCGCGCGACATAGTTCCTTTTGCTCGATATAAAAAAAATCCCTAATACATTCATCATCGCGTTGTATCCAATTTGTCGTGAAAACTGCACACGTTATAGGACACTGTCATTGTATAAATAGGTAAAAGCGAATAGACTACTGAACAGTCGGTGAGTGTTCTTCCTCCGAATGCGTGGCTCCAACGGGCACTAGGGCTTCTGGGACAGGGAGCAGTGGTGCAGTGAGAATAGGTTTTCCCCTTTTTTTCTGGCAACAAAACAGTTGTGTTAAGATGTTAAAACACCAAAATGAAACCTTTTACAAGGAATCATGTCTGCATTAACCACAATGCTTGTGGTCAGAATGCAAACAAACAACATACTCTGATAATATATGCATTGTCTTTGAAACTGATTGGTCCACACCAGAGACAGCTTTCTTTTGAGCCGAGTCTCAAAACGGTGTTAGACCAGAGGACGCCAAAAGGCGGTCTAACACCGTTTGGTTTAACACTGTTTGAGACGAGGCTCAAAAGAAAGCTGTCTCTGGTGTGGAACAATCAGTTTCAAAGACAATGCAAATATTATTAGAGCGTTTTTTGTTTGCATTCTGACCACAAGTATTGTGGTTACTGCAGACATGATTCCTTCTAAAAGGTTTCAGTTTTGTGTTTTAACATCTTAACACAGCTGTTTTGTTCCGCTTTGGTTCTTCCGGTAAAGTCACGTAGGTAGAAAAATAACCGATCACGACGTTTCGATCGCAACACAAGCAATCGTCATCAGGTGGGACAACCACAGCAAGAAAAAAAACTGCTAAAGTAGGCGAGAGATCTGCCGTGGCATGAGGTTATATAGGCCTCGTCAGTAGGGGGGGGAAGAGAAAAGGGGGGGAGGCAGGAGGCGGGGCAGAAGGTGGACCCCGCGGCAGCACTGGGGAGGTCGGCTACAGGGGAAAACCTATTCTCATATTTTGGTACTGGCAAAGGAGGTCCCGTGAAGTGGTGCAGTGGTTAGTGCCATTGGTCGGCAACGTCCAGCTCCGGGATCCGCACGCGTGTCTTTAGGGGCCGTCCATAAATGACGTCACGCGATTTTGGACGATTTTTGACCCCCCTCCCCGCTTCGTCACACGGCGTCACAAAAAGTCAGACCCCCCCCCCCCTCAAAAATGACGTCACAAAGCTCTGCCCCCCCCCAAAAAAAAAACATTTCCATTTTGAAAATTAAACATGCTTCAAATCGCTTTACACTATTGTCATTGTAGTGCGTATTTAATGTGGCGCTGCACTCTGATGTTGTAGGAGAAATCATTTATTAAAAAGTCTATTTAATTAAGTAGAACGTGTTGTCTATATTTATTTAAAGTTGCGCATTTTGATGTGACGTCATATTTTTCAAATCCCCCCCCCCCCATCCTCGTCACACATCGTCACAAATGTCTGACCCCCCTAGGTGCGTGACGTCATTTATGGACGGCCCCTTAAATGACTGGCTGCGTGACGTTACTTATGAAGAACTCGCCGTCTCGTATTCACCACAGTGTGTTGCGGCCCTTGAAATATTAAAGGCTTTTTTTTTGACCGAATCTGAGAAAAACATTTCTGTTGTTATTTTGGTTGACGACGCCCCCTGCCTTAGCGAAATCAGTTTTCAGTTTCATTTATTTGGTATAGCCCTGTGAGCCATTCGGCTCTTGAATCGGGTGCAACCGCAACAAACAAAAACATGAACAAGAAAACATCTTAAAGTGAATATGCGCAAACAGAAAAATCCAGGAAAAAACTGCTAAAAAATCTTCCAGAAAAAGCACCGTACACCAACGCTGTGTGCAAAAATCCCAGTGGGATGCAAGTCAAACAACAACAACAACCACACGACAACTTTGTTTAAAGCCATCATTCTAACTCCGTACTACAACAACACAAACATGGCCAAACCAAAAAAACTTTTCGAAATCACCAAAATAAAGCCATAAAAGCAATGCAACAGTGATCATAGGAACTGTGACCGAAATTTAACAATAAACGACATTAACAACATGTACCACCAAAACCCTGTAGCCAAAGCTAGCTGCATAAGTCACTCCACAACAGCAGGAGCATCAATAGGAGTATCAACATTTGTCAATGCACCTTTAAAGATCCGCACACTAAATCAAAACACAAGATCATGGGTGACCGCCCCGCGCCCACTTTGCTCTGCGCGGGGCCCTCTGGCGAAATGACAGCTCCACCTTTGGCTCGAGACAGCAGCAGCAGCGGCGGCATTGTCAGCACGTGCCCGGCGGACCGACGAGTTTGGCGAGCGAGGCTGGCGCCAACCCGCGCTACTCACCCACCTACACAGCCCGTTATCTGCGTGCCTCCTTGGAGCGTGACTTCAGCCGGGCAAGCTGACTCTCCAGGTGTTGGCTCTCTCTGCTGCCGACTCGGACAGCATGACCATGATCGTGGCGGGGCCGGCTTTCATTCCCGGGCATCGCAAACATCAATTGAGTGATAATCTGCGTGGTGAAGTATGGTCAAACCAACCCTTGGTACCGACACGTCATAGGGAGAAGGGCCTTCGTCCAGCAGTGGATTGACAAAGGTCTGAACGTTATGCACACACAAATAAGGAAATGGCCAAATATCCCACAGTGAAACGCAACTGCAAACGACCGTGTCTCTCGACTCCGGGGGTGGAGGCCTTTGTGGGTAAACAGACATGGGTTGGGGGGCGGGGGGTGCTTGGTATACATCGAGATGGGTTCATTGCAGACCCCAAGCCAAGAAAAGCCAGCCTTGTAGGGGGAACTCGTCCGGTTCGTGGTCTCAATGTTCAAAGGAGTGGGAAGCGTGAGAGTGGAGTGTGTGTGTAGCGGTTAGCACGCTTCGCTACGAGCCCGGAGACCCGAGTTCGATTCCCGCCGACGGCTAACACCAATGACGATTATCTGAACTGGTCCTGGGTCTCCTCTCGGTTGACTCGGCCTCAAATGAGGGCTGTACCTGGTGTGGTGTGTAAACTTTGCCAATGGGGAGGCAAAGGCCTTTAGGGCGTGGTGTTGGCCACCCATCCCCTCGTGTGCCGCTCTGGCCTCTATAAGTGCTGGGGAACTTGCTCCAACAGTCTGTTTGGTTATACGGGGGATATTTAGCTTTGGCTCAACTTCCGTGCAGGGTAAAGAGAAAGGTGCAGCCCTGCAATTGCTTACCCAAGCAAGTGCTGGCAGAAGAACCTTCCAATAGAGGGAGCTCTGCAGAGAGCCCCTCTAGACGGTATACTTGGCTTACTCTTCCACACTGGGCCAGACGTGTTGGAAAAGGTGGAGGTACCCACACTTTACCCCACCACACTGTGGCGGTACCCGTTTATACTGCCGGGTGAACCAAGGTGCGGACAGGGGGGGGGGGGGGTCATAAACGTACAATTCTTTAAACTGCCTGCCGCACCGGGAGATAGAATTCAAACCTGTGGTTTCTAGTGAGCTGACCATTACAGTAAGGCTAACCATTACATCACCCCTGGTGGCAGTGTAATAAAGGACTCGATCACTGTGTCTGTCTTCGTTGTCCTTTATTCGGGTTCTTACACTTGTCCCACACGGCTCCCTCTCAGAGACTCCCCCGCTTGGCAGCCGCTGTGCTGCCGTCGCTCCCGTAGCCTCTCACTCCACTCTGACGCAGCTCCGCTGCTGATCTCCTCGTGCAGGCCTCCGGCTGCCCTCACTGCAGCCTCACCCGGCTCCCCGTTCCTCCCTGCTCGGTCACTGCTGGCCGACGGTGCCGAGTCTCCCGTGTGTGTGTGTGGCGATCTCGCCACCCTCCAACCTCCGCCCTGCGTGGCCTCACCCTATCTCTGTCCCCAACTGTGTCCCTTCTCTTCCGGTTTCTCCCCCTTAAGACTTGATCCCTCTCTCCCAAGTGACCTAACTCCTCCCCCCGTGACGTCATATCCGCGAGGCCGTTTACGCCCGCATTACAGCAGCATCCTGGCCAAACACGTGGACACACCACATTCGCATGACGGGGGCAAGTCCAACAGCGATGGGCTTCGTCAACCCCCCCCCCCCACCCCTGGTGGTATTTTAACTATCCGCAATGTTCAAATCAGAATATTTCAAAACATGTTCCTTCGGAGTGGGCAGGTAGGAACTTGGTTGGACAGCGCATTCGTGCACGACAGAAAGCTCGCGGTCACGTGACGCACTTCAACCAATCCGGGAGCGTACATGTTTGGGAGGGAGGGGCTATGCACGACAGACAAATAATCCCAGGTGGGCAGTGTGGAACTGTTGTTCCTACCTGTATTATGTATTGACACTGCAGGAGGAATCCGATGAGCTATGAAGTTCTTTTTCACAGATGTCAAGTTGGGGCACGTCAGAACATTCCAACAACAAATAATACAAAAACACGACGGGAGTGCACATTATAGACAAAGTAAACAAAACTTTCAAAATATATAAAAATAAAACGAAATTTGTATTTGTTTTTATCTTCCTAGGTAAGGCCCACTGAGCTATTCGCTTCTTTTTCAGAATCGACCTGGCCACAAACGATATCCTAAATGTGGAAATTCACGGCAGCAAAATCAAATCTATATCTCGGGACGCGTATTTATTCTAAATTTGACGAGGACACATCACGTAGGGCGAACGCCACAGAGAGGGCTGGGTAAGGAGAGAGTGGATGAGATTGAACTTGGAGCGAGGGCGGGGAGGAAAATGGAGAGAGAGGAGAGAGGGTTGGAAGGAAAGCCACAGCTGGTTTTCATAATCTGGGGGCCCCCAAGAGGTTATTTGGTTGGCTGGTGAAGGCGAGAGGCGGGTTCAGACAGAGACATATTGGCACATGCGTAAAATATATAAATCACACGCATGTTCCGTGTGTGTGTATGGATATATACAAAGACGAAAATCCCCCCGTATAGCCTTAACATATTGTTTGGGCAAGTGCTGTTAGCGAGTGGCACCTATGAAGGGTGGTCAGCAACCACGCCCGGCCGCCTTTGTCTCCCCAGTGGCGATGCTTCACACACGGGCACCAGGTACTCATTTGAGACCGAGTCGACATAGGGGGGAGGCATAAGACCGGCACAGATAACCGATGTTGGTGGCTGTGAGCGGGAATCGAACCCGGGTCTCTGCCGGGTCCGTAGCTCAGATTGTAAATGTTGTGGCTTGGCTCTCCAACACACAACGGGTGTGTTGTACTAGTGAAGAATTGGCACGTTTGATCAAGATTTGAAGTTTTCGTGACTGCAGGGATCCATACTCTTTGGTTCTTTCGGTAAAGTCACGTAGGTACGTTCTGTTTACGTGACAACCCTTACGAGTTGACTGTGTCGGGTGGTGGCGGGTTTTAACGACACATACATTTATGCGATCCAACCCAAAAAAACAACAACCTCTTATTATGGATGACATTGGTCGCAAAAGCCTACCGCGCGTTAAAGCGACAAGCGCGTTCACCGCTGCTCCCACACGTGGCGATACGGCAGACGCGCGCACACTCCCCAGGGGAAACGCCCGTGCGTACGTGCAGCGAGACAGAGGCAAGAGAGCCGATAGATAGGCCGCTTTCGCCCTGACACAATTGGCAAAGAGCGCTCTTTCCCTCTCCCCGCCCCACCTTCCGAAACGGAGATAGATGGATGCCGAGTTAGACGTCTGAGAACATAAACAAGTCCTGGGGGGGGGGCGACTCGCAGCGCAAGGAGGGGTGCGGGAGTAGGGGGGGGTGACATCACGTCTCGAGTTTTGTTGCTGCGATCATCCCCACGGGATGATCGCAAACCAAAAACCACAACGGGCAGAGCGATTACACTTGTGTAAGAGAAAAACATTTTATTTTGTTCCTGGATAGTAAGTCTTAGTTCCTAATTGCTTATGCCTCAAAAGTACAGAAAGTCGCTATTATTCCCCACAAACTTTGCTTTTGTGACCAGGTCATTGATATTTTGAAATTGACATATTTTCAGTGAGAAAACGTGTGCATTTGTGTCTTTCGTTCACATAAAGTCCTGGTCACAAAAGCTAAAGATTGTGGGGAATAATAGCCATTTTATACACTTTTTAGGCATGAGCAATTAAAAAAAAGTAACACTTAGTACCAAGGAACAAAAATTGTGCTACATCGTGTTACGCTGCGGAGATAATCGCACGCGGTCACGCGCACCGACACGCGCACCGACTCGCGCACGGTCACGCGCACGTGCGCTGGCAACTATGGAGTCCGCGGGAGAAGGTTTAAGTGCACGCCGTTATACCCCCCCGCCCCCCCCCCCTCTCGATGGAAACAAAACAAAGACATAGAACACCGCCCCCTCCTCCTCCTCCACCCCCGTACAGCCTTTAACAGACTGTTGGGGCAAGTGCTGTTAGCGAGCACCTATGAAGGCCGGCACGGCACACGAAGGGGTGGGTGGCCAGCACCACGCGCGGTCGCCTTTGTCTCCCCAGTGGCGATGTTTACTACACACCGCACCAGGTACTCATTTGAGGCCGAGTCGACCTAGGGGAGGCCCAGGACCGGTTCAGATAATCGTCGCTGATGTTGGCCGTGTGCGGGAATCGAACTCGTGTGGCGCTAACCACTGCACCACCGATCCCCATGTAAACACTCACGCACACGTGAACATGTATGGTCATGTGCACTTGAACTTTGCAATTATGAAACACAAACGGAGAGTGGAGTGAAAAATGTTTGCACACAACACATGGCATACGTTACTGTGCGTTCAGATTACTGGAGTCAATTTTGTTTTTACCCTTGAATTATTTAAATATAAAATGCTACACATCATGCAGTTAATAGCGAAAACACAACTATACAGTCAAACTCTTCGGAACGGTCTTAAGCCCTTTTACGTCCATAACTCGTAATGCCCGCGGATGCTCATGGTAAATCAAAGTGTCAATACCAGTTGAGTTTGTGTAACTAGAGGGTCTAAAACGTTGTATCCGTGGCACACCCCGGGAAGATAGTCGAGGATGTAACGAATGGGAAAAAGAGAGTGATTTGGGAATTAAGAGGAAAAGGGTGGAGAAGGAACGGAGAAACGGGAGCAAGAGCGGTCGGGGGGAGATGAGAGGGAGGAGGAAGAGGCTGCATCGGGGCGTTGACGCCGCTGCTGCTACTGCACGGAGCAGCAGCCGCGTCTGTTTTCACAGCGGGCGGTGGCGGGGAGAGAGGAGCTCAGAGTGGGGGTGGCCACACACACACAGGTCACGTGATTTAAGGGAGGCTTGAGATGATTTAGAGAGATAAGAGATATATAAATTATGGGCTGAATTCGATTGGTGGCGACCGCACAGAAGTCAAGTGATTTTTGGGAGCCTTGTTGCCGGTTTAGATAGCTACATGTACACAACCGCTTGGTATTTAACTTACATTCTACGCCGTTTGTGCCAATGATACCATGGAATTGTCCTCAAAATCTCAGACAGCAGCGAGACTGCCGTGGCATGTCAGGGAACGGGCCTCAAAAATGAACTCCTCTTCATGGCGCTATTCCCACTCACGGTACCTGCCATTCCTCCATTTCCACTCAGGCTTGTCCTGGGCCATCATCTGGGGCGCGACGGCAGGGTGCCACGGTGGCGAGATGCAGGAGGTCGTGGGTTTGATCCCGACCCTGACACCTGCTGTCTATTTGGAGTTTGCATGTCTCTCTCTCTCTCCTCTGGTGTTTCCCCTTCCACATTTAGAAACATGCGTTTTAGAATATTTGGCTGAAATACATTTGCACGTGATGAGTAAGCCCACTTCGTTGAGCTATCATTTGCGATAGCCAGGTCGCTTCTGAAAAAGAGACGAATAGTTCAGTGGGCCTTACCTGGTAAAATAAAAACAGTTCACCTCCACAGCTCGTCTCTTCCTCCATTTGCCATCTTCGCTCGTGACCCGATGCAGTCTTTATGACCCACGACATGCAATCTATCTCGCATCCTAATTCCTGTGATGCCTGAGTTAATTTTAGTCTTCCTGCTGTCTTATAGAATCGCTTTAATGGGAGTCTCTCTCATCAAACAATTGGCCGTGTCTATTGTTCTCCAGTGAATTGCCGAGTGTGGACCACACGGCATATTTACGTTGCAGTGTTTGACGTCGCTACTTCCAAACACTGCAGTGTTTTTTTTTATAGAACTGCTGGTGACCATCCAATGTCTCTGCTGGATTTTAAAGCCTCCTTAGGGCTGCTTATGCAGTCGTAAACCTCTCGCCAATTTTCAGTGGGGGGGAGGGGGGGGGTATTTATGGTTCTGGGAATGTCTGGAACAGTGCAAACATCAATTAGGAAACTACTAGATTTCATTATATTTGTAGTGTTCTTCACGGAGGCACACACTAGAACTTGGAGGTAACACATTATTATAACACCCCAACAGGGTAACTGCATAAACGTACACTTGGTTAACTAGACCACAACGGGGTAACTATACCACAACGAGGTAACTACGTAACCATGTCAGTCAGTAACATATTGCCTGACTCATGAAGCTGAGCGTAAAGACCGAAGGCCGAGGATCGAAGAGACGTAGCACCAACGGGATCCATTCCAACAGACAGCCGCGATTGCTCTCGGGACCTCTGCTTGATGCTCCGAGCGTGGCCTCGCTCCGCCCTCTGCCACGCCCCCTTCTGGATCTCATCTGAAGGTTCTCGACCGAGCATCACGTGTCCCTCAAGCCACCCTTTGGGCCCCCTCGCTACCCTGTGCGGTCACGTACCTTCTAGGGGTCACCCAGACAACAACAACCGCCATTCGCCACTAAGTGGCGGTGACGTCACCACGACGCTTGTGCCAGGCTATGTGCACCTTGAGGCCAAGTGAAGTGTCGAACGCCCGCTGGCAGGTCACGGGGCAGACCCAGATGCCACGGGTCGACTGAGGCGACTGGCTGATGCACCACCTGTGCCCCCTACTGTACCAACTTGCTGTGCTTGAGCCACCCGGCGCTCCGCTCGTTGTTGTGAGCGTCGCTCCTCCGCCCTCCGTTGTTGTTGGAGGGCGACTGCCTCCAACTGCCCAGTAGCGTCCTTCACGATCGCGGGCCACTAAGGCAGACTCCATCTCCTCAGCAACCCGCGACCACCCATCCTTGCAGCGCCTCACAGCTCTCCGAACCTCCGAGCGAAGGCTGCGTTAAGCCTCTTCATTCTCCGACGTGGGATGCTGTAGCCGATGAGAGTGGGCCTGTCGCTTTTTTCTCAGCCAGCTTGAACACCTCTGTCAGCCAGGGTCTCTGGTAGGTCTGGACCGTGTACCCAAAGCAGCCATTGCAGCTGCATGAGCCACAGTCCTACACTTCGCACCATTTCCCCTCGACATCAGGAGTGGGGGACAATGCCAACCCCAGCCGCAAGCGATGATGACATTCTCGCTTGCAACTTTCATCAGCTCGCTGAGACCAAGCCACTAAGGGTTTGAATGGGGTCCTGGGTGTACACCCACCACCGGAATGGAAGAATGGCAGGCGCATCTTACAGATGACAAGTCAATGGTCAGTGGGCAGATCAGCTCCACGGTAGTTCTGGTGTCAAGGACATGGGCTCGCATCCGCTGGTCCGTCACTATGTAGTCCAGCAGATGTTCTTGCTTGGACCCGGCATGCATCCATGATGTGGTGTGGATGCGCCGATGCCGGAACAGCGTGTTGCTAATTGCACAAAAATCGAGCAGCCTCCTGCCGTTATTGAGCTGATCTGGCCCATGCCTTCCAATTACTCCAGACCAGGTGCCAGCATCATGACCAAACCGGGCATTGAAGTGACCCAACAAGATGGCTCTTTCCCGAGGGCGCACTTTAGCTAGCACCTGTGACAGGTCATATAAGGCATCTGACTCATCGGCCTTGCCTGCATCCCTCCACGGATGTTCGCCTTCAGTGGGGGCATAAGTAACCACAACCACCACTCCTCGCCTCTGGTTGATGGGAAGGCGAGCCCAAAGACAGTCACATCCTCACATGCCCTCTCTCTGACCGTCATCCGAACCATGCCCTCTAAAACCCACTTCCATGCCATACCTACTCTGGTGCCAGAAAGAGGCCCAAGACGCAGTTCTACTGTTGTGACAGTAGCTCGCGC